>NC_089689.1:18052241-18362420 GCF_031753505.1 Anomalospiza imberbis | reverse complement strand
TAAAGAATCAATTCAATGACCTGAGATCAGATGAAATTTGAAAAGGCTTCTTAGTCTGCCTTTGTACCTTGATGGAGGCACTTTCAATCAGTGGAAACCAGTACACTGATTTACTTATTAGGAAGTTATTAAAAAGAGAACTCCACTGTGAACCATCTACAGAACAAACTACTCTGGTGCCTTTCCAGGAGAGATGACCATCTAATGTCTGAAATTCACAAGACAAAATGAAATTTTTTCCTGATTTATAGATACATACTGATGCTGAATGGTTGTTAAAAAGGATTACAAAATTCACCAGAAGCTTTGCTTGCTGAGAGAATGTGTTATGTCAATTTAGGAGAAGGAAAGGGGATTTAGGGGAAACCACACTGTGATTTGTATGGGTATCAACTGAAATACACAATATTACAAGAAACAACCCAGAAGAATAAAAATTCCACCAAACTTCAGAAAATCAATAAAGCATTGACACTATCAGTGAGTTTATCCTAATATGATGTTTACACAGTATAATCTCAGACTTGACAGTGATTACACAACTTTAGGTAGATGTTTTGTAACAGATTTTTGCGTAAACTTGAGTTACAAGAGCCTTTCCAAGAATCTTAATTTAGCTTTACTGCAAATTTTCTCAACTGGCTTATTATTTGGAAAAGTCCAAATTAAGTTTAGATAACAATAAAGTCATAGAAATTGTATATAATGGAGGGATTTGTTCCATTCAGCTCCCATATCCATGCAGTGCTTTCTTGCTGAGCTCCCATATTCAACCAGTTTGACTGTGTACTTGAGAAGACCTCAATATGTCACTTAGATATTAATTTTAGAATACGGTCTAGATTTCCTCTTATCTCCTATCTCACTCACCATCCTCAGCAATTTACCTAAGAAAACAGAACCAGGGAGGAGACAGTGCTGGCAAGCACAGCATCAAGGTTCAGGCGTACCTGACTTGGTGGCTGAGCACCATTTTACCTCTCTATGGTGCCATTTCTATGAAATTTCCATTACCCAACCTCATCAGTACCACGCCTTGTGATCTACATGTGGAGTACACTATGAAAGACAGATATTAATTATCATGAAGGGTATCTCTTCTCAGATATTGGATATTTGCATTAAAATTTAGTTTAAAGGTAGTTTGAAAATGTTTTCAATCTCCTTTTGTGTGTGTGTGTGTTCTTGCATTGATGTCCAAGTGCCTGTTTTTAATTTTGCTTATTATGATTAAAAAGAATTTAAAAAGCTAAACCAAAATAGAGCATTCTTCAGCCTTTATTGTACCTTTTTAATCAAAGCACTTCACTTTTTTCTTTATCTTTTGAGGCAGTTGGTGAATGTAAAGCAAAAAGAGAGAAGGCAGAATACAGAGCAGTAAAGTTAATGATAGAAAAGTTTGAGAGGCTTACTAAGGTGAGTATGGAAAGAATTTTTTCGACACAGTAAGACATCAAAAAATTTAGAAATACCATTTTTTTCCATTTTTTCATATGTGTGAATGATAAGGAGGAAATACAAATCTCATGTCTAACCTGCTGAAAGCTCAAAGTATGCAAAGGACCAGCAGTAGAAATTATGTCCAATAAAAAAGATGAAAGAGATGTGGTAAAAGAAAATACTAAACTCAAAAAAATTATATACATTTATGTTTAGAAAAGAAAAAAAAAAACAGAAACAAAAAGACTGTGATTAGGAAAAATTCTTAATTGCTAAAACTGAGTAAATTATGAAGGGTTAAATATTTTTATTGATGTTTTCTGATATAAGCTGAGTAGTTCAAAAGGAGCAAGAATATTTTAGGAACAAGAACTTTTCACAATATTTCTTTTTGTGAAAAGCAAGTTTGTTAGTTTTTGTTGAGTTTTTTTTTGCTTTCTGATCTAGTATTTCTTAGTCCTTTTACTTTTGTAGATTCAGAACAAATGCTTGCCATTTCTCTGTCTTGAACGTCTACATAGCTACATTGTAATAGATTTTTATGATATATAGGGTTAATGAATGCTGTGTAATGAATGTTGGTATAGAATTTTGAGAGGATACATTTGAGAGGATATTGACTTTCAATTTGAGATGGAAAGTCATTCTGTAATTAGATGAGGACTATACTTATTTTTGAATGGAAACCTACTGCTAGGTAGCATTTTCTAAACAAATTAATGCATGGCAAGCTACTGAGGTCCTGTTATCAGGACAATGTTTACCAAGAGCTCCCTGGAAACTTTCCTGATTACTGGTATTCAGGAGGAGGTTTGCAGCACTGGTCTGTGGACTTTGCTGTGGACTTGGTGGATGAAGCAAATGGACACTGCTTAACTATGATTTTTAAATGTTTTTAAAGTATGTTCACATGAAGTTAACAAAAATGAAGGCAGTGCTATTTATATATTAGACAAACCAGATCTTAAACCCCATTTCATATAGAAATTTTTTCAGCTTTCCATAATGCCCATAGGCCCACTGCTTCTGCAATATATATTTGTCTGTATTGATAGTTTTATTATCAAGAGGGACTGTTTGATTCAGGTGTCACAAGGAGGGTAAGATTTTAATTTGGGTGGATTTTTCATAATGAAAGGTTGCATATTATAAGAAGTTATTGCATAGCTAAAGCATTATATGTAGACATAAATCACTGTGTTATATCAGTGTTTACTGTGAGGCTGGTGAGGCAGGGGAACAGGAGGCCCAGAAAACTTGTGGATGCCCCATCCCTGGAAGGCCAGGCTGGATGGAGCTCTGAGCAGCTTGATCTAGTGGAAGGTGTCCACACCCATGCCAGGGGGTTGGAACTAAATGGTCTTTAAGGTCTCTTCCAACCCTAACCATCCAATAAATCTATGATTCCTTGATTGTGTGATATGTATAGGTGCAGTGGGTAAAACCTGACTGCACACATTTGAATAGAAAAGTAACACTGCATCCATGACTTAAGTAACAGCTTAGGATAGGGACAGTTATGACTGCCAACATTCAACCATAATTTTATTATATCAAGGAAAATTCTGGGGAAATTTATACAGCTTTTAAGAACAAAGATTTCAGTAAGCCTTTGTTAAAGTTAACCCAAGGTAACTGTGAGCTGTGTGAGTTTCTGTCCTGCAGTGACAGATCGTGTCACACAACCCTGTGTGAGTGAGAGCAGTCTCCCAGGGTTGCTGCAGCCTTGTCTGGGTAAGGCAGCTGGCAGAAGGGCAGCGATGGCCTCCCATCACAACGTCCTGCACAGTTCAGATTGGAATGATACAGGTGCTACTCGGGTCAGCTGCAGCCTCTGTGGCTCTTTACTGTGTCTGTGAAAGAAATTGTAAGTGCTCATCTGCAAGAAATGGAGAAACAGCAAATATATACTACCTGTATACTAGATTGAAAAACTGTAATAATTTTAGGCTGAAATTAAAAAATTAATTTTCATTTTAGTTAACATGCATATTTAGATTATTACTAAATGCTGCATCTGTAACATAAAAAATACAACCCAGCTGAATAGTACAAAGTGTCCAGTTCTTTGAGGGTCATCCTTGTGGTTGCTTGGTTGTTGTGTGCAAGTTTGTTTTGCACTATTATTTGATTAAGGCAGGTCTTACAGTGATCTGGCTGCCTTCTCAGCACTGAAGAGTTTATACACCTTGCAACTGCCTCTAATGTATTCCAGTATTTGTGTGTTTGTTACTATGACATCTGGTTTTTTGCCAGACATTTTGGGTGGCATTGCTGTACACTTCATTCTCAAAGTGCTGAGTGATATGGTCATGAAAAATGCCTCCTCTCTGCCCGTTTAAAAAATCCCAGTCATATCAGAGTTGTTAAAATTTATGCTAAGTCTATTCAGTGAAACATAAATAATCATCACTTGGAGAACTTGCTGTGCAAGGCACGATCCTGCAATATGCTAGACTCTTCTGAGATATTCTCAGCACCCTCAATTTTAGTGGGTTGCCTGATGCTCAGCACCTCGTCAGATCTGGCCTCTTGAGAAGGAGCATGAAAAGACCCAAAACAAACTGGAAAATATTCAGCTGTTTGTTGTACAATTATTTTTTTTATCTCAAAAGTAGCAATTCAAACAAAGGATTAATTTAGAAAGAAAAAAAATAATTAAAATCGAAGGAGGAGAAACTAGAATGTGTGAAAAAGAATGTTAACAGTATTTGAAGAGGCAAAGAAATTAAAGAGATAGAAAACCTAATTTTTCTTTAAATAACATTGGGAAGGTTGTAGATGTTGTTTAGTATTGTCCTTGAATATTTTGCAAGTGGCACAACCACTTCATGAGATGCCAATTGCTGAAATACAGAGTTGTGATTTAAAGTGACAGTGTCACCTTAGTTTTAGTCCAAGTGATGGATTTTGCTATGAAATGGGTTTGAAATGGGTATACCAAACCTAACATGGAAAGATGTGTTTGCATTTAAGTTAATTTCAGTTAAAATTAGTTTTGTTAGACGTATCACTCCCATAACTTGTTATGAAAATTTTATCTCTTTTAATGTGAACTCAAGTGGGCCTTACAAGACACCAAGTCCTCAGGAAGAGAGCTGATGCATCCAGATAGCCAGACAGGCAGGAAAAACCCCAAACTGTACAGAGTAGCTCTGGATATTTCTTTTCTTTTTAACTGTATGGATAAAAGAAAATTGACAAAAAGCCTTTTAAAAATACAGGAAGCATATTCTTAATTGCTTGCACCTGGTTTATGTGAAAAACTAATATAGAATCCTGTAATATTGACTGATATCACTTTTCATTTTTTATTATGATAAACTATAAAACTGGCAAGATGGTAGAATAGGAAGCTTTTAAATTGCAGATTGCATAGTAAATCAACTTAATTTATGTCCTATGTTTATTGGTAAATTCTCTGGATTCATTAAAGCCCTGGAACTGCATTCATATAACAGAATATGGCCTTTTTTCCTGGATTTTGAGTCCATTTTCAAGCTGCACATACCTCTTTGGATGTGGTAAAGTAGTAGCCTCATTTAACAGGGAGAGTTCATAAAGCTTTTAAAATGTTTTAAATCATTAAAAGGGATGCTGTTGATTTGAATTTTTTTCAAAATGACTAATTAAAGATTTTTTTTTTTTATATGGAAGGGTTTTTTTTTTTTTAATTCCTGGAAAATATCTAGAATTATTTATTTTTCTCTGTGAATGTTTGGAAGCATCATTCAGAAGACCAGATAATGTTAACATCATAGCCATCATTATTAATCATGAAGACTTTCATATTTCCCCCTCGCATCCTTTCCTCTTACAGGAACTCAGCCCAGTGCATTCAGCCAGCCTGACTCCTGTGAATCATTTCATTGTTTTAAACTTGGAAATCTGACTTTGCTACAGCGTTGTTCTGTGCACTGTGGTTATTTTCATTCTTTGCTGCCAGTTGTTTGAGGAGGATTTGTAGGCCTGAGCTTTCCAGCACCTCTCTCCAGCAGACCCCTGCCTGCAGAGCCCACCCTGCCAACCAGCCTTTCGGCCACGGGGCTGGGACAGACGAGCTCTGCCAGATGTCGTGGCCATGATTTCAGATATTCATGCTCACAGCTGTCCATCTTACAGTTCTGCTGGAAATTCCTGTCAGCCTGCAGGGAGGAGAGAGAGGAGCATGTGTCCGTACGTGAGCCACCCACATTCACACTGCCTGCTAATTCAAACTGCCAGTGCAAAGCCTTTGCCCTGGCCTGGGACTGGAGAAGGGATTGCAGTCTTCCAGCTCAGGGCAGGGAGCAAGGCTGGAAAGTGGGATCATCCAAAAGTGTGGCAGCTTAGTGCTTCAGTGTATGTGAGCAAGAGCACAGACTACCTGCACTAAGTAAACAAGAAAGAATGGAGCAAAACCAGGTCAACTACACTGCATGATGAGTTTTTAGATGAGAAAGCAGCATTTGAGTTCCCAGTGTCTTTTTAATGGCTTGGTGAAATATAGTTTGTTTTCGCAGTAATGTTGCTAAATTGTGAATACTTTATCCAAGCTATTAAAGTAAATTTTTACTCTTACACATTAGGCATAGAATATTTAAATATAAGTGAAAGAGGGAGCACTAGATATGATAATATCTGACAATATGTTTCAAATTACAAGCAAAGCATGTGCATATATATATGAATACAGCTGTGGTTTCTCTTTCAGCATTAGGTAATGTTCTTTTAATGAAAGAAAGGAGTGAAAGCTCCTGCTATTCTCTTCAAAGGAAGGGCATTTATATATTTTATATAGCACTCTTTATACTGCTGTGTTATGGTATGTAATATATTGGAACTTCTCAGCCTGTGATAGACCCCCAAAGGGTAGACATGTAGGTCTAAGAGATGAAAAAAAAATCAAAGACATGATCTTTTGACAGAATTATATAACCTTCTCACACTGCCTCTGAACCTCATTGAATCCTCAAGGTGACAGAAAGTTGGCAGGCAAAGCAGAAGCAGCTGCTGCTGATGGCATGGCTGAGATCTGTGAATCCATTCAGTGTGATCAATGGCTGAATGCTCAACAGCCCGAGCCATTGATCACCACCCTGACCCCAGCTCCTGCTAAGTCCAGCAGGTTGCTGGGGAGGCTTTAAGAAGTAGGGAGTGGAAAATGGAAAGCAGGACATAAACAGCAGAGGGAGGAGAAGGACAGAGGCACGAGCCCTCCTCATAAAAGCTATTCAGGACATTGTAAAACTCAATCCTATGTGCACAGTACTTGATCACATGGAAGTTTTACTTTAAGGTGCATACCTGAATAAATGCTGAGAAATTCTGTTCTCTACATAGTCTGGGAAGCCTACCTTCCATGGAATTTCAATAAATGCCACAGGTCTAGTTTCTCTATGCACCTTTGGCTGTCTCACCTATATATGCACATGAACATGAACCTTAGTTTTTACACCCTTTTCTTTAAAATGTTCTTTAAAATATTGCATGTAATAAATAAAATACCAACACGCAGTATATGCCAAATTTTGCCAAAGAAAGCAACACTACAGAAGGGGTACAAGTGAGTTTTACTAAATGCATTTTACTCATACTCAAAAATACTTTTAACAATTGAATCGTTTCACAAAAGGAACTATTTCAGTGCAGTTGCATCATGAAAAATTACTTTGTTACAATGGCAGAATAGATTTCCACATGCTTTAAGTCTCAAAGAATTTATCTAATTTTCTCAGTTCACTAATAAAAATATATTTTACAGCTTTTAACTGCAGAAGTTCAAAAACTCAAATAGTCTGCAAAAGACCAGGCTGGGTTCCTTCTCTCATGCATCTTGCTATTACTAAAGATGCTCCCAGTTAAACATTAGCAATTCTTCTGCTATCATTCATTGGGATAATGCGGTTTTATTATAGTAAAGAATTTAAATGCACTACGATTGCATAGATTTCATTGTTGATACAGTAAGTAATGCCAAAAGATAATTCAGTTCACTCCATCATAAATTGGAATAAAACCGCTTTTTCCACTAAAGTAATCATACATGAATGTGGGTATACACAAGGGACCTGATCCAGAAGTAAAAGTCTCTCCCAATAACTAGAAATCTGGATTTAGTCCAAAGAGCAGATCTGTTGAGCAAAACTGGTACATTTTACATCCGTGCTTTTAAGCATGGAAGTGCCCTATAAAGGCACTTTAATAGTCTTTGAGGCTATTTTTTAATTAAAGGTTAGACTTGTTTCACAGAGCTCTATTCTGAAGGAAAAATATTTTCATATATACAAATTGTTTCATTTCATATAGAAAAAACTATATGAGTCTCAGCTACTTGCATTTAATATTCATGAAGTGGTGAAAGTGCTGACCAAGCCACCTTCTGTCCAGCCACCAGTCATGGCTAACCCAAGAGGTCCCAGCTGACAAGAACTTAGCAAAACTGACACAAATGGCTGGAAAGGAGAATCCAGGGAGCTACAGGTCTGTCAGTCTGACCTCGATGCTGGGGAAGGTCATGGAGCGGATCATGTTTAGCACCATCAGACAGCAGGTGCAGGGCAATCAGAGGATCATGCCCAGCCAACATGGGTTTATGAAAGGCAGGTCCTGCTTGACCAACCTGATCTCCTTCTATGACAGGGTAACCTGCTTAGTGGAGAGAAAGGCCATGAATGTTTTCTGCCTAGACTTTAGTAAATCCTTTGACAGCTTCCCACAATGTTTTCCTGAATAAACTGCCTTCCCATGGTGTGGATGGATGCGCTCTCCCACTGGATTAAAAACTAGTTGGATGGCTGGGCATAGAGAGTGGTGGTGAACAGAGTTACACCCATTTGGTGGCTGGTCACTAGAGGCATTCCCCAGGGCTCAGTGCTGGGGACAGTTCTGTTTAATATCTTTACTGATGATCTGAACTAGAGGACTGAGGGCACCTCAGGAGGTTTGCAGACACCACCAAATTGTGTGGGAGCTTCAAACTGCTGGAGGGCAGGAAGGCTCTGCAGAGGGATCTGGATGGGCTGCATCAATGGGCTGAGGCCAACGGTGTGAGCTGCAACAAGGCTGAGTGCTGGGTTCTGCGTTTGGGTCACAACAACCCCATGCAGCACAACAGCCTTGGGACAGAGTCTGGAAAGCTGCCCACTGGAGAAGGACCTGGGGATGCTGGTTGAGAGCAGCTGAACATAAATGTGACCCAGCTGTGCCCAGGTGGCCAAGAAGGCCAATGGCCTCTCCTGGCCTGTATCAGGAATAGTGTAGCAGCAGGACCAGGGCAGTGATTGCCTCCCTGTGCTCAGCACTGATAGGGACACCCCGAATGCTGTGTCCAGTTCTGGGGCCCTCAGTTCAGGAAAGACATTGAGAGGCTGCAGCTAGTCCAGAGAAGGGCAATGGAGCTAGAACCGAAGTCTTATGAGAAGTGGCTGAGGGAGATGGGGGAGTTTACCTGGAGAAAAGGAGTCTTGGGGTTGACCTGACCATGCTACAACTACCTGAATCGTGGTTGTACATGTGTGTGGGTCAGTGTCTTCTGACAAGTACCAAACAATAGGACAAGAGGAAATGGCCTCAAATTGCACCAGGGGAGGTTTAGGGTGGATATATCTCTTCACTGAATGGGTGGTCAGGCACTGAAATAGGCTTCCCAGAGAAGTGGCTGAGTCACCATCCCTGGAGGTAGTTAAAAAAGGACGTAGATGTGGTACTCAGAAACATGGTTTAGTGGTGGACTTGGCAGCATGAGGCGAATGGTTTGACTCAATGATCTTGAGGGTCTTTTCCAGTGTAAACACTGTATGATTCTATAATATCAATTAGATTATAAGACTTCACTTGGAGTCAAAAAGTTCAAAGCAGAAAAGAAGATTAATTTATATTTTCACCAGGAGAAAGCCACATCCTATTTGTTGTGTTATTCTTATGCATGTGTTAGTACTTTTTTTTTTTTCATTTTCACATATTTCCTTTCATTATATAGCAGTTGGACTATAAATATAGCTGTTATTAAGATACAGTTTCCAAGTACAAGGAATCAGAGGAAGACATGCTTTCTTTTGTCCTGGTAGAAATTGGGAGCACTTCCAGTAGTACCATTGGGATTACAGTATTGTAAAAATGAGACAGAATTACATTCCTAATCTTCCTTCCTACCATGGCTTAATATCCTAGTCTCCATGTTCAAATGCTCTTTCATTTTTGAGCACTTCTAAGTCAACAGAGATGCATTGTCATGGTGATAACTGTTGGATAACACTGTCATTAAAATAACTGAATTAACTGGTTGGAGTACAGTTCCTTATTTCATTATGTGACTGTGATATTGAGTCATGTCGTTTCTGCTTCTCAGTGCATAACACGTAATAATTTACACAGCAAATTCTTTCACACTGTGAGATACATTGTTTTAAAGTCTGAATTAAGGGAAGTAGTAAACCTAACAAATTTACTCACAAAGATAAAGAATTATTCAGTTTGATCACCTTCACCTCTGATGAGTGCATCCATTTGCACCTGCATAAAATGTGATTTTTAAATCCAAATTTAGTATGCATTTAACACATGCTACTACCACTATAGTTGTTTATGATTCTGCTTTTGATCTCAGTGTGGAGACCTTTGGCCATGTCAGTTTTGCACATCTCAGATATCCTTTATAGGGTCTCATTGCATCTGCCAGTCCAAACAAACCCTTCTTTTGTACTTAGCTTTAGAAGTACTCTATCAGGACAGATTTTTTTCCGAAAGTTATCAAAGCTGATCTCACATATTCCACTGATTCGAGATGTTATGAGATGTGCTTGTCAGCAAACCTACCTGCTATCACATTTCTCACCTGGGTAGATATCTCTCTTACTCTTTCTGGGCTCTTCTGTTATGTATTTCCTCCATCCCTCTGCATTCAGACCTGTAGCCTAATGAGTTTTACAGAAATTCTCTTAATTTTTTATCTTACTGGCAGAAAAAATATTAATGTCATTTTGCTTGAAATTCATAGCACCTATGTGGTTTTATTTATTTTTTTTTAATTGCATTTCCTGCAGTAGAAATGGGAGCACAGTCACTTGGCTCAGAGGAATTCCAAGACACCCACAGCTGGATAAATTCCTGCTGTTCACTTCTCTCTTGCCTGTAGGCATTTTTTAACAGTTCATGTGCACTTTTACCTCTTGTTTAATTTTAATTTGTCTTACAACATAATAATACCTTTAGGGAGTATTAGTGCTACAGTAAAAGCATACATAAATTCTGTCTATATATGTACATATTGTGTGTGTGCATAACATACACAAAAACTGGGCAGTGCCTCCCCTGTAGTAGTTTCACTCTCTAGCTTGGTTAAACTTTAAAAAATAATATGGTCACTTGCATAAACATTGATTAGGCTTTACAGAAAGGGTATATAAACTTCAGTAGAGTTGAAATGAAGTGAGTAGAGAAGTGAGCATAAAATGCTGCAAGCAATATACCATGCAAGGAGTCTTTAGTCTTTACCCCAAGAAGAGGAAGGAGAATTTGTTGAGCACCTGGAAGTGGGAATTAAAAAATAAAAGTCTTCAGAGTTTTACTCAGCTCTTGAATTTTCCTGTCATCCTACCCTGTCTCTCTGTCACACATATTTCTCCCTCTTTGGCACCCATATGAGAAATGGACCTGCAGCAGCTACAGGTGCCACACTCCACGTCCTCCTCTTGAAGACAAGATTTTCAGGCTGCAAAGAGCCAGGGTCGAGAAAAGCAGGCACTTCTCATAAGAAAATGTTTGGTTTGGTTGACCAGAAAGATACTCTGTGATGAATACCTGGATCACAGCAGCTCTTGGAGAAGTAGGAGGGACAACTGCTGGGCAGTGGGAGGATGCCAGGAGCTGTGCTTGTGTTGGAGGGAAACAGGAGAGTTTTTAAGTTATAAAGAATGTAGTTTATTATACTCAGAATGAGGGAAGGGGTGGGGTTAGGTTAAAAGAGTCTGAAGAAAAATCTACTTAGAGAAGGAATCAAAGGTGGGAAGGAAACAAACTACTACTGAAAAGTACAGGCAACCCATAGCAAAAATTTGTAAACTGCTGATAAGAAACCTAGTGAGAACTGTGTCCTCTACAGAACTGTGTGATGTGCTTTAGTTTAGAGATTACATTGTATTGAACTCTACTGTACCCTGTGGAAATCTCATCCTCACCCAAAACTTATTTGAAAATATTTTACTTTTGATTATTTCACATAAATGCAAACAGGGGCTTAATAAAGTTTAAAGTACTTTAGCAAGTCTGCTTTTTGTATAGGTAACTTTTTCCTAATATTTGTTGGGTACATCTTTCATACAATCTTAGAAAACAGTCATAAAGAAAGGCAAATATGTTCCAAAACTGGAATTCTTGCACATTTACAGCAAAATCACACAAGGTCCAAGAAATGTCTTTTAATGACATGACACTGTTCTGTGAGGGTTTTTGCAATATCTTTGTCCTAGTTCCAGCTAGAACAGGGTTAATTTTTTGCAGTAGCCAGGAGAGGCATGGCCAGGACAAGGAGGTTATTCCATACGCCTCCCCCCCCCACCTCCCATCATTGACAGGGCGTTTTGGGAAAGGAATCTCTTTTCCAGAAGGATGGGAAGGGCTTGCAGGGTGGTGTGGCTGCAGGTCAGGTCACAAGCTCCTCAGTGAGCATATTTGCACGTGAATCACTCTCTTTTTTGTACACTTTTGTTATTAATATTACTGCTACTGTTCATTTTCTTATCTCATTGCCATTTCCAGTAAATTGTTCTTAATACCTGATCTTTGCCTTTTGTGTCTCCATTTGGAGAGGAGAGGGGAAGGCTCAGGTGGATTTAGTGGGAGTACCAAACTGGAGAGCGCAATTTCTAAACCATGACAATTTTTTACATTTTTTCTTGTTTATAAAGTATTCAAACAAGGAATTTATTGTTTGGCCTAGATTTCCAATTGTGTGACATAGATAATTTCAGCAAAAAAAATTGTTATTATTGTAAAGACCATGTAACAGGTTCTCAGCTGGTGGAAATCAGCATAGCTCTTCCGAAGTTATATGAATCAACAATCAAGTAGAAGAAGTTATAATACAAGCATATTCATAGATATCAAAATTTTTAGGTTTAAAGTTTTGGGTTTTTTAAAAAAAATATTTTCCAATACAATTTCAAAAATTGAACTTCAAAAGATCTTTGCATCCCCTATGGCACAGGGTTGTTTGTTACATTTTATGTATAGTTATATATAAAGCTCATATTAGATATCCAAATTTGCAAGGAGATACTTATTTTAAACTACTGAGAGCAGTCCGGTAAACTAAAATAGTTTTTATGTATGAGGTTAGACCTATTCGTTTCAAAGACTATATATGTACATCTCTAGAAGTACTGCTGTGAAAAAGCATTGTAGATTCTGTAACTTTTAGTTTTTTCATCCGACTACTGAAAAAATAACAACTTCACTGGCTGATTGTGAGACAGTACTGTCATATGACATAGGCCCACAAAAATTAGGCGTTGGTACCTGAGCTGGAAAAGTCTCCCCAGATCCATAATGAGCATCCCATATGTCGTGAGCTTCCTTGTAATTTATGAGCAGATCCCTTGTCATGTATCGAAAGCACAGTGTGCACAGTTTTTCCTCTATTTTCCTAATAAATCGACACTTTATATTTTTTGGTGTCTTGAGTTATGAAGCCTCTAAAAAATCTGCTATGGCTCACATGGAGATAAAGTGTAGGAAGTGACTTTATGTTGTGTGGTCAGGGAGGCTGATCAGACTTTGTTATCATTGACAAGATATGGAGTGGTTCTGACTCTGACTCCATTATACCTCTCTGGAACAAAATGGTCCAAGACAACTCTGTACTTACCCAGGGTTTCCAAAATCTTTAGGACAGCATTATCTGAGACCTTATTAAAAAGTGAGCTGTGATAGTTGATTACATGCAAACAGATGGAACAGCTGTGAAAAATACATGTAGAACAAGAAGCAGTATAGAATTTTTCCTTTGATGCAAAAAAGCCAAATTAACTATCTAAAGACAGTCTTCAGAATATGTGGAATTACATTTTAATGCTTTATGCCTATCTCTCTTTCCTAATGTTTGACTACAATCCAAACAAATTCAATCCTTCTAATGCATTTCTATGTTTTTCACCACAGACACTAAGGCAGCATTAGGAACTTATCTCTGTTTGCCCTTTACCTTAATGGTGACATGTTAGCAAACCAGACGATATTCTGTGTCAGAAATATCAAGATTTCCCATAACCTGAATTTAGTAATCCCCGTGTACTTTTAGGTTCCTGACTCTTTTTACTGTCTGCATTTCAATAAGGAGTCCCTACTATCTGCTCATCACTTCTAATTACTTTTATTTTAGCCCATGTTCCTGGTTTCTGGGCCAAGAACTTTAAAGAACTATGATGTACTCTGACGAAGCATTTAATCAGGGCTGAGTAATCCAACAAAAAGGTTTTCAGGGCAGGGTGGAATATGGGAGGAACCATATTGTCTGCTCAATTATTATGTTTCCTTTTGTCAGCCCTGAAAGAGTTCCTGTAGGGACCAGAAGACCTGCCCTTTGCTTGATGGGAAGAATTCCCGAGTCAATGGAAGCCTTGGGAAAAGGGAATGGTGGCAGAAGTCAACATAATATCTGTGAAGTAGGGAAGAAACAGAAGTAGGGAAGCACACACACTTTTCAACTCCTAAAGCTTTTGTTATAGGAGTGCAAAACTCTCTAGAAATATTTGTGGCTATGGGTGAGGGGCATAGGAAACCTAACCATTAATTCCTAACAGGTGTTATCAGATGCATCAGGGTTTGGCTGTAAATTTGACTACATTGCTGTGGTGCACAGAGAAATGAGTGAGGAAATATCTGATTAAAGTGTACATTGCTGCTCAGGCAACTGAATGTTGCCATAGCAATTGAGATGAAATGTGCAAAGAAGTGAGATAATTAAATCTAACCTCTTTAGTAGTTTTGATAGTCAATGCACTGCCAATAGGAAAAGTTATCTACAGTGTTAAAGATAAAACATACTCCTTGTGGAAGTTCTCCTTGCTCGTATTTTGTTGTTCTCTTTTTAAATACTTTGCTTCGGGTACCTAATTTGAATGTTCTTTTTACTAATCAAATACAGCTTTGACCTTGGTCAAAAGCCTAGGACTTTTGCTGACTTATTGTATTATGGGAAGCATATACACAGAATATCCAGAAAGTTTAATTCACCCTTCCTCTGCATGCAGTACAGTAAAGCCCAGGCTGGCACCTCAGAGCTTACAGTTCAATAATATCTAGAACGTGCTGCCCTCTTCAGGAGCCCGTGATCAGAAATGGGCAGTTTTGTTTAATGCTCCAGAACTGCACTGAGCAAACAGAAACTACAGGGCTGATTTTTTTTTTCTTTTTGACATTTGTAATGCTAGTGCCAGAGGCACTGAAAACAGTTATAACCAAAATAGACAAATCAGATTTTTGAGAAAGGAGATCAAGGACTTTTTAGCATCTCTTTAAATTTGAGAGCTGGGTGATCATATACTTAGCCAGACAGTTACTTATTTCAGCCAGTGAAAACAAAATCCAGAAGAAGCCTTGACTCACTTATTCTAAACTAATAATTCTAAACTAATAATTCTGTATTCTATATAGCAGTAAATAATCTGTTAATCAAAATTATTTGTGTCCAAAGAGTTCATACACTAGCCATCACACTAAACTTACATACTGTCAGCTGCTCTGCTCATCTGAAACCATCAGTACTTAAACTATGACTTAGTAGAACATTAAAACATATACTTAACTCTAAGCACGAACATTGCTGCAATGCCTTCAGGAGGACACTCGTGTGAAAGTATTGAACAACTCATGTGTCAGCCTGGTGGATTGCATACCTGGCTGATAGGTGGGGACTTTTCAGTTTATATCTTACAACACTGTAAGTTACATTCTAGAATCTTAATAATGAAGCAGGTAAGAACTAGAGACAAAATCTTTTGCAAATATAATTCCTTTTGAAGTCAATGAGAGCTTTTGTTCATTTATGAAGTAGTGACATTTTATTGGTATACAAATAGTTTTGGAAAAAGAAAATCACAGCTTTGTGGCAAGGTGACTCAAAAGCTGTGTGGAGAAAAGGGAACTATTACTTTGCTGAAAAGAATGGATTTTTTTAGTAAGAATCCCAAACAGGCAGTTGATAAATGTGTACCTCACTCAAACAGCATGTTTCCAAACTCAAGAGGGCTGAGGAGCAGAGATGTCTGGGAAGCACACAGAATCCAGTGCTTTGTGGGAACTTGGCTCCACTGAAACAGTTGTTCAAAGGATTTGTTTTCAGCTTATGTGAAATATTGTTTGTTTGGCTGAGGGGGATCCTGTTTTCCTGTGTTTTATAAAAGGAGCAAAAGAAATATCCCATGCTACATCTGAGTGAGGCACTTTGAAGGAGGTGTAGCCCCTGAAGGATGGAGCAAAAGTAGCTTTAAGCCCCCGCTGTAGATGCTGAGATTCAGGGCTGCTACAGGCCAATGAATCCTCACATGAAATAGAGCAGCCCTCAGGGATTGTTCTAATTTACAAGAGCTTTAGCCAGGCTCCCTACTTCTTGTGCTGTGTGCAACCTAGATTAGGTCTGAATTTCTGCAGCACTGCACACCCTGGAAACTCCCTTTTTGCCCAAGGTAAACTCTTTGAACAAAAATAACTTCTTTACTGTACTGTGGAATTCTTCTCCCTTACCTTTAAATACCTATAGTTCATCTAGTGGTACATGTGGTCATGGTGAGAACCTGGAATTGATCTATCATTTATTTGAGTTTTTGCTTTTCCTCTTTCAAGATAATAGTCCTACTTAGACGTCAACATTTTCTTTTTGTAAGTGGCTTGTGACTGCATCTCTTGGTATTAGTAACATTTTCTCAACATAATATTTAATTAAATTCCTTAATTCTCTCCCTTGCATGTTTACTTAAAGATTTAATTTTCTCAAACAGTGAAAACAGTTAAGAATAATAAGTGGGTTTTAAGTGTTCTCCCTTCTTTGGCACAGAACTGTTTTACCTCAGAAAACTATATATGAGGCAGATTCTGCCATAAGTCTGGCCATTTCAGGAGTAAATTTGTATTCTGCGTGAGAAATGATCACAGAATTTAGCCTATAATCCTGACAACTTTTTATTCTCAAAGTGCACAATTGCTATATGCAGCACATGAAATCACAGAGAAGCTCTGTGTAGGTACTGAGTGAAAGTGATCCCTCCCTCTTCGTTCAGCCTTTAGTACAGGGAATGGTAGCAGTGATTCATTTCTTTCTAAAGAAAACAGAATAGCCAGGATGTCAGGTGTAAAACAGACTGAAAGGGATCACAGGAAAGAAGGAAGTGAAGAGAGTTAACCAGTATCCATGCTTTCATTTTCACACCACAGTTAGAGCATGCTGATGAGGGGTGGGGTGTACTCAGTACTCCCTCAGGACCTCAGTCTGACCATTGCAAACTTAGAACTCGTGAGCAATATTATTCTGAAGCAAAATGTAAAGGCTGATTAATTGTTTTAATAGTAATGGAATTTTTTCAATATTATTACAAATTTCTCAATGAGTTAGGAAGAAAGCCTTTAACATGTCATTGATTATTGTCTCTTCTGATCATAACCCTTTATGCTCATATTTTCTCCCACTCCATAACAGAGTGACAGCAAGCTCATGGTTTTATTTTTAAAAATACAGTCACAAGTTGCATGCCAAGATTCTATGTCTGTATTTTGTGAACCCTATGCAGATAAAGTCTAGCTGGCACGTAATTCTAAATACAGATATGCACAATAACTTGTGGTTTTTTTTCTAATCCAGTACCTGCTAAGTGCATGTAATACATATTTGGAACTGCATTAAACTGTTGATCTATAATTTGAACATGTATTTTCTTTTTTTTTTTTTTTCTAATGCTGATGCACTGTTTGGCAGTTAGAATCCCTGCAGATTAGAATATAATAACTAATAACACTTTCTTTGCTTTCTAGGGTCTTTATGGCAGAATGATGAATTCCATCTTTTCCAGAACGGTGAGCAAAAAGCTTTTTTTGTTTCTGATAACACAGAACAGAAGGTAAATTCTTGTAAGAAAGGGTTGCCAAATTGCTTGAGAAATAACTGTACTGTACAATTTCATAATTATATGGCTTATACAGCTGAAAATATTTGAATATTCAAATCCTGTAAGCTACCTAGAAAAGATTTGCAGAACATTATGCCAATTACTCAAAAGAAAATATGGGAGGATTTAACATCCTTGTTAGAAATGTTGATGACCACAGAATGCCCAAATGTTCATTTTTAAAAACAACTATTTGTAATGTATAAATTCCCTTAAACATATCTATCTCTCTTCTTTAGGCTGAAAAGGAGTGGCTTTCATAGTGTGTTACTCTTTGAACTGTATAAAATTGATCTTTATTTATGTTTCACTAGAGCTTTGCTGTATGTGTGAATTTAAAAATATGTAGCTTACAAACATAGACATTACTCCTGCATGCTATCTTGTTGTTTTAAAAAGATGGTTTCATCTTTCATTCTTTTTTTTATGGCTTAAAAAGACAGTATTTATTTTGCCCCTTGATCACAACATCTTTACAATCAAATAAAAAAAAATCCATTATACTGTATGTGTAAAGGTCATCCTAAAATAACACTTCTGAACAAACTACTGAATCCTATGAGTACATTACTAAGGAGATATGTTTTCCAGCAGGTCTTGGGCATTCACTTTACAAAAAATATCCTTTCCCACTACATAAAAATGTAGTATGAAATCAACATAAAACCATCATGAAGTGAAACTACTGTGGAAGCTAAAGTGGAAAGAAATATTACTTGAAAAAGATGTCACTGGAGAACAAGTTCTGGCTTAAAAAGTGCTTCTTAGAGTTACACTTGAAAGATATTCCATCTTAGCCCAAGAATAACTCAAAATGCCATAAAAAAAGGAGATTATTCACAAAATCTAATGCACCAGAGCTTAAAACAATGATTCAAAATATGTGGGACTGATTTTTTGTTATATCTGATAGAAGCAGTACCAAAATGTGTTCAAGAAAACCAATAGCAAAACACAAGTTTTGTGATGACCTTTAAGAATTATTTCTGATCAATGTGGAGGGTTAGTTGTTCTTTGAAACTTTTTCTAGGAAAGTAAAACCTGCAGGTGAAGCTGTTTTGACACTTGGTTTTGATCTGTCGCTCTACCCCTCTGATAATAGCAATGAGGTGTGCTTTGGTAAGGTCTGTAATGCACTTTTACCTGCCAGCTCAGAGGGAAAGAATGAGGTATTTCAAAACTATCAAGCTTGCAGATCCTTCAGGGGCATATCTGTGATTAAACAAAGGGAAAAGTCGTGTTAAACTAGGGGTGGGGGAGACGTAAAAAAGAAAAATAAAAGAACAGTCCAAACAGGCATGAGAACTACATTTAACCTCTTTCATCCACAAACATAGAAATGTTCAAGAAGAACTCAAGAGTCATTTTTAATCTAAGAGATTAACTGTGTGACAGTTAAGTATGTTTGGGATTAAACCATCAAAGGGCCTGCCTCTTTTGTGTATATTTGCCTATTAGCAGTGGCCCCTTGTAGTTAGGTTGCAGCCACAGACAGACACTTGTACTGCATACACCCTTCTCTGCAATGTTCATTAGACAAAAATATTGTCAAAGGTAAGTGTTTACCAGCAGCTTTAGTTCTACTTAAAACCATTTTAGCCTGAGGCTGATTTTGTGAAGAAGGCTTGGGGGAAGGGAAGAAGAGAGACACATAATTTTGTTTTTTCATGAAAATAAATGTATTCAGCTACTATTCTGATCTGAGGTAACTTTTAACTCTAAATTTGCATTTTAAGTGAAATTATAATTATTTTTATTTTAATTCAAATGTGTGATTTACACTCTAAGTGAAGCAGATGGGACAAAAGCTTGGACTTTAAGGGTTACTTCAGCAGAGACAGTAATAGATTATTTTGGGTAGAACTAATTTTTATACACATAACCATCTATACCTCAATTAATTTTCTCTGTCCTGCTCAGGAGTCCAGAGTTTGTCTGTTGATTATGGATTTCCTTTATGTAAATATTATTTGAAATATAAATATATTTTCAAATTGGCTATCTTCTGTTTAAGGAATGGGAAACTGATCTTCATCACATTACTTCCTTTCAACAAGGCAAAGCTTTCTCTAATTTCAAAACCAAGATAAATATCACAGGATAAAATAAATTGTTGAATATATAATTAATATTTAAGAAAATACTCTTACCTTCTCATTTCTAACTGTACCTCTGCTTAATGTATAAACATTAAATGCACATTACTATGAGCAGTCATAACATCTAGATTTTAATCTAAAAATTGACTTTTTTCTATATATATTAATAAATTATCTGTTACGTCAAATTATTCCTAAATATGTGCCATTTTGTGGTATCATTTCATCAAAGATATAAGCATTTTGTCATAATTTTTTATTCCACTATTTTTAATATATGGAAAGTCATGTCAGATTAACTGAGAAGGTAAAAGACCCATTAACACACACGGAAGACAGCTGCAGCTAAAAACTGAAGAAGACAAAAAAATATTTCTCACTTTCTTCTCAATTAAAACTCTGCAATTATTCTTTGAGATTAGAGATCTCTATTGGGATTCTGGTGATACAGAACTTTTTGGTTCATTTCACAGGAATAATATTCATCTTAATTAGCAAAAACAATTGATGGACTTTTCTCTTTTTTACAAGAGGGAGCTCACTTGGTGTACTGATTACACGTAGTAGATTATCCTGATAAATTAAAAGTTCTTGTCTTTCTGAACAGCAGCTGAATATGTTAGCTGTCTTCAGCCTTGTAGCTTCTTTGTTAGACATCACCTTGTTGAGACAGAATGACTTACTTGGTAAGTGGTTGACCCAATTTTTTGTCTGGCACCCTAACATTGCTGGGCATTATGCCAAGATGGATTCTGCAGCTATTTATGACTACATTCAAGGTTCTACTATGCAAATCACAACTATTAGCCAAAAAAGCAGAGCAGATTTGATTCTAAATATTTCCATAGCTCACAAGGTCAAAGCATTTGTTTTCACAATTTTAAAATGTAGTTGTGTAAGTAATGATCAGTAATGTTTAAAGAGCTTGTCACCTTTAACATTTTATTTAGACTGGTTTAGGCAATACATAAACATTTTTCCTCATGTGCTACAAAATACTTGTATGAAGCACAGGAAGAAGAACATGAGCTGAAGTGAAAAAAATGTGTCTCATTTTATCTGTCTGTGACCAGCTTAGCCACACCACACAGAATTACAGTAAAAGGAAAGTAAAAGGAAGATGAACTGTGACAAAACCTCTTTGGAGAGTGCAGCCTTCTTCCAAGGCCACCCTGATGCAGCTGCCTGAGGAAATGGCACAGAAGGGCAAGGACCAAGAGCCTGCCCTGCCCACAGTGTGGGCATACCCACATTGCCTGCACCTCCTTGCTGGGCCTGAAATCAGGCCTGAATCCCACGCGAGTCCCTAGGCACCGTGTATTCATATTTAGTTTTGCCTGACATTTGCCAGACCTAAATTCATCCAGCATCTCTCTGGTGGATTGTACTTGCAGGCAGGTACAGGGCGCACTGGCCCCATAGATCTGCTCTTGTGTCACACACTGAAATGGTGGTCGTGGGTCCTGGACTTCAGCTTGGAGATTTCTGTGGGGTTTGGTGTCCTCCCCCCATTCCCATGACATTTAACCCCCACCAAGACTGAAAAGTAAAAGTTGTGTAATTTCAAAAGGAGGTAGTGCTACAGAAGTTCTTTGGGATAGGTTTGCCATTTGCTCTGTGTCCATTTGCTTTTCAGTTTTTTTAGGTTTGCCATTTGCTTTCCATTGTCCATCCTGAGTAGAATCCTTTGGTAGGCATTGCTATTATCCTGCAGAGAAACTGTTGTTTTGTCTCAGTTCTACAATGTAAAAGTGAAAACATATTTACAAAACTAGCAATGGTATATGTTATGTGGTAAGAACTGTGTCTACAGAAAATTGAAATGTGATTTAAACACATATAAAAATGATTACTCATAAGCAGAAATTGAAAAGAGGTTAGGTGCACAAGTTGTTACAAGATGGATTTTAAAAAGACATCTATCTCTACCATATCCTAATTTCCTGACAAACCTAACAAAAGCATTAATAAACCTTACACATGTATCAACAAACTTGCCTATTAAAAATACTCAATTACAAAATAATAATTCCATTCATCCAACACAGAAAGATTCTTCAGCAATACAATACAAACAGGCAATAGGTAATAAATAATATAGAATATAGAGGCAAGGGCATAATGATAATATAGACTATATATAGTAGTCAATATAGTAAATTGAGATATTTCCTCTTAAAGAAAAGGGAAGCAGATTTAAAACCAAGCAGAGTCTGTTTTCTAATAGGGCATACACTGGATTAGGTCCAAAGAAGAATCTGAGGTGGGAGCACATGTGCCTTCATCAGACAAGCAACCTTCACATAACACCAAGGGTGGATAAAGGCTGCTTAATTTATTGATTGTAATACAAAATAATTAACAAGGTTGAACCACTGGTTCAGAGTATTTCTTTGACTAAAATAAAGGGTTAACATAAAAAACCTAAACCAGTTAATTGATTTAACAGTTTGCCTTATCAGTCAGCAGTTTTCTTTATAGTTGTAAAACAAAAAGCATTTTTTAAATATTCTGTTGAAAAAGAATCTGAGTGTGAGTTAACAGTGGCTGAGCATAGTTTCCATTTATGCAATGCTTTTTATTCATCACCTGAGTTCTGTGGGTTGTGGTGAAATAATGTTTTCCAGCAGAAGGGAAAGAATTACAGGAGAAATGTGAATGAGTGCAGAATGAGGCCAATTAAGATAAAGTAATTGGTCAAAGTCTGATTTCTTTGTTTTACTTACCATCCACTCAGAGCAGGACTCATTGATCTTAGTGGGGTTACTTCCTTTACAAACTGCAGCACTGAGAGTGCAGGGCTTCCCTGAATCATCTGTAACAGTATAACCCCATAATTCTAACAAGGTGTGAAAGAGACTTCCAACAAAGTAGGGAAGATATTTTAAAGTGGGACAAAAAATGTAGGTTGAATTGGAAATATGGAGATTTTCCACTGAATTCATAGGATTTGTACAAAGAAGTAGAATTTGATCCTTATTAATACAATACAAAGCCTTGGAATTTATTCATGGTTAAACTTCTGTGCTTTAGCCAATTCTTTTTTAAAGAGTCCCTTTTCCAATGGGAGTCACAGAGCCCTGTGTTAAGGTAAACATTAGCAACTCTGTCCACAGACAAACCTAAATAATACTCAAGAAACTAAATCCAAGACATTAGTGATAAAAATACTTAACATGTATTTGTTTCCTGGGAGCCTACATGGAAATTGAATTCTGCTGAGCTGCACTCACACAGAACAGAATTCAATTAAAAAAAAAAAATCCACCTGAATTCCATGCTGTGAAAAGCCCTTGCAAATTTATTTTAGGGACTTTGGGTGTGGAGCCTGGACACAGTTTTATTTTATTTTTTAATGGAATCAGTCTTAATGTCTAAGGTTATTCTTTACTTGCCTCTGCTGAACAGTTTTCACATATAAGCCAACAGAGGACAACTCGTTATTAAAGAAGTCAGCAGGTGTCCTGTGCTCTGAAACATATTAAATAAAGAACTCAACGGGATCATGTTGACTGTGAGCTCCACAAAGAAATTAAATAATGAAGACAGCAGCTCTTCAACAAAGCCAGGTTTTCATAAGTAAAAAAGTCTTGTCATAAGGTGGAAAGTTCTCCTACATGTTTTTACTGGAATTTCTGTTCTGGAATTTTCTGAAAATGGGCAGTCTATAGATTTGAGACACTAAAACTTTCTGACTGGAACCTTATGCAATAGAGAGAGATCGGAGTGGCAGAAACTGAATAGTCCAACTCTGCTCTTCTCTTCATACTTCCATTGTTCAACAAAAAAGCCATTGCAAAATGGCCTTGTTATCATTCTGAAGTTCACTGAAGTGTCTTACCCATGTCAATATTAATATGAAGCTCTCCTACAAAATACAGAAAAAATGTAGGAAAGGGTCCATTGTATTTTAATTAATATTTTTTCAATTTATGAAACCTTCCAGCCACAGAAACATTTAAAATACAGTCCCATTTTTGATTTAAATGTATTTTCAGATAAGATAACTTTAAACTTTATTGGAAAGGTTAAGAACTAATATAAACACAGTTTTGAACTTCCCACTTATTCTGAGTTGTTGAGTAATTGCACCAGGCAACTGTTTTTAGAGTGGTCTTTAATACAAGGAATCACAAAATTTATTGGGTGTTAATGTATTAAAAATTCTGTCATGCAGTAATTGTTTGAAGAAAATTGACAATTAAGAAACCTAACTAAGTTTCTTTTTGAAGAAAAATTAAACTTAATTTAATTCTCTTTGGAAAAATAAAAGTTGACTTCAATAGAAGTAGGTCTGGGCAACTCAGAGTTGATTGGAAAATAAATTATCCTAAGTGCATCCAGACTCACCGAGCATCTTTAAGAAACAGAGTGTTCATAATGAACCAAAGTCTTCTGACAGCTTAATATGACTTTAAAATAACTAATATGAAAAAATATTGCAAAACTTTTGTTGACCAGGTGTTTTCCCTTTTTATCAATACAATATATTCCTATAATGGCCATCCCATGCTCTGTCATTAAAATGTAAGTTTTCCTTTCAGGTGCTTTGTCTCAGACATATGGAATTCTCATCTGCAGTTTTTACCTCCAGCCTCCCAAGTTAATCACTCAGGGCTTCTTGAAGAACAGTTTGCTGCAAACACAATTCCACAATCTGAGCTTCAGTGAGTTAGTATGAATTTATCAAAACAATTAAAAACTTCTTAAAAACTCCCCACTAATTTTAATACAAGATGACACATTTCCCTATATTTGTGATTTCTAAGTTAATATTGTTGTTGGAAAAAACTATTTGTAGGACTGTGGATGTGGTCTTGGTTCAGCAGAAGTTTGCTGACCGAGACCCGTGTGTTTGCAGCAGAGGGGCCTCAGCTTATGTTAAGTTATGGGTGAAAAGTATAAAGTTCTGGTGGCCTGATGTCATTCATTCCTACCAATAATTTATTCCATAGCCATACTCATTTTTTCAGGAAGGAAACAAACAATTCTCAAATACTAATTCTTCCCTAGACACAAAGTTGAATTAATTAAGATGTTTGCCAATCTCTTGCTGTCAGCCTGATGCCTCGTGTGTGGGTAATTGTGTGTTTAACAGAAAAATTTCCCAGAAAGTTCAGAGGAGAAACTACATTCGTCCAGTTATATGCACTTCAGCCTCAATGTATGATGAAGAATATTTTCCCTACCACTTTTTCATTCCAGTTGCCATTGCAAGATCCCCCAGGAAAAAAAAAATCTAAAGCGATCCTTGTTCTTCCTTAAATGATATGTGCACGTGAGTCTGCCTGGGTCAGGAGTTCTACCAGTGCTCCATTACAGCAAGCCAGGGCCCAGTGCAGGAACCCCTGTAAGGGGCCATGTGCTGGAGCTGCCAGGGGCACTGCTGGACCCCAAAGCTGAGCCTGGAGCAGCAGCCAGACTGGGCACTGGCCTTGCCTAATGCTGCAATCCCACGTCCGACACCGTGTAGGAGTGTGGGACCTTTCCCTTGGAGATACCTTGAGTGAAGCACAGATGGCAATCCCTAAGTGCCTTGGAAGAGTGAGTGACCAAATACATTAAATTCATTCAATCACTTTCAAGACGTGTCATCCTTGTGTAGCATTTTGATCCCGTGCTTGAGTAAATGTATGATTAAATTTTTATTAAAAGGTAATGCTCCTGTTTTAATGATGGTTAATTATATATAATTAAAATGAAAGTATTAATAATATTAAACATTTCATCAGAGGTA
This sequence comes from Anomalospiza imberbis, assembly GCF_031753505.1. Classification (NCBI taxonomy): domain Eukaryota; kingdom Metazoa; phylum Chordata; class Aves; order Passeriformes; family Viduidae; genus Anomalospiza; species Anomalospiza imberbis. The sequence continues at coordinate 18,337,008 of NC_089689.1, read as the reverse complement.
AAGATAAATATAAATACATATATTGTAGTATGATTTAATATGAGTGTATAATATTGAGCCTATATTATCTTCAATGCAGTATGTAAAATAAAAAAATAATAAAATAATACATTAAATAATATTATATTCTGGGTAATTGTAAAATAAATATCTGGTTTATTACCTCTACCTTCATAAAATCCATTTGATTTTTGGAGTGCAGTATGCAAAGAATAGTTGAAGTAGTTTTAAAAATTCTTATAAAAAGTCCTTATTAAATAGATGCATACAATTCCTTGCTATGTAAGCTTTTCCTGTGAAAAGTTAATTACAGTGGTAAATGACCTACATTTTTGACCACGGACTCATAGATTACAATTTGGAAATACCTTATTTCTAGCTAACATTAAATCCATACATCTTTAGAGGTCTAGCTTCTGATTTTCAGAATCTTTGAAACAGACCTTAAATATTCATACACAGGGTAATCTTCCTGCCTTGCTTATATCTGACAGATCTAATCTCATTTTGACTCCTTTTAAAAACTTCAGAGTTTAGTGTTACAACAGCACAACTTGATCTCTACCCATAGATGCACCTTGTTTTGAACAATAATATTAATTCCAGTTGTGATTTCTGCCATTAGATACAGTGACTCTGTATCTCCAAATGTAAAATGCTGTGAATACACAGAAACTCTGTAAAATGCTGTGCCTTAACATATTGTAATAAGCTGAGAAATGTGTTAGCTTTTTAGATAATTCCTTTAAACTGCTTAGTTTTAAATCACAGAGACGTTTTGGATTCTGCAAACTATAAGGAACTAGTATTTTTCTAACAAGATCTTATGGCCCTCAAGAATTTTAAGGATTTTTTTATAAACCTCAGTATGCATTTTTAGCTAGATTTTGGCATTGTTTCATTGTAACTCCAGTACAACTCAATCAGTTTATTTTATAATTAAAAGCAAGGAAATAGTAACAAAAATACATAATATATGGTATTCGTGTTTATAATAGAAACATCCATAAAGAAAGAAACATGTTCTAACTCTTCTCATTACCCCAAAGGGAATTGCATCTTTAATCACACAAAGCACAACAGCTTTCTAATTTTGTTTAAAGTGTTTCAGTACTTACAAAAACCAGATCAGGTTATTGTAAATCTAGAGCAAATTAGAATCATTGGCCTCTGCTCAGCTGTATTCAAGAATACTATGTAAATCATAAATTTAATGGCATACTGCGACACACATCTGTTTCTATTTTGTAGAAGTTAATAATCTAACTTCAGAGTATTTAAACATTACTTTCATTAACTGGAAAATTGTGAAAAATAGAGACTGCTGTAAGTCATGTGCTGCAGCATTATGCTGAGGGAAATATAAAAACTGCAAGTCTATACAGTAAAGCCTAAGTTTGTAAGAGATGTGCCATTGTCTGCTTCGTGACCTTGCAGCTCCTCTGTTTACCAGGGAAAACTTACACAAACAGAGCTGCATTGCTGAGTAGAATCTGCACCTGCACATAGTAGATTCCAGTTTGTATTTTTAGTAGCAAATGCCTTTCACAACAAGGAATAGTTGGTTCCTGAATTCCCTAAACTTATATAGATAATGACATTATGGCTTTTCCTATAGTTAGCATTCTAAATCCAGGTAAATAACCTGCAGATCAGCATACATATTGCAACTGATTTTATTTTTGACATTAGAACTGATAAAAATGCTGTGCTGAATAAATCAATTTGCAGTACATAGTTATTTTTATGAAACTTACTGTTTGGTCTAGTGTGTACTCTGTAATATAAGTTGCTTCATAATAAAGCTCTTATTGAAAATGTTATCAATTTATTAATAACACAACATTGTATCACAAATGAGGTATCACGCACAATTTATGTAATTTGAAAAGAACCAATTTTGTGTGATTTGTTGGAGAGATGCATCAGTATTTTCAACTTTTTTTTTGTTGTAAAGACAATAGTTTTTATGTATAAAAATTATGTCACAAATGTAATTTGTAACAGATTTTTTTCTCTTCAAATAATTTCTTTATTAAAAGACACCCAATCTTTTGGAAGTCAGATGCCACTTATGTGCTGTTTCTCTTGTGCTAAAATTACCTGTGGTAGTAAATACTTTGCATTAGAGCTTAGGGTGCATAAAGCTGAATGGGATTTATGTAAATAACTGTATGAATATGTATCCCACCTTTTACCAGTGCTAATTTCAATGAACTGTATTTGAGAGGGAATTATATTAATATATACAACTGATAGGAAATTTGCACATTAATTTTACTGTCAACAAAAATTCTGATGAAAGCAAATTAAACTGACATAGACGTATAGAGAAGCAACAGGAAAAGAAAACCAAAAGGCGAAACATGGTGCAATGCAAATTTGTGGTTTATTCTTCAGTAATATTCAGTGCTTGCATATGCAGAAAATTCTGCCATTCCTGTGTAAATCCATACAGGGTTATCACTTTGCTTTCCAAGCATGTCATAAAAATTTAAGTGTCTTAATGATATATTAAATGTAGTACTGTGATTTACCAGATGTAATACAAAAAGATAATATTTTGGTGCTGAGTAGTCAACAAACAGCAGCCAGTTCTCACAGTGAGGTGAAGAATAGCATCTTAAATAATTATTGAATACATTTTATTATTCATAATTAGCAGTAGTACTAAGCAGTCAATCGATGTTCCTCAAAACAGCAGCATGGTACTAATGTCATTCTTTGACTGCAGTATTTTTAGGAAGGCGTAGCCATACCTTCAATCAGATTCAAGTCTATTTGTCAAAAACATTGAGGTCTGTCAAAAGTAAATGATCATTTAATTAAAGAAAAAAAAGGTGGAATATCTTTGATCCCTATACTTAGTGATATTAATTCGCTGTGCTGCAGGTGTTTGTAATATATAACAAATCATTACTGAAGCAGAGGCTTTTATAGGCGGTTTCAGTGAAGGAAAATGACTGTTCTTTACAGCTGCCAGAGTTACACCTGGCAATGTAACACAAGCACAACAAAATGTGAACTAGAAGATGTAAGCCTGGAAACAAATCTGGGTCTCCCCCTCCATGCTCTGCTTGTGTCAGCTGAGATGGATTGCAAAGCAGTGCTGCTGTACAGAGTTGATGGGGAGGGGAGGGAGACTGAATATGCTGCTGTGTCTAGGCTCTCTGACCAGTGATCCATGATGCATCTGTGGTATCTGCTCCAGAGGGAGCCAATCACATAACTTTCACCATTGTGATGGCAATCAGTAACAAGAGGAAAAAATATAATCTTATAAAAAAAATAAGGTACCAAGTCCTTGTGTTAAACCACATAATAAAATCAAAGCAAGTATAACCAATCAACTGAGGTTAAAGCACTTCCAGACTGGCATGAGGAACTGATGGATAGAACCAGATAACTGTATGTAAAGCACAACTAACACTGCCTTGATTAAAGCTACCAACTGAAAATTAAAAATTAAGCATTTGGTCTAACAGAATAACACATATTGAGACATGGGGAAAACAGCAAACGGAAACTGAAATATGCAAGTTTGGAAGCAAATACGGCTCTCATGCCCCATCTTTTGGTAAGGGAATCTTGAAAGATGCAATCATGAGGTGAGGAAGTCCCAGTGGGAGGTTCTTTTCTGTTCATGATTGATTGTGAGCACCCTGTCCTTTCCTGTTCATAACCTATAACCGTATCTCTCAACTTGATTATTATGACTATGGACCCGGTTTTCATGTAGGCAATATATAGAATTTCTGCAACTTGACTCCTAAAGAGAAACTTGGAAAGAATTTAAGCCATTAAGTTTAAAGACTACTCTGCTTAAATGCTGCCTACCTGGGGAAGATGTCTATGCTCAACAGGCACTACCATGTTTTTTGTATCAAATTTTCCAGCAGCTGTAATACTCATCATGCCAAATACTGCTTCAGTCGAGATAAACCACACTGAGGAGCTCTGCACTTATATTATTGCTAAGGTTCTGTGTAAAACAAAGCTGAGCAGTTAAAGGTGACGGTCAAACTCTAAGAGCATCTGACACCCATGAATGCAGTTAGTCTGCCACTAAACCCAGCAGCAGACATCCCTTTCTTTTAAAAGTGTAGCTTTATTCTACAACTAGCACTTAGAGACTTGTCCAGTGTATGAAACAGGGTCAGTTCTCTCCTCTGCTTGAAGGGTTTCAAGTGCACATTTCTCAACAGCTAAACAATTCTCTAACCCACAACCTGACTGGAGATGGAAATATTCTCCACTTCTTCTGTTGAAGTCTTGCACCAGGCAGAAGAAGATTCATGATTCACTGTACTAGAAAGTGAGAGCACCAGAGGGAACATGACTCTGTAGCTTAATGATTTGGGCAATCAACCAAAATGGGGAGACCTCAGTTCTGGTCGGTAGTCCAAGAATTTGATGTACTTTTTCCCATAACTTCTCAAGAATGCAAATTTAAGCTTAGCCCCAATGTAGGCATCTAAATCTTTATGGGTTTGTAAAGGTGTTCACATCTCCTTAAATGAGAGGCCTGTTCCATCAAGAATATGGATTTTAACAGTGCATATTAAGTGAGGTGTTTGGGTAAGAAGAGAAAAGCCTTCATGGATTCATATTTGCAAATGCAATAGTTTGCCTTTGAATTCTTTGTTTATCTTTTTTGCATTACCTTTCATTTTGTGATACAGAAGCAATAGAAGAGTGGCCAGAAACCTAGGTAATATGATACTTAAAAGCACAGTGTAATAAATGTAAGTTCTAGATAGGAGTGCAGATGCAATTGGAATTTGATAAAGCAAATTATTGCTATTCTTTTATATTGAGCAGGAGGGTTGCAAGAGGTAAGAAGAGATGATGAGCATATGCTGAGACCACCACACATGCCAGTCTGAGTCATGGGGTACTTCCCTCACTGCAAATTGCAGAGATAGAGCAAAATCATAGCAAATTGTATAATATAGTTGTGTTAGGGGGAGGAGGAGAAGGAGCTCCCTGCCTGTCAGGCAAAATTGTATTTATTTTAAAAAGAAAAATCTATGTAATTTCTTAGCATTCTCTTGGGCTTCTCTCCTTAAAAAAACTAAAACAAAACTTTTTTTTCTGCCCAAATGCAGAACATGTGCCTATACAGATATAGCAGCTGGAGAAAAGGGAACCTAGAATCTGCAAACCTATTTGGAGAATTGGGATCTCATGACATATCTCTTTCTCCAAGAGCTCAGCACTGCAGTTCCTTTCCTGGTATGACCATTTAAGCTTCAATGCTGAGCTTTTCACATGAAAACAGGGAATTGTACTCATTTCTTTTTTAAGTGTGTCCTGCTACGTTACTCCTAACAGCTGAGTCTTGAAAACTCTTTGGCCTTTGAAAATGCCTGCAGCATTAAAGTCTAAACTTTACTCCACCAACATACATCCAAAATACCTGAATTCCAAAGAAATGTATTTCTTCAGTAACACTGAGCTCCACTGCTCCCCCAAATTTACCTCAGAAAGTGGAGAGGTAACTGCAAAATACGGCATTAAAAACTGCAACTAAATTCACTGAAAAAAATCATATTGATCTCTTCTAATTTATTAATGGGAGACAAAAATTCTGTTTCAGAATACGAGTTAATATGGCATACACATGTTTTTGTTTCATAGCTGCATTTTCTCTGAACAAGGTTGTTTCTAATATTACTTAATTAAACAAAATTAAATTAATTTCTAAGAAACAAGAGAAAACAGCTTTGTTGAATAAAATGATCTTCATTTTCTTGAAGCTATTTAAATTAAAAACATGCGTCTCTACAGTTGGAAAAAAACCATCCATGGTTAAAATGTTTGAAGCCCATCAATCTCTTTAACCACACAGCTAATGTGTTCCTTCTGTTTTCTTTGAATGAAATCACCATGAGTGGTTAGATGTTGATTTAACATAAAGCAAGTGGAAATGGGTGTTTCCTTAGTCATGTGTAGAATTTATTTTTAAAAACAATTAGCAAGTGTTATGAATAAGTCAATGATTTTGTCTTTTCTTAAATAATGATATAGATTATGAGTCATTAAAATTGATTACTGAAGTAAACTATGCAAAATGCAAATTCATATTACATTTATTTGTTAGAAACAGCTGCAGAATTCTCTTATTTTATTGATGGGTTTCATTTTTTTTTCCCAAGTGACACTAAAATCAATTACTTAGTTTAAAAGACCAGTAATTGTCAAGATTTCCAAACTTTTAAGGCAATGCATTGGATATTTCCTATTATGGGTTGTATCATTCACAGTTTATTTATATAAATTCGCCTGCAAAAGTAATTGGGGATTTTCCTGAATAAAACAAGAAAAATTTTCTCTTTTTTATTGTATGTTGAAATGGTAAAATCATTTAATGGTTTGTTACTTTTGCATGGGAAAAAAAATGAGTTCTTTACATCATAGCAATTAAACTGTGTCTTTATATCAGTGCACCAATTTTAGCTGATAATAATGCATACCTATATTTACTACCTCTTCTGTCAGTCTTTGCCAACATTACATCTAATTACAGGTTCATTGATACGTTATTCACAGGAGTACAGACAGATAAGAGGAAATGTCAGTCGGTAGTATTTAAAGTTCAGTCATAAAACTCCAGTAATAAAAAATAGGCTGCATAAAATCTGTGTAAACCATTACTCATGGGGGAACTGACACTTAGGGCAATACAAAATATTATTTATCAAGGTACTGAAACATTTTAAATTAACCTTTTTAAGAATAGGCAGATATAAAATACAATTCTATGACCAAAAAAAAAAAAAAAATGCTAGAGCAGCCTATAAGATCATATTACAGACATCATAATTTGGCCAATTTTTGCCACAAGTTAAATAATCTTTCTCATATGCATCTCTTTCAAGTAGACAGCTGACAGTTCAATCTTTTCTAGTTGTTACTGTCCTATACAAGGTCCCTGGAAATGCTAATTGATAAACAATTGTGGTGATTACTTTAAAAATTGCTGTGGATTTGCTTTTAGTTTTTCAAGGACATCATCCAGCAGATTAATGAAAGTAAGTGGAGAGCAATACACACAGTATATACACCTTAACATGAAATATTACAAATTTAACATTAGTTAAAGAGTGGGGATAAAATATCGCAAAATATTTTGATAAGAATGTAGCATTTCTTTTCATGTTTTCAAGGTAGATGTTTTGCACTGTTGCAGCAAAGCAAGATTTTAAGGAAAATCTACTCATCTCTACTTCTCTGTATGGAATAAGATTCATGTTTTATAGGGATATGTCAAAAAGTAAATAGTAGGAAGTCATGATGGTGGAAATTTGATTTGTTATAATTCCTTCTTACATATTAATATTCAAATCTGGCAATAATTGTGGCTGAGTAAAAACTAAAGGATCAGATTACATATGCTGTGAGTACATGTGTGTACAATTTTTCTTTTAAAGAAACATACGCTGATTCATGTGAAGTAGAATTAATCATTTGAATAATAGTATTATACTTGCCAAAACAATATACACCTCTGCCAGGTATTCTTATACCTTAATGCAGTTTTAATGAGAATTAATGGAAACGTGTTTTTGAAACAAATGCTAAAAGGTCTCTGCATTTTTAGCAATTGTTTAAAATTCAGTTTTACAGCTCACCATTGTAAAAATAGTTGTAAAACTCCATCTCTGCATGCAGACAGAAATATGATTCCAGAAGTTTTTGATGGAAAGAGGGAAAATGAACTTCAGTCCTACATTTGAATCCACACAGGCGAATTCACTTTGACTTCTGCAAATATTAGCACAAAGCCTAGTTCTGCAGTTCTTTTCAATCTTTTTGTAGGCAGAAAAAAATTAGAGAACCCAACAGAGGTTTTTTTGTTGCAAACAGAAGAACTTCTCTCTCATGTCCTCTCAAGGGAAAAGCATCACCCCTAGATAATTCTTGTATTATCGACAGTTTTCTGGCTAAATCCTGTTCTCATCAACTAAGCAAAAGTCTGTTAACTCAGGGGTATCACTGCTTATCTGCAATTACATGAAAGAAAGAAAAGAAAGAGAGAGAGAGGGAGAGAAAGAAAGAAGGACTTGTTAATGATAAAACTTTGGTAAAATCATAGCAAGTCAATATATATATATCTCCATTTCTATGACCCTCTTTTTAAACATATTTCCGTAATAGATGCCTCCAGTCCTTTCAATGAAACTCAGCTTCTAATACAATATATTAAAATGCCTCTATAATTTGATTCCACTAGAAATGCATAAGGGGTTATTTAGGGTTTTTAAAGGTGTTTATAAGGATAGCAAGAAAGGGCAATTGGCTATATTAGGAATACACCAAGGACTTTATAGAGACTCTGCCCTTTTGCTATATGTTGCTCTCACAGAAACCCATACTTGTAAATATATATAGTAGGTACAAAACTGTTACACAGACAAATGTCCTTCTATTCTGTTTGAGGCATTTTGCAGATTTAACCCAGTTGAAATCAGCCTCAGGAAGGTGCACTGTTCACTATGGCAGAACTCCTGCTTTGGTCCTAAAAGCTTGAGATTTTTCTTCCACTCCCCAGTCCCCTGGGCAGACACGCTGAACTGAGGAAGGTCAGCATGGCTATGGCATGTCCGTATTTCAGTGACTTCTAGATATTCACCCCCAAGACTGTTGCTAGCATTCTTGAAAGTTTAATGTGATTTTGAAGAGCCCTGGACCAGCTCTATAGTTCTCACTGCTCCATATTGCAAGGTCTTCAAGGCCCAGTCTCCTTTTTTCATGTCATGTTTTTCTTAATACATGCTACAATTTCTAAACACTAATTGCACAGGTATGCAGAGACATCAAAATGATTAAGTAAAAAACCATAACCATTAATGAAGGTAATAATGCTGATTCTCCGGTGTGGCATAGGTGTTGTACTCTGGATTGTCCATGTGCTTTGGACTTAAAACAGTTGATCAAGCCCCAAGTGGTCTGGCCTAGTACATGCGACTTCGTGAGTAGAGGCAGTTGAGAGGATTTCATTTCAGTGCTGCAGCGAGGGAGGGGATGGCTAAAATCCCCAAACAAAGGGAGGGGGCAGTTATCAGGTCAAGTCTGAGCTGCTTTGACCGCGGCTGTCTCTCCCTCTGGTCACCGCAGCCCCGGGCGGGCGCGGAGCGTGGGACGCACGCACGGCCCTCGCCCCCCGCTGGCACCGGCCCCGCCGCGCTCCCCGCTGGCACCGGCCCTCGCTAATGCCCAGCTGCCTCTCCCTGACCTTGAGAGCTGGGAATTGCCCGTGTTGCACATCCTGAAAGGTCAGAGCGGATTCTCAGTGTTTTGCATCCACACAGACGAGAAACACAAACCCTACAATACCAGACCGGGTTTCTAAGAGCAGATTTCTGGGAGAACGCAGCAACGCTACTAGACTGGGTTTTGTATCCGAGCACAGCAGTGAGTCAACTGAGTATCCTTTAAATCGTTTCCAAGTGCTGTTTACCCTGCCCTAACATGTTTTCCCTAACGCATCGCTGTGCCTCGGCGCGCCGTCCCTGCCGGGCAGAAGCCGGGCCATGTCAGTGCGAAGGAAAGAAGGAAAGGACCAGCGCAGCCGTGAAGGCGCTGGGGTGCCGGGACCCCCACGTCTTCCCGCCCTGCCTGCCCTCTCTCGCTGCTCGCCCAGCCGGTGAACGATTTTTTGGGTGATGCCGGGGAAGGGGAGGCGGGGGACAGGCACTGCGGTGCGGAGAGCCGGCTCGGCGCGGCGAGCCCAGCCGGCCGAGCAGCTCCGCTCGGGCCCTCGCACCAGGCGGGGTGCGCGGCATCGCTGCGCGGTCGGGTACGGGCACGAAGGTGCGGCGGGGACGCCTCCGGCCGGCCGGCCTGCGCGCCTGCAGCCGCCGGGGAGGCAACGGGAGGGGGTGGCGGCAGGCCCGAGGCCCCAGGCCCGGCCAGCGCCGGGGCCCGAGGCTCCGGGCAGGGGCGTCCAGCGGCTCCGCAGCAGCGGGCGAGCGGCTCCGCGGCGGTACGCGCCCCTCGGCATCCGCGGCGGTGGCGCGGGCAGCGCCAGCGCGCAGCCGGTCTGCGCGGCCTCTGGTGCCGAGCGGCCGCTATTTAGCCTTCAGCCCCCCCCATCCCCCCCTTCAAATGAATGAAGGGCGGGGGGGACTGAAAAAAGACAGGAAGGGGGAGAATTTTGTCCTTCGCCGATGCCGCTCTACGTGATAATATGTTTATATGATTAGCTGAGCCCAGGGGTGGGAGCGCAGGGAGAAGGGGTGGAGATTGGAAGGGGAGGAGGCTGGAGGTGACTCCAGTTCAGAGCCGGCGGAGAGTCCGTGTCAGGACTTGGCGCTCCCCAGCCGCAGACGGAGCGGTGCACGAGCACGGAGAGGCTGCCATACATTCATTGGGATTTTTTTTTTTTTTTTTTTTTTTTTGTGTGTATGTATTGCGTTTTTCCCATTACCGCGCGCGTTACTTGCTCAGCGCCCGATCTCCAGTCGTTGGCGGGGCAGCAGCACAGGGAGGAAGAGGAGAAAATCTGAGGAGGGGCCGGCCCCGCACTCCGCCAGAGGCCAGAATGTCATCCCGGGAGATGTGAATCCGGTCAGTGCGAGCGACAGAGCCACGGAGGAGGGGGTCCATTGTAAGATTCGAGTTGTTCCCCGCTGCCCCAGCTGCTGGCATCGTCTCCTGATCGCTTCACAGAAGGGACTCCCGAGGCTGGGCACACACACTGCACTGCGCCCGTCCTCCTCTCCATTTCGGCTTTTTTTTTTTAGATTTTTTTTTTTTTTAACTGAATTTATTTCTTGTGTGCGTGCGTGCGGGAGCCTGGCTGCATCGCGCGTTTGCTGCGGAGCGGAGTGTGGGGAACTGCAGGAAAATGTTGACTTAGACCCAGAAGACCCTCCCGGCCGGCTGCGTGGAGAAGAAGCCGCCCCTGCTCTGCGCTGCCCCAGCCCTCCGAGCCGCAGCGCCGGCTGCCGCCCGCTCCCGCCCCAGCCCACCGCCCGCCCGCCCGCCCGCTCCCGCGCCGCCGCCGGCGCCCCGGGACTAACTCCGCCGCGATCTCCCGCAGCCCCGCGCTCGGCGGGCTGACCCGGACCGCGGGTCCCGCCGGGGACACAGACCCCGGCCCGCCTTCGGCTCCCAGACATAGGTAAGCGGAGCCCCGCGCTGCAGCCTCGCCGCGCGTTCCTGCCGGCGCCTGCTCCCTGACTCCTGGACGTTCCCCTGCCGAGCCGCCGGCAGGGATGCACTTACTTCAGGGTCTGCCTCGCCTGCCGCTGCCACGGGGCCGCCGCCGGCGGAGCGATGTGCCCCTCGGTGAGCCCGCGGCTCTGGGCGCGGGCAGCGCGGCGGCGCCGCTGCTCCGCACGGCCGCGCTCCGCCCGCGCGGAACGGCCGCGCTCCGCCGCCGCCCCCCCGCGCCCTGCGGAGGGACCTGCGGCAGCCGCGGCCGTCCCGCCGCCCCGCCCGCCGCCGCCGGCCGCCCCGCCGCGGGGGCTGCGGGCCGGGGTCCGCCCGCCGAGCAGGCCCGGTGCTCCGCGGCGCGCCCCGCGCAGCGCGCAAAGTTGCATCCGTTCGCTGAATAATTACCTGTTGCGGGTTTATTTGTGTAACTCTGCCGAGCGCCCGGCTCCCAGCCCGTGCGGGGTGGGGGGTGGCTGTGGGAAGAGGAATAAATTACCCTTTGTCGGCTGTGGGGTGAGAACAACTTTTTTTGTCTTTTCTTTTTCTTTTTCTTTTTTTTTTTTTCCTCTTTATTTCTATTTATTTTCACATGTAGAAATCTGGGGCCATCTGGAGACAGAAAACAGTGTGTCATGAGGCACCGTTGCTGTGTCTGGCTCTAAAAATAACATCTTGTTGTTAGTCTGCGCCGGCCCTGCTGGGATTTGAGCGCGGTTTGTCAGAAAGTAAAGAGCTCTGCTGGTGCTCAGGTGTGTTTTCTTTGCCTAGAAATGCCCCTGTGCGCGACGGAAGGAATCCTGTGGAACAAATGTTCTGCTGTTTGGCTTCCTCAGACGCCCCGGCTCCCTCCTTTTGTTGCTTGCCACGAAAAGAGGTGCCATTTCGCATCATTCTGCAGAAATTGTGTGAATTAATGCAAGTGTGAATTCTTACCGTTTGAAGGAGGGTATTAGCATATCAAAGGTTCCTTAGCTCCGGCTCAATTGAGAAAACTTCAGCTTGTCTTCCATTTGCTTCCAAGAAGAGGCCCAAAGGGCAGTGGGAATTGTAAAGGGGTAAAATGGGGAGGTGGATTTGGGTTATGTTTCTGAACTTTTGCTGTTTTGCAATTATGCGAGTGAAAAACAAGGTCCCTCCACTGCAGAGCCCTTGCAAGCGCTCGGACAATTACACTCCATTGATTAATGGTTTGTTCCGAGCAAAAAAAGTGACCTTTTATGACAGGCACTGTGGCGTGGTTTCTGATTCCTGCTTTCTGGAAGGGGGATTTATAAAGTGCTTTCTCCCGCGCTCTTGCTCTGGGTATGGCCTACACGTTACTGCGTGGAGGGATGAATGGGGAAGACCTTCTAATTACTTCAGAAAACAAATGAAATCTTGTAATAAAAGACCTCTTGGTTCCAGGCCTTTGAAACAAATATGCTTCCTTCCTTAATGGGTGGGTAGGCTGGAATAATAGATATTTTTATGGAGAGTTTTAAAAGAAGTTTTAATCACCACTGGCCATATGCTTCCATTTCCTTTTCATTCTAGAAAAAGTGAAAATTTGTAATTCTTGTAATCTCATTTAATCAGTGATACTGTGTTTACAAAGATAACCTAATTTGTGGGTAGTATTACCCTATAATAAATAATTCTCAACCAGCTATGGCAGTAGTGCTGTTTTGGTGGCTGTGTAGAACATTTATCGTGTTGCAAGTTGTTTTACGAGACTACGTGTTCATAGTTTTTTATTCTTTTGTTACTATTTTCTTGGGTTTGAAAGTGGATGTGGCCTGGCCTACCCTTTTATTACATTTGCAAATCAATATTCATAATCCAGTAACCCAAAAGCCAAGCAAAATCCAGTAATCCATCAATAAGTTGGGACCTTTTCCAGGGACCAGATGTTTCTTGGGAACTGTATTCTGGTTTATATCTCTGGCAAAAAAGAACTTCCTAAATTTTCCTTGTCTATTGCTTCTTTCCAAACCTTTTACTTGAGTGATACAGATACTAAAACAGTTATTTTGTGTTTTTAAAAAGTTGGTTTAAGTCATTGATATGTAGCATTTGGTCTGTTGTTTGGGTGGGTTTGTTTGTTTTATATTTTTTTTTTCTTCTGATTCACCATTTGGGGGGTGTTTCTTTTACTGCCATGAAAGTGATGTGCCTTTAGAGTAGGATATTCAATTTCAGGCTTCAATTTCCTTTCATGTAATGCAGGAACTGACTATATATGGTATGTCTTGGTGAAAAACACTGCAGTAGATCAAGTAATTTATATAGATTTCTGTTATTCTTAGATGGACACGGCTATTTGGGCATTCTGTAAATAGATGTATTTAGTGGCTCTAAAATTAGATAATTACTTTTAGGTAATTTCCAGCAGTTTATTTACCTAATGTCTTCAGCTGTCTGAAGTAGTACCTTTTGGTGGTGTGAAAGGAACATATTGATGTAATTGCCATTATCACACTTAAGTTGCTGTTAACTAGTCTGCTTTGAATGCAGAGGGCTATAAAGAAAGCGCATTATCCTTTCAGCTATTAGGGATAATCTAAAAATTGTCTTGGAAATGTTGCACTTTGGTTTATGTGACGGCAACCCCAAATTCGACAAATCTCTAAAGGTAAAAAAGTAGTAAAAAGAAGATTTTCAACATTCAGATGACAAAATTGGACCACTTAGAGAAAAATTAATGTGCTCCAGCAGCACTTCAGCTGCCATTTTCAATCACTGTGGGTTACTGTGTGTTGGCAACAGTAAAAAAGCAGAGACGTTCAGATAGCTCAGGGAGCTGGTAGTTGGGGGAATCAGGATGTTGAATCATGTGGGGTAGAGCAAACCAATTACTTCAGGTTTTGACTTGAGAATTTCCAGTAAACATTTTTTTCTGGCTTTTGGCTCCCCTGCTCATTAATAGACCAACATCAAAGCAGGCAACCAAACTTCCAAATGTTATAAAAACTAATGTAAAGATACAGATCTCACATGTAGTCTTGCAAGTCTTAATTTAAAACAAGCAGTTGGAGTTTTTATTGCTGCAATTTTCACAATCAGCAGAGACATTAACACCAGGCTTCTGGGTGTTTCCCTTCTTAAAATGAGCAAGAGGAAAGCTTTAAAAAAACCAAAGTGTGCTTAGTTAGTTCTTATTTGATCACTTCAGAAGCTTTCTCAATGTTTTATTTATCTCTTACCGCTTTGAATGTGTAAAGTCAGGAAAGGGGGTTACTCAGGAATCCTGGTCTCTAGTAAGGAAGCACCTTATTAAAGTTTAAATAAGCAAGGTAGTATAGTCTTAGGAGTTTGTAGTCTTCATGGTTAATAGTATGTAATAATATGGTTGGTTTTATTCTGAAATGTGATATGTAGACATGACATTTTGATGAATAGATATTTTTTAAATGAGAATAGTTGTGATGAAGAAAATTTCCTACTGTTTTGAATTACAGCTTTTTTAAAAAGTCCGTAGTTTTCACTTAAAGGTTTTGGAGAGAGAAATCTCTAGTCTGACAAAATATTTACCAAAGTTTTATTTGAAATACATTTCTAATAGTGTGTCATAAATTCATGTAAATCATAATAGCCATACAGTAGAACGCATTGTTTAACATCTAGAGAGCACAGAAACACAATCATAAGTTTTTAGTGAAATTTGGACTAAAAGTTTACATATTTCCAAGCCCTTGCTCATCCTCTGTCCACCCAAAATGTTGACATACCTGTAAGAAAATGCTGTTACCTTGTACTATGGCTCCTGCTGGATTCTGCCATACCTAATATTAATGACAGATAACCTATCAGTAACACTTTATATCAAAAAATGCTCTGTGATTCCTCTGCAATTCCACTACAGAATATTTGTGGATGATTGATTATACAGGAACTGGAAGTAGCAAATAGTGATTTTTACCTAGTCAACTGCAAGTGAAGAAGTTAAACTACATGTGGTGTGTAGTGGAAGTAATACCCATGCATAGGTAAACAAGCAGTCAGTTATGAACCAAGACAGTTCAGAGCACAGGCTAGTGAAATTTGTAGTCAGTCATGTTAAACAGACCCTTTCAAAGCATTTTCTAGGATTGATGTTTGTGATGTACAAAAGTGATTTGAAATTGTGAGAAATTCACTTCCGTAAGTATTTATGTGCAGCTTTTAAACTTAAAAGCTGTCTATTATTTCTAAAAACACCCTCTGTTTGAAACAGGTAAAAAATTTTAACCATCATGGTTGTAATTGGATGTCAAGAAAACTAGAAAAACAACAACCTATTTTAAGGCCTTTCTCAATACTTTTAACAATCGTGTTTAATATTTAAATAGTTTTCGAAGATAGATGCATTTTGTTTCCAACAGTTTTTAAAATAAAAGTAGCAGGTGGCTCTGGAATATTGGTAACTTGTAATTTAATTTGAATATATACCTGGTGTAGAAAATACTTGTAGTCTTTATTTAGCAAATGTGATTCCTTTTAACATTCTTCATTTAGAAAGTGAAAGATGACAGGCTTAAAGCCCTCTTCAGTAGATAATTTTCTAGGAGTTCATGTTTCTTTCAGCCTGTAATATACAAGATGTGTTTCTACAGCATGGACTGGGAAGATTGTGTCACTTAATATCAGCAATTTAGTTATAGAAATACACTTGCTTAGTGAGTGCTACGATCTGACAGCATTCTCTAGATGCAAACTGATAGTTAACCAGAAATTGATTCCAAAAGGAGGAAGGAAAAAAAGTCTTCAAATTCAGACTCATAGCATCTCCAAGTTATGGATTGTTATATTAAATGGAGCATTTTATGGGTTTTAGAAGAATATGTAATATGCGTATGTCATGAATTCATTCTTTCTGATTTTCATGAGGTACTCTAATGATTCAACCAACTCTACCTTGCCATTTACCCAAATTATTTAGAAATGCAGGATAGTAAAAAGCATTGCAGCCTGACTGAAGCAAGCACAATGCTCAACACCTGCAGGTAGAGTGCAGTCTCTAGCAAAATGCTGTTGATTGTTACTCTGGCACAAAGCAAGCTTAAATACAGTTTGCTCAATTACAACAGAAATGCTTTTTTATGAGTAAGATACTCCGTGTTTGGGAATGTTTTGTGTGTTGTCCGCTAAGTAAAATCCCATCACGCGTGTATACGTTTGTTCAATTATCAGAGCAGCTAAGAGGAGGGAAAAAAATCAATTTACCCTGAAAAGCACCAGAAATAAGATTACCTTGGCTAGTAGGAACTTGCCAGCACTGTCTAAATTGCTTAATATTATCAAATGTTACCATTTTTCATGTTCAGTAAGAAGGATATTGACTATTCTACATGTCCAGGTCTGCTATTTGTCTATTTCTTTATAAGGTATAAGCATGTCTTATTTTTATTCCTACAACAGCAGTTACAGATAAATCGGTGGCTCTAACAATAACTTTATAAAATAGATGGAATAATACTGTTCACTGGAGAAATAGTGTTTACTTGAGATAAGTGATAACTAGTTTTTTCACTTGTTGTTCTCGTAACAGACAAATGTAAATACCTTAGCAGACATTTCAGAGTGAAAGGCGAGAGATAAAATGTAATTACTTTTCAGGGTGGCTCTGACGATGCCCATGTTCTTGTCTGTAATACAAAAAAAAAAATCTTTGCTCATCACCTCAGAATATGAAGGCCATTGTTACTTCTCAATATAAAAATATTTTCTGATTTCTGATGTTGACCTTAGTATTCATCTTTAGCTCTTCTGTGTAAGCTGGAATCCTTATAGCCATGAATTCTAGTTGCTGTTATCCAACGGAGCATTTAATAGAGCACCTAATGGACTCTGCTCCTGTATTTTTCTTGAATGCATAGCATCTTGCTTCATTCAGTCACCAAAACTAACTTTGCTACAAGGACAGGCAACACGACAAGTTAGAATCAATGGACCATTTGTAGGTCACAAAGTCAGTTTACTGGAATTTCAGAGGAAACTGGTTGAAAAGAGAGGACAAATGTCACTTTGAATAGAGATGTTTAAATCAGACTTCTGCCTTAGGGTAAAATTTAGGTCTGTTGTAGCCTAGATGTAATGTCTCCCTCTACAGAGCACAGCATTAATCATGGCTTGACAAGTGATCATGGGCTGAGAGAAATAGGGCCTGTCTTGGTTGTGTGGTTATTTTTTTTCTAATCTTAATCTCTTAGGAGCACATTATAAACACTAACATTTACACAAAAAGATTTAAGTATCAATGTCTGTGTTTCAGTAGCGAGAGTAGCTAGCTTCGGAGAAAATCTAGTTGGAGTTAATAAGAAGCTATTTGTGTTTCTTACGTAGATTCAGTATTAGGAATATTTTCCTTTTAACGTAGTGCAGGGTTTTTTTTTTGTTTTAAGAGATTTATTTTATGCCATTTCCTCATACAAATATGGTAGAGTCTCGGTCTGCCTGTTTTGTTCCTTGGTGTACTAAATAACTCTAAATCTTTTTTCTTTACAATTGTTTTACAATGTGTTTATCACCCAAGAAAGATACTTCCTTCTGCAAAACAGGCAATACAGGGAAAAGGGAGAGCAGTTTTTCTAAAATGTAACACAGATGAGTGGTTTTTTACTATGTTTATATGTTCATGATGTGTTATTTTATTGCAATGGGCTACCAAACTGGAATGAAATGCCGTGAATGAAGAGTGCCGTTTAAGATCCCGAGTTCTGATACTATGCAAATTGTGTTTAATACTTAAGTAAGGAATGTCTTGATTCATAGATAGGTGTGGGAGTGTTTATACATTTTATGGTAAAGAAGGAAATTTTCCCATTTCTTGGGCTTTTTTGCTGCTTCCTGTGGTGGGGACAGTGTAGGAGCAGCCGAGCGCTGGGTGTGCCCCAGTGCTGGAGAGGTGCAGCTTCTTCATGGTTACATTTGTGTCGGCAACTGTTGGAAAAATAGATAGTATCAGTGAAGGAGCAGCAAAACGATTTATCACTGGAGAATGATGCTTTAAAAATTAGAGTACTTCTGTTTATCCAGTTGCCTGTGGATGTGATAAAATCCCCAATCTCTCGTTTAGGTTGGGCTGCTGCTTTCCTTTGTGCCCTCTGTTGGTATTTTCCCATCAGTCGACACCTCACACCGATTACTGCTCTGAATCCAGATGACAGAATAATAACGCCGATTACTGCTCAAAGTTGTTTCTGGCAGCTGGGGAGGGGATGACCGACCTTGTTCCTGACTATCAGACTTGCTCTGCTGTTGATGGGCTCGGGTGTGCATAGAGAGAGAGCCTTACTGTGAAATCAGTGCTGCAGTGGTGGAGAGCGATCACATGCCAGAAGGAGACTTTAATTCACTTTTCTATGTATTCTCTGTAATTTTTTACAGCACTGCAATCTACGCTGGGGTGAGCAGTGTTCAGAAACAATTCCCTCTCAGTATGCAGCATTGCTTTTAAATAAAGTGACATTTTAAGAAAATATTTCTGAGAACAAGTTCTGCTGTTGACTCCGCATTTCCCTGGCAAATTCCTGATGTCTGTGTTGATGTTAGGCAGAATGCTTTTCATCTGATCCAGGCATCCTTTCATTAGACTATTACACTATTTTTTAGACTTTTTCAATGTGAAGTGACCAATTTGGAAAAACCTGCTTTCCCAGAATGAATACTGATTGAATCTTCATTTTGAACAAAATGAGTATTCTACAGAAGACCAATTCTTAACTATTTTGTTGGCTTTGTCTCCAGCAGCTTTTATTTGCTTTAGTCTAATAAGTATTTCTTAAACGCAGACTGTCAATTGGTGAGGGTGATTCTTGTGTAAATCAGTATAAAGTGCTTAAAGGAGAGAAGGTGCCTAAGCAGTGCTGTATTCCTGGTTGAGCTTCTGTGCCAGGAACACGGGTGTGGGCTGAGAGTTGTTTTGAAGAGAGAGGGGAGGTGCAGGCTGACATAATCTGAAATTGAGAAGAAATCCTTTTGCCCTTCAGGCAGTAATCTTACCCGTGCTTGAAGAGAGCATCATCTTTCCAAAAAGTTGTTGGCTTTTACTTTCTTTATTTCCTCATTTGAGCAGGTGTATAATAGTATCTCACAGTAACTGGTTGATGATCCAACTGTTAAAGATATTCCATCAGCAAAGAAGAGCTTTATTTGCAGCAGTCACATCATCTTGAAGTGAACACCCAAAATTTGTCTTATATTTATCCTATGTAATGGCTGTAGCCATGCTGAAATATCAGTACTGAAATGGCTGTATCCTACTGAAATAGGAGTATTTTTCTCCTCCATGTTTTTGTTTTGAGTGGAGTTTTTATGGGTTTTTTTTTTTTTGTTTGTTTGTTTTCTTTTAAAAAAAGCTGATATTGAAACCTTGAAGGGTTTTATTTTGAAGTTTGTTTTCCCAGTGAAAATTAAAGTTGACGCAGGGCATATGTGACTTTATGCCCAATGTGTATGCATTCATTTTATGAATCTTCTTCATGAGTCTAAGGGCACTACTTTTAGAAAGTGAGATTTTGCTCTGTAAGAAAAACAAAACCACAGGCATACATTTGTTCTTGCTGTGTGAGAAGAGAAATTAATGTTGCCTGATGGCTTCCCAGTTTTTTTGGGTGTGTGCTAAAGGTTAGATAGGATGAAGGCTTAATTACAATGTACTTAATATTTATAGCTTTATTCACTGAAGCTTTGTCCCATTTGCATTGAAGGGATTTTTATCTAGAGAGCTCATCCCATTACGGCAAACAAACTTGAGACATTTTAAGGTAAGGGTAATGTCTTTTGGGAGAAAAGCAGTTTACTTCCAATTGGATGAAAACTACATTGTTACTTCATGATTTGATTTAAATTGATAGGGAATTTTTTTTAATATATATAATTTAATTTTCAAGATAACTTACCATTCAGTTCAATTGCATTTTAAACTTTGGTGGAGTACATGTGTAATTGTATCCAAAAGTGACATTAGGCTTTTCCTCCTAGCAGTAAATAGAATGAAGGGATGCTGCTGTTTGGTTGGTTTTCAGTTAGACAAATGCATCAGATAGGATGGACTTATTTTACTGTTTGGGGTGGTCTTTCATTTTTATTTAGCTCTGGACAAACAGAGCAATTTTAAAATCTTCATTCTTTTTTTTTTTTTCCTTCTCTTTTTCTCTTTTATTTTTTTCTGCACTGAAAGCATTTAGATGACTTTGGAAAAAGAAATTTGGGTGTCTTGATATAGGAAAGACTAAAGCTGAATGTTTAACTTTTCTGAGGAGACAAGAGGAGACAGAGAGCTGGGGAAAAAAGCAGAGTATGTTTCCTGTGTTACCTCCTTATGCTGGATAACATCGGAGAAGGATTTATGGGGGAGTTTCTTTAAAATGATGACTGATTATTGGGTTTCCTATGCTGGCTGTTGCCCACATTTTTCACATATTTTTGCTCATTCTTATTATTACCTGCAGAGGGAGCTTGTATATGAGATAATCACAGTAATCAAGGCATTCAGGGCTGAATTGTTTCCAGTAAGTACAATTTCATTTCACTGTGCCTTTTCTGTTATGCAGAACAGAAGGGCTCTGCAAGACAGCTTTTAAAAAGGCTGTCCATCAGGAACAGCAAATCGCAGTGGGCAAAGATTTTAAAACATCAATAAGAACAAGCCAACTTAAAAAAATACTTCATATTTCAAAGAAGTGCCTATTAATCAGAAGTTTAAAAAAAAGATGAGGAAAACAATTCTTGCCGGTCGAGGTGCAAGAAGACTGTTTTGGTATTCTGTATGACAGGAAGCAGATTTTTGTTGCAAAAACTGTCTTCTCAGATTCTAAAAATGTCACGTCAGCATGAGAGAGACAGCAGAGTACTTTCAGGTCTTCGACACATCTCGTGCAGAGTAGTGTGGTAGCCAAAAAGAAGTAGGTAAGTATTTCCTATTTACCCAAGCAGTGTTATGGATCATAATCAAGGTGACTGTGGATGAAAGGCTAGCTCTTAATTTTGTTTTTTCTCTATTTAAAATATAAAGAGGTGAATGAGTTTCATCCAAATTGAGGAATTGATCCAGTTGAGTGCTAAAGCAGGCAAACAGTTGTAAGGATTTCTTTCTGAAGCTTTAGTAAATGCTGACAACAAAGAGCAAGGAATGTCTTAACCTAAGTTTATTTGTAAATTGTAACTTAAAATCTAGCTTGAAGAATCAGAAAATTGTACTTCGGGTAGTGATTTTTCCTTAATTTAGCGCAATGAAATAAATAATCTGGTGTATTGCAGGCTTCATAATTTGTATTTTAGTTATTATCTGGATAATTGAAAGTGTGTGATCCTTCAAAAAGTTAAGATTTCAGAGAAGAAAATTAATATATAATACAGTTTTACTTGCTGATCAAGGAGCATATTAGATGGTACTTGGATTTATTCTGTACTTCTCTTTGAAAAACGGTGGCAGTCATTTTACTTTAAAATGTTTCAGTAAACTTAAAGATGATTTGCTATGATATTGTTAGGAAATAAAGCAGTATGTATGCACATTCCATAAAACAGAAACAGCTTTCTGTAATATACTCTCCTGTAATAAATCTGTGGTGTAAATTGGTCAAAGAGTTTATTTTTTTTTCTTTTTTGTTAGTTTAAATGAACAGAACTTTAAACTTAATATACATTTAGCCTAATGTGATCCTAGGGGTTTAGTTTGAATTCCTTTTTAAATATCGGGGAAGATTTACCATATCTAAAAGAGTAGTAAGTCTGTGTCAATTTATTATTTATACTGGCTAATCCTTTCTAATGTGAAAAGTCAGCTTGTTATTGTAACACCAAATGGCCCTCTAAGTAGGGAAACAGTTAAGTAGATCTCCTGTAATAGGTTGTTGTCTAATAAAGAGATTTATGGTATTGGCAAGGGCTATTGTATAGGTATTACCCTCTCACAGCATGATCATGTATTATCTTAACAACTCAGTGCCACGTTTATGTTGAGCATTTTCATAACAGGGTAAGAATATTAGCCACAGCAATTACACCCCAATAGGATTATAATGGTAAGATTTACAGAAAATATATAAATTTTGTCTTTCATGGAGATTTTGGTAGGTGCTAGGAGTTGAAAAGTTATGCCATCCTTTTTGCATGGGAAAATACTGATGTGTAAGTCATGATGAAGAAAGAGAGGTTTGTTAATTTAATCTTGTTGAGGAATTGTGGAGAGGGAAGGACATAATCTTTCTTTACACAGTCTGTCCTTTTCTTTCCTGGTGAGGTAGAGATGTTTCAGAAGTTCCACTCAGTGGAGGCTGCCGTACAATATGAAAATCGAGACATGAATGTAACTTTAGTTCTGTTGTGAGGATAATGCAGCTGCGATTAAGATATATTTTTAACAGCCTTGTATTTTGAAGGTAGAACAATGGTAATTTGCATGCTACATTGGAAGAGCCTACTTGAATAAAATAATGTAATTTTTTTTGTTTTAGCTGTAGCGTAACACATTTTCTCTTTCACTAGTGCCAGATTTTTATGGTGATAAGTAACTTAGATAATTTTTTAAATTACTGCAAGCAACAAAAGTGACAATAATGTCATACTTGTACAATTTTCATATAAGTGACATTCAAGCTGTTCCTTAATTCTTAAAATTTTCCATCTGTTTTTTTAAAAAAAACAAAAAAGTGAGACATTAATACTCACTTACTTGGCAGAAGCAATGTTCCAGTCACATTTAATAAAACTAAATTATGTTTTGTCAATAAAAAACACTTATGGGGACTAATTGAACAAAATGCATTAGTTTATATAGTCATTTATGAATAACTACATTGAGGAGCACAGCAGTGATGAAACAGCCACATATTTTAAGATGGTATCTTGAGCTATTATTCAGTAAATACTAAAATAATGAGTGTTTAAACAAACCAAATACCTTTATTTCTCTGATTTTCTGTACAAAAATTAGAATAAGATAATTCCAAATTAAGAAAATATATAGATGGCAATTCTTACTGTGTAAGAAACTTCCAGTACATGTGGCATACATTGTAGATGTGCAGTGGTAGTATTGGTTTAATTTATAAGACACATTTCCTGGGTGCTTTAGATAAATTCTCTGTGTAAGAGTTTCTATAGAAAGATTCTGTACCCATCTGTTTTAAATTGTTATGGATCACTAGAGAAAAGATGTACATGTTTCTTTTGACATGATATATTCCACTTCTGAAAATGTGCTAGAAGTTGCCCATGGATTTGAATGTGGGATTTTTTGTGTTTTAGTGGAAAATAACTGGGACCTCAAAGCTACTTTAAAGTTAATATTCAAAACTTCATTATTTTTGTTATCATGGTAGCAGCGTATGGCTTCATCTGTGACCAGCAGCCCATGCATGTTGTATCTAGCGCAAAATTCTGGAACTTCGTCTGTGGTTTTGTGTTCAGAAGAAGAATACCATTTTCTATTTTAGACAAACTCCTGTAGGTTCTTAGGTTGGCTTCACATTTCATTCATTTTGAACTGTGGAAAGCGATTGTATCTTTTGTCTGTAAGTAAAAAGAAGACACAAAAGGATGAATGTTACCCCCAGTGAAAGTGGAGCTCCAGCCGAATTAAGAGCGTGAACTGTGACTGCATTGTTGAGGGCAGTGCTTGGCTTGTTATACCCAAGCTAAGAAGAAGCCAGTACTTAGAATAAAAGGGCAAATAATGCATAAAAATTCAGTAAGAGGTAAAGCATTGTATCCGCACTTCAATATTACAAGTATTTATAATTAATTTTGAAAGTAATAAAAAAAATGCAGTGGATTTGTTTTACTTGGATTTATCATTTAAAAAGTTGTTGAATGTTTCACAATACAATTCCTACATTTGAAAGAGAAAAATATATGCAGAAATATTCTTACCAAATTGTTAGCCTTATGTGCTCTCCTGAAGCATATTCAGAATGTGTATATATAACTGTGAGATAGATTAACCATTTTTCTTTTTGTACAAATGCCATAATGAATGACCTTTTAAAATCAGTATTCTTCTGTTTGCAAGACAACAAATCAAAGCACAAATCCACACTGTAGTCATTTTACTTGTAGCGTGCATTAGAAATGAAGCCACTCTAAGTCATACTTAACTGCCCACAGACAACTAACCCTGAAGAAGGGGGAAGTCTTTTTCTTCTTCTGTCTTTTTTATTATTATTTATATCTCTTTGTCTGTTTGGAACAGCCATGCTGTTATGACTAATAAAGCTTTTGTATTTGGCAAATGGGATGCAGGTAATCAGCAGCTCTTGGCTCATGAGTGAAAAATCTGCCGAGCAGAGCACATAAAACCAATATAACCTCTCAAGTATACCTGTGAATAAAATTCTTTCTTATGCTTCTGTCACCTGTACAGTAATTCATCTATCCTTCCTACATATTCACTTCTAATGGTATTATTTCTGATTACAGTGTTTTTTGATCAGCAGCATGATAAGCAAATATTGCTTGAACAGCTTTTTATTAAAAAAAAACAAATATAAGAATATAGGGACCAGCAGTGAAGTCAGCATCTTTGTGCTATCTACTGATTAACAGCCAATTGAAAATTTTGGTTTATTTTAATTATATTTAGCTTAATATCCCCCCAGCATGTGATTTATCGCTAAGATTCCATAGTCAGTGAATGTTAGTTCTTGCATATCTTCCACAGAGAATCACTCAATATCTTAAACAATTATTTAAAACAATTCTTTTTGTTTAATACAACTTTACATATTAAAAAAAAATTCCTAAATCCTGGTGTTAATTGAACAGGACTCAGATAAATGAAATTTTTTAGTAGGTCTGCTGGAAGATGTCCAGTAATTTATTTTTGTTTGTATTTTAAATAGATACATAATAACCAATGCACCAAATAAAGTTGCAGCATTAACAGATTATTAAAACTAATTGGTAAGGGTTTACAAAAAATACGTGGGGCAGTGAGAAAATTTGCTGCTATTTCAGTGCTGTGGTTAAGCAGTTTGCACAACTGCGTTCACAACCTCTGCAAAGCTGAGAGATAGGATTAGTATATCCCTTACTACATAATTACAGCCATTATTTAAGTTACCTAAAAGAAAACTGCTCAGATCTTGTGCATAGATGGAGTATTAGCTGCTGCTATACTAACTGGGCAGGTATGCTCAGTGGAATTTTGTTGGGGCTCACAGATGCTCTAAAGGAGTAGCTCCTGGTATCATCCTCTAACATTCACTCAAGCTCATATGACCATAGAACAAGTTGTGGTTTTACTGCAGTGTTGGTGAAACACTGAATGCTGGTGTATGCAAGAGATTTCCACCCCTTCCCACCCTCCTCAAAAAAAAAAAAAAATCCAAAAAACACCTTTGTTTCTGTAGGTTTGTGATTTGGACCTCTCTGGTGGCATAGGCTGTAACATCCTGGGTGCAGTGATGGTCTCTGCCATGGCTGCTACTTAAGTCTGGGAAAGTATACATCCTCCTGTCCTGCAGGTCCACATTCTCACCTTTATTCTTTCCCTGGCTTCATGATAAAATGAGGGTGTAATTAGGACTAATTTAGCTAATCATCATGAGCTGGGGGTGGTCCCATCTGCCCTTCCCCCTGAAAACCTGTGATACGTGAGTGAGATCCTTGTGTGAGTGAAGGGGGAAGCTTGGTGTGTGCTGTCTGCAGATGAAGATCCTTGGAAACCAGGTTTGTCCTTTTTCTGTTATTCACAGTCAAAAAGTCAAAATCTCCATTTTAATGAAGACATTTCAAAGAACAGACGGGCTGAGAAAGATATTGTATTTCTTTACATGCTCCTTCCTCTTAAACATGGAAGAAGCCTTAGGCTATAAATTAAAGTGTTTTACCCTCTGTAGTTGATCTCAGGCTGCCCAGTTGCCATGAGGAGTTAAAGTTTAAAAAAAAAAAGAATTGTAAATGGCTTGACAGTTTTATGTTTTTCAGTCTGTGGTTATCTTTTGTCCCCCTCATGTCCTGTTTTTGTCAATATTTTCCTTTCACCTAGGAACTATAGCAAGTGGGAGGAAAGGTAACTTGAAAGAATGTAGTTATGCCAGAGATGCATTTTCATGTGGGAACCTTCATAATCTCTTCATGTAAATGACATTCACTATGGAAACAGTAAGATCTCTTACGAGCAGAAAGGTTCATCCTGTGCTCCATAGGAAAAACTGATTTACTTCTCTCCCTGGAAAGGGCACACGTGTGCTGGGGCTGGGGGAGGCTTTGGCCAGGCTCGCTGTGCAGGTCTGCAGGGCAGAGGTGGGGGGACCCTGGGAAGCTTGCGGGAGTTTCTCAGGCAGTGGCATGGCTGGAGTCCGTGAGGTTTCATGAGTGTGTTGGAAATGGAGCCACCTTAGTGGATAGGTGTAGTTTGCATTTTTAATTTTGTCTGGTAGAGTGTTGCTTTCTTTTTTGTTTCCTTAAGTCATTGGGTTCTCAGGTGTTCTTCAGTTTTAGTGAATTTCTGGGGCTATCCTCCCTGTGCAGCAGCTGGGGTCACAGGTGATGCTCGTAGTTTTGCTGGCTGGATTCCAGAATGTTTCCTAGAGTCCATTTTCTTTTAACCTGGAGCAAGAAGAGATGTAGATTTTTGTTATTTCAATAGCTTCATATTTGTAAGCTTTGTTGACGAGTTTTGTAAAATTTAAAATTATTTTGCAATGTTTGTTACTATCTCTACCACATTCTTAAAAATTAATTGTCTGCTTGAATAGTGTTTCCCAATCAACTTGAATTATTGATGTTTTGGTCCTTAGTCGAATAGCAGTGGTACTTTTCCTCCCACACCACAGCCTATTCAACCCCTGTTTAATGAGTTGTACTCTAGTACCTATGATAGAATTATAACACACGCACAAAAAAATCATAATTATGGCTTATTGAGTGGGGCTAAAAATGGGAAGTGGGAAACTTGTGTGTAAGTTCAGGTTTTCAGAAATTGGTGCTCTGTGGATGTTGAAGTAATTGGTACTTGCTGTTCGGAAGTTAAAACTGTTAGTGGCCATTGAAAGATAGATACTTTCCTAGAGAGAAATGCAAAATTTAGTATCATATTTTAATACTTGAAAATAGTTAGATGAATGTACTTTTAATTTTGGCTATCTTAAGCTGTTCTTAGACACTGTGTGTTTTGCAAATATTTTCAAAAGTGAATTAAGTAACAACAAAGTTTTACCAATCGTAAGAAAATATCTGCTCATGAATGTGTATATACTTGAGTAGACATATGTCTGGGTCTTTATTAAAATACTACTTATTTAAAAATAAAAAGTGTCCACTTTATTTTATGAAACAACTTGTGAGATCAGGAGAAGAAATGTGTGTCTAGAGTCATGGATGAAGGTCGCTGCTAGCCAGGAAGAGCCTGTTTTCCTTCATGCAGCTCTCAGACAGCTGGACTGTACAGCTACATGTTCTAGTTAGTAAGTAACAACACTGTGGAAAAGCTAAAAATTGCTATTTATTTAGCTGTTGTAAAATAATACTGTCACAGTAAATTTGTTTTTTATTTTGGACACAAGAAATCATTGGAGTGAAATCTCAGTGGAAAATTTCCACTGTGCTTGCTGCAAGGTCTTCTTGTACACCATGGTAATCTTGGACTAGTTATTTTTATTTTTAAAAACTTAAAAACCTGCTATTGTTAGGTCAAAAATGTCAAATCACCTTTTGACTGAAGAGATATTAAAATAAAACTGAGTAACTTCTGGAGAGTATGTTGATAACCAAGCAGTGTTGGGTGAAGTGTTCTGTCATGCCTCTGTCCGTCGCTTCTTACATATCTGAGAAGATGGACCTTTAGGTTGACTTGTTTTTTTTTTTTTTCCTCTCCATCTGTATTATTCATCCTCCCGTCTTGCTTTTTTCTTCCAGAAATAAAATCTTAGTTCAGCCCAATAGTGACCTGTGAGTAAGCTGTACACTTATTACTGTCACAAACTCTCCTGGATTTGATTTTTAAACAAACAAACAAAAAAATTCCCAGAATGGGCAATGGATGTGTTGAAATTGTGGTCAGCTTTTTTAAAATTAATATTATTATTATGTCACTGTGAAATCATTAGCCACTTATAGAATGTTGCAATGGCAGTGTAAAATCATCAGCCATTTATAGAAAATGATTACTTGCAGCATGGCAAACGTTTCAAAATATTTGTGTGCGGGTAAGAGATGCAGACACGCATCTCATTGCACATTGTGTGTGCTGGCCCCTCTCGCAGCACCGAGTCTCATTGTCTGTCTCCACATTTAATACTGTTTTGACTGAATTGTCCAGAGAGTTTTGTGGACTCTGATGTAGATTGGTGGGCTTTTCATGTGGATGCAAAAGCAAGTAGTTGCAGTCCCTACAGCTTGCAGCTGTGTCCTGGAGAGGAGTAAGTTCTGTACGTCGGGTTATGGGCAGCTTGAAGGAAATCAGATTGCGCTCAGCTGTTTCACGCGAGCAGGTCTTTCCCTTCTCTGAGCGGTGCCGTGTGTTTTCTGATCCCTGCTCACTTGCGTTCCTGGCTGTCCGCCCTCCTGCGCTGCTCGGCGCTGCCGGTTCCGCGGCCGGGCCGGGAGAGCCTGCCCGCTCTGCGGGGCTGCTGTGCCCGGGCCGTCCCTTCCCATCTGCTGCCTTTCCTCTACGCCCTGCCCAAGGGCTTTCCCGCTTCCTCTGCGCTCGAAACTACCTGGGGGGAATGCCGTCTTCCCGCTCTGCCAGCTCACTTGCTTTTTAAATTTTTCCCTTTTCTTTTTGTTTCTTTTTTTTTTTTTTTTTTCCTTTTTTTTCCTCGGCCCCATGGTGTGACTCTCACTGATTTCTGGTGAGTAGCTGGCAGCACGAGGGAGTCTGCCTGATGATGGTGATGATTTCACTGTGCATCTGATTTGCAATCTATTGCAGAAGTGCCTGTAATGCTGACTGCTGTTATTTAGTGTTAGGATTTTAAAATATTAGAGTACATAGAGCACAAGTTAAATCAAAGTGGCTTGCTGAACATGTGTATAAATTGCATTGTTTTGTGAGTGTGAAGGTTTGGCACAGTACTGTATCTTTGGGCAAGATGTGAAATCCGGTAATCTAGATTAAATCTGGAGTTTTTGAGATTGCTGAACAAGAAGCTGGTAAAATGGCATGCATTTTCTTAACAGGGACAGCTTCTCTTAAATTTGCTTTCTATCTGTTGAGGCGTCAGCCACTCTGTCACTGAAGGCTTAAAGCTGTATTCATGAAAACAAGAGTTTTCTGTATTTCAAAGAAAATGCTATTTTTGTTAAAAGTAGCAGTCAGAGCAAAAGGTTAGACTGTCATCAAAGTGTCTGTAAAAATATGCTTAAGACCCCGTTCTGTTCTTGGCTGTTGGAAGAGACGGTGACTTGTAAATTGCCTTTCATAAAAGTGAGTTTGATTTAAGGTATTAATAAAATCTAAATTTGTGCATTCTGGCTGTGGGGACTGAAGATTTTAATTTAGTGAAATGCCAGAACAATTTTTTTGTGCTCAGTTTGATGAGTGTTGTGTGAGAATTCCATCTTACTAAATTAGGGCAGACATATATATTACAGTGTTTACAAACTGTTATGATTACAACCTGTTAAATTTCATGTTTAATATTCAGTCATCTTTGAGCAAAAAAGTCACCTCGTTTTTGTCTCAGCTCTGTTGAATTCTTGTGTTAAAATAGATTAAATTGCAAATGTTAATCTAAGTAACTGTGGAAAGTTGTGACCTGGATTTGAAATAGCCATGAGACTATCACAGCAGCAGTAAATCTTCCAGAACATGTAAGGCTGACACATGGCGGGGATATGTCTGATGTGAGAATTAGAGTGCGGGTGCAGGAATAGCCTGAAAAGAAAATCATGTGCCAATATAATTTTATTCTAAAACATAAAAAGAAGGAAAAATTATCACTTTTATATAAAGCTGTGTTTTTAAAGGTAGCACAAAGTAACTTCATAAAAACTTTCAAATGGCAATCTAAAATTCAAGCTGTATTTAAGAAAGACTATTTGTGACACTGAGGCACCTGGTTCTTAATTGTCATGTGCTTCCTCTAGCAACAGTGATTCTGATCTTTGAAATAAGGATGGAAATTTCAGGTGCAGACTTCAGCTTAAAAAACCATCAGTTTCAGGAAAAGTAGATACTAAGTGTACTTCCCTTTTGTTTTAAGCTTTTTCCTACTGTCCTTTAATGACTGCTTTTCTCTCAGCTAAGCCTGGCTTCAGCCCTAGTTCTGGGTACTTTTAAAGCTTGATATCATCAAAAGGCCCTGAGTGTTACTTGTCAAGCACTGGCATTGCTGGAGTCTTTTATTATCTTATTGCTTTGATTTTTCTTCATCTCTCTTAAAATGTGTCAAATAAGAATGTGGGTGATGTCAGAAGAATATGATAATAGTAATTTTTAAAGCAATGTTTTGACTTAAAAATAATGTTAAAACAATCCCGTTCAAGCAAATAGTGATGTTAATCAGGGGATATTAATTGATAATTAAACCTAGTGTATTAAATAATTTCTACATATATTTGATCCAGTTTGCTGTTCTTTTCTCTAAATGAATATTTTTATACAAATTTATTCCTTCATGAAGGAAAGAAATTAGCTTGCAGATACTTGTCCACATGTCCACACGACAAAATTATCTTGGGGCGCTATAAAAAGGTATTCAAAGTGTTATCATACTGCATATATTGCAATGTTGACTATTGATTCTTTTCAGTTTCTAAGAAATACCAGGATAGTAGGGCTTATGCAGTGAGAGCCTGAATTACTTTACCTCTCTTTTTTTTTAAATGCTAGAATATGACTTTGTTCATTTCCTTCACTCCAGAGAAGGGTGATTGGCAGGCTCTGGCATTCGGCTGTCCACAGCTGAACTGCAGGGCTTGAGTTGCTTTGGCAGGGCTGCAAGTAAAAGTTTGTGCCGCTTTTGCCAACTGTGTTCTTGGCTCAAGCTGATGTTCCACGTCTCTCGACTCCAAAGCGTGCTCATTTGCCAAATTCTACCTAAAAATGTATGCTGGAATTCCTAATTAAATAAACCTCCCCCATATTTATTTTACTCCTTGGAAAGGCAGGCATTCTTTCACAGTACATGCTGCTTTGGTAGAAATAAAAATTTAAAAAGCCCAAGGTGGATTAGAAAGTTGTAACTGCTATTAGGAGAGAAATTTTCTTTTGCAAACAGATTAGTAGCTTTGGTTTTTTCTAAGTAGTGAAATTACATGACTTTACCAGGTTCTTACCTGAAAGTCTTTGCATATATACATTTTTTTGTTTGTTTTTCAAGTATTTTGAAAATTGTCACGCTACAAAGGATAATAGCAGTCCATATATAATTTCCTTGGGTTTTCCAGCTCAATAGCATTATAGCTACCTTATTGCTGCCGTAAGCTGAAGGTACCAGTTGAACGATAAAGGTGTAATTTATGCCAAACCAGTCTGGAAGCTTTTTCAGAAGACTGATAGCAACTGCTTTTATAGATATTGCTATGTAAAATGCTTATTAATGTTAGCAGATGTTGCACTTTAATCCCCCAGAATGATTGTTTGGTAGCAGCAGGAGATTTATTAAGCTTGAGTTGTGTGAAATTGTGTGTGCATAAGCTGCTATTTAGATTGTAAAAATGCCATTGAAAACTGTAAAAAAGTTCTAACTGTAATTGGCAGAGAGGTATTAGCTGTTTTAAAAGAAGTATATGTGTACCACTGGCCCTTTTGCTATAACCTCTTTATCATTTATCTTCTTGTATTAATGTCACTGAATTATTAATTCATGAGCAGGGTTGGATAGGGTGAAGACACTATTTAAATGTGTGGCACATGTATCCTTATCGCTGGAGACATGAAAAGAGTCATTTTGTGTTATCTGTAAAATGGAAAGGACATTTAAAAATTTCATTTACGGTAATCCACTTCACTTCCCAGTAAAACACCTAGATTATTGCTACTATAATATAATGTTCTTATTAAAATTTTGTAATCTTTCCACTCTCTCACTTATAAATACTGTTGATAGACAAATGTAGACTAATTTTTTTCTTTAGTTGCACGTACAGTTCATGAACTGCAACAGAATGTATGAAGAGCAGGGTCTTAATAAAAACAATTCTCTTTAATTTCTAGTAAAAGAATAAAAAAAAAGCCAATAAGTATTTATAATCATGAAAGACTAAATAAATTATCATCTAAAATCATAATGTAAACTAATTAAAGAAAAATAGGATATTTTTCCAAAGTAACAGTGTCATTGTCACATTGAGCCATCAAGAGCTATATTATTTAAAAGAAATTGTAAATGTGTGGTTTGGTCTGCTTGATGAAACCACAGAATATCAGAGGTCACATTGCTGCTAAAAAATGTGTTAAAAATCTATCTTAAATTTCATCTGTGCTGTATGGATGATTAAAAAAATTTAAATGTACAGGAAATACAATGTTTTCAGTCATTTCAATGGAATGAGTTCATTCTCTTGAATACTTTAAAAACTGTTCATTCTTTTTAAAAATTCTTTGCATGGAAGCAATTTCAGGATACTTTGTCCTCAAGTGCTCACAGTGGCTTTCATGGCAATGCTGGAGATAACTTATATTCCATTTTGTTTAATATTTAAAAAATATCACTTCACACTTCTCTTTTTACCATGCATGGAAGAGACCTTCACTGCTTCCACAATACATGGGGAGTTTTTCTTTTTTTCCCTTCAGAAATTTCTCTGCAGAAGAGAAAATGTTATGTAGGCTGCTAGGGAGAAGAGTTTTAAACAGTGGTACATGCAAGTAGAAGGAGCCTTCCTGTTGAATTGTAATTTAGAGTTCTTCTTGCTTGTAACTTCTCCAAATTTAATCATTATAGTTTCCTGACTTAGGCTTTCTACAAAAAGAATACTGAAATACAAAAAATAAGTGAAATAATGTCTATTTTCCTATTACAGTTTGAATAAATAAGAAAGCCCAGTTTTCCCCAACTGAAAGAATGTTGCAGCTCTGATGAATGACTGGTACTTATTCAGCTGTCTTCCATAGTTAAGAATAGTCACCAGAATGTTCATTGCTTATGAAATTGTACAAGAAAATACTCTTAACTGCAGCACTCTTGCACTATTATACACCTCGGCAACTTGTAAGTCCTGGCAGAGCCCATCATCCAGTAAGAGCATTGAATCCTTTGTTTCGCTGCAGAATCAGACCCTTTCTGAATAGATCCAGTAGATTTATGTGCCAAATTTATTGCACACATTTCTCACATCCTCGATGATGTGCAAGCAGTAGGTGTGTAATTCAGTAGTATGTTTGTGTGTAGGCACAAGGGAGAGAGTGGTGTGTGCAGTGCTGTCATACAGGGCTTCTCACCCTTGAGTTCTTGTCTTGAATGTGTGTGAGAGAAAAGCCAGTTACAAGGGGAGAAAACCAGGGAGTCTGTTGATCTTTATTTCATGATTTTAGAGTTTTCAGCCTTCTAAGTGCTACTGGTATGTAAAAGGGGTGAACATGAAAGATGTGTCTTCTGGCACTGCCTGCTTTTTTTGTACTTAGGAAGTCCACACATAAGTCCTCCAAAGGCTTACATAAATTCAGTAGGATTTCTACCTCTAAGTCATACTTGCCTGGAGAATCTCTTGTCTGCTTAGAAAGCAGTTAAAGACTTCTTCCCTTCTTTCTCTTGTCAAAATTAAAAATTTTGTTGTGGCTCATGGCCAGGTATGGGATGGTAGCACCCAGCACTTCTCAGGTTTCTATGCAAGATATGAGCCACTACCTTTTAATAACTAAATGGTTTGTAAATGGTTTGTAAAATCCAGGTTTATGGAATTACTCCTGGAAGTTTGTTTGGTGGTGGTGATTTTTAGTGGAACTAAAATGTGGTCTTCTAAATGTCCTGACCATCAAGCTGGTGGAAAGAAAACACTACTCTCTGATCATGATAATATTAATAGTGCTTCAGAGAGAAGAAAAAAGCTAGGAATAATGTAAGAAGGGGTTATTTGAAAGAAGAAAAAGAAAATGCTTAGGTACAGCATCTTTTAAAACATGGTTAAAAGCATGCATTATTGAAATGGTCTTTGATAAAATGCATTGCTGTGATGCTATCATAAATTCTAATACTTGAGCATATGATGTAAGAAGAAATATTTAAAATTTCCTCTCTCCTGCTCTCTATATAGAGAAATTTCCTTTCTCCTGCTCTCTCTCTATATATATATCTATATACAGATTTTTCACATTTCTTTGCATGCTCATCTGATGCATTTTATCCTAGATTATCTCATTGCTCCCAAGAAAACCCTTTTGGTAATATTGGTAACCTAATATATGACAGATTTTGGTCATTATTATTTCATTTAGTGGTCATGTGTATAGACCAAGAGGGAATCTGAATATTGATTTTACTGAATGGCTAGTAACAATGATTTATGAGTCACAGATTCGGAGCAGTGAGCCAAACACAGCAGAGATTACATCTTAGGTGCCACCATTGATTTTGATTCATATTTCACTGCGCAATGATTAGGCCATGGTCTCACAGATGTTAATGTTAGAAATATATTCCTCTCTGAGCAAAGATCTGCCCAAACTACACTCAGTGCATGGTGACTATATCAGTATGCTCACTGCTTCTGACTTTAAAATGGTAAATATTTTTCAA
The DNA here is from genome assembly GCF_031753505.1 of Anomalospiza imberbis. Classification (NCBI taxonomy): domain Eukaryota; kingdom Metazoa; phylum Chordata; class Aves; order Passeriformes; family Viduidae; genus Anomalospiza; species Anomalospiza imberbis. The sequence goes on along the minus strand of NC_089689.1, from coordinate 18,302,260 downwards.
TTGCTTATAAAGAGTTAGTATCTATCTGATAACAAAGGGTTTTGATAGAATTTTTTTAAATAATCAAAAGTGATTTTGCTGCACACTCAAGCTTGTTCCTGAAACTGGAACAATATAATTTATATTGAATACAGACCACTTAATATGATTATAAGTACAATTGATATAAAATGGATGCTTTAAAATGAATGTTAAGCCAGCAGCTTCATGAATCTTTTTGATAATATTCCTTGGCACGTGCCCAGAAAAGAAGTTTTCAGTGCAGTAGTTTCCAGGGAATTGATGCTACCAAACTGAGGTTTGTGCTTGAATATCAAATGCCAAGGCTGCAGCACAGCCATCCCCCAGGAGGTCCAGTGTGTTGGGGCTATACAGCCCCCATTAACCCAGTTATAACATGGATAAAAGTGCTGTACATGCATGATAAAAATGTGCTCTTGTCTGCTCTTGCCTGTAACTTGATTTTATTTTGGAAGTCGGTAATGCGTGGGTGTTTTGCTGGCTCTGTGCTGGTCTGTGGAGTTGTCCAACTTCACTGTCAGCTGTGAAAGACATAATCATAGTACAGTTTGGGTTGGAAGGGACCTTAAATTATCATCTAGTTCCAACCCCCCTTCCATGGCCAGGGACACATGCTGCCAGACCAGGTTGTCCAAAGCCTCATACAACCTGGTCGTAAAACACTTCCATGGACATAGCATTGGCAGCCCTGTTCCAGCACCTCACCGCTATCACAGTGAAGAGAAGCTTCCAAATATCTACTCTAGTTTTACTCTCTTTCAGTTTAAATCCATTCCCCCTTGTCCTATCGCTGCAAACCCTTGTAAAAAGTCCCTTTCCAGCTCTCATGTGTCCCTTTAGGTACTAGAAAGCTACTGTAAGGTCTGCCCAGAAGCTTCTCTTCTCCAGGCTGAACAGCCCCAGCTCTCTCAGCCTGTCTGCATGGGAAAGGTGGCCCCAGCTCTCTGATCATCTTTGTGACCTCCTCTGGACCTCCACCAAAAGGTCCACATAATTCCTATCTTGGGAGCCCCAGAGCTGGATTCCATACTCAGTATCAGAGCTCATCTCCCTCCCTAAGCTCAGGGCCTAGGGGCCATAAAGCAGATCAGGTGTGTTGAAATCCTTGCAGTCAATTAGAGAAGCACCATGTCGCTTCACAGGTACCGACATGTCTGACCACAGTCCCAGGACTTAGTTCTGTTTGTTTTGTTTTTCGGTCTACTTCCACTTCAAACAAGTTCTCAGCTGTGAAAAACAGTGGAGGAGAAGGAAAAAAAAAAAAAAAATCTCAGCTAAGTGGCATAACAGCTTTGAGAAATACGGGCCTCTGCAAAGCCTTGTCAAGGCTGTCAACAAACAGTTTCCTGTCTTACAAGACTGCTATGTCTTTGGTTGATGTTAGTCTAGTGATTTTTTTTCCAAGGGAAAGAAATGAGATCTTTAATATAAATAGATCATTTTGAGGAATTCTCTTCTCTGAAAAGTTTGAAAAGCCTTTGAATTTTCTTCAGCTGTTACAATTGCTTCTTTAGGTTTGTCATATGGTTCTCAGTGCTTTTGTAAAGATACTCATTATTTTCTTGTTTATTTTTGATGTTCGTAAAATCTGTCCTACATAGGTTTGAAAATGAGAGCTATTTGTTTTGCAGTTTAATGAAGAGAATGGCAAACAGCCTCAGACTGTGCCTCTGGTGTCCACAGTGATCAGCATATTTAACATGCTCAGCATGACACTGAGATATTACAGCTGATAACAGTTGTAATTGACTTACAGCATCCCTTTCCCTCCCCCTTCTTTGGATGGTGGGGATTTATCTTTGAGTCCCCAGGAAGCTGTAGTGACACAGAGGGCAGAAGTGGTAGAAAGGTTTTACCTGCACTGCTTGTGTCGAGGTGGTCTCATGTAGCAGTATGGTGTCGATTCAGGTGAAATAGAGGGAATTTGCAATGAGGATTGAGTGACACACCCCGTCCGCCCCTACCCCCCCCACCTTGATTCTGAGCATTTATCAAAGGCAAAAAGAAAAATTCAGGCTTGGCAAAAGGAGAGTGCCTGGAGCCAAAAAAAAGCCATTCTTATTAGTGCTAGCAAAGGTTTACTTTGCTGGCTTATTGAATGAAAACTCCCTTGAGTGTCCAGGCTTTATCCTGTGTTAACAAGGGGCAAAGCTGGCTTGTTCGGAATGGACCGCTGTATAATGTGTCTGTAAAACACAAGAGTGAGGCCAAGCTGAATTAGAGTGCTGATGAGGAAGGAAAATCTTTGTCTTTTCCTCTCAAATCCTATTTATTTTGTCTGTGAATGATTGTGGTAGACCACTGGGGTGCTGGGGACTGATGGACTAAATGGTGATGTCCCACTGGTAAAATAGTGTCAGTGCACTGTTTAGTGTCATGTCTTGCATAGGTAGATTGGATATTTTGAATGATCCATTATACTGAAGAGCTGGAAACTCAGGGTGGGGTGGGTGTTTCTGGAGTCTTTGTCAATTTTAGGGTATGCATTTTTTGCTCACTGTTTCAGGCATTCATCAGGCATTAGCATGTAACTTCAAAGCACAATGCAGCTGAATGCATTGAAGTGATTTTTTTTGTAGCAAGATTGGATGACCTTGGTCAAGTCTAGTTCTTACTGTATTATTCCCTTCCCTCATACTGTATTCTTTCCATGTAACTTGGGAAGAAATGTTTTGGGTTAGAAATCCAGTGTTCAAGGTGACAATTAATAGGGACTGTTGAATACAGAAGTGTAGCTAAGACTCTCTGCTACCTTTTGAGCATTAAATTGCTTTAATGAAATGGAAGTATTTTAAAGCCATTTTTAGATGGATCAGAGTTAGTCATTCCTTTCACCTTGCAGTATGCAGCTGGTTTCACTGGAGCAGATCAGGCACTGGTTGTTTATCATAGGTAGTAGAAGGAGGCTTACTAGATCAGCAGTCTTGATTGTTGTCAGGGGTTTTTTTTGTAAGGTCTCATAGCTAAAACTCATAACCAGATTTTCTACAATCTGGTACTGTAGCACTAATGTGGCATTATTAATGTAAATCAATTTTTGAATTAGCATATTGAAAACTTAGGAATAACTCATGTTGAATGCATCTGAAGATATGTTCAATGTTGAAAACTAGAGCTGGATCTCATTGCAGATAATGTAGAAAATGGTAGCTCTTGGATCATAAACAGTATTAGTCTCATTTGAGGATTTTACTAATGCGGCTTAGACAGTTTTACTAATCACACTTCACTAATTAAATTCTTGTGTTACAGATTATAGTAAGTTTAACTTTTTGGTTTTTTTAAAGTGGGAAAGCCTCATGATGGGAAAGCACGTGGACACATGATTTCTCAGGAGACTTAAGTAGTCTATTACATTGTAGGAATATATATCTATTCACCCTTGCCTTCTCTGCCCCCTCCTTTCCTCTGCGGAATGGCTCATATATATTACAGAATTACTCAGTTTCATAAACTGGGTTATGAAAGGCAGTGGGGATGCTGCATGTGTGGCAAGGTAGATCACACAGGATTTATAAGAAGGACTGCCTGGTCCTGCTAGTTCCTTGGCATGTATGAGCTGTGCATCTATGCCTGATGTTCCTTACCTCCATGTGTCTCATCATCTAAAAAGCTAGTACAAATTTTATTTCTGTAGTAGGGACAGTAAAGCTTCACTGAGGTTGCAAGTGCTCTGCGGTGTTTCTAAGATCATTTGGAAAATTAAGCACTGTACTCTAAAATACATCAGCATTAGTCTGAATGACTTTTAGCTAAAGAAAAATATCCTTGCTTAGCTGGAAAGATCTCTTTGTTCTCCTTTGTCTTAATTGCCTGAGAAGCTGGATAGAACAGGAGGGAAAAGGCAGCTTTTGAGCATGCTGTGTCAGTTGTCCAGAAGCTCTTAAAAGACCCTTTTTTGGCTTTTGAAAATAAAACCTTGGGAAGGTTAAACAGAGTAGAGATGGGACGCGACAGTCCTTTAGAGGTCTTTCTCTTCAAAGATAAAAGTATTTCAAGGAGCATGCTTGGAGCAGCTTTCTCTTATCTCTGGGGTGCTCTTGAGCAATGTTGCGGGGAGAGGGATGGCCAGCAGTGGCATGTATTCTGCAGCGGTCCTGTTCTGTCTGTGAGAAGTTTCAGAAGCACTGAAGAACAAGGAAGTGAGGTGGGGGCACTGAGATATTTGGGACTTGGAGCACAGCTTATGAATACAATATGAAGAGATGCCCAGTACCTTTGCAGTGTTACAGGTTTGAACATTAACATTTCTATTCCTGATCTAGCCTTCTTTGACAGTGCATATGAGAAGACTCTTAACAAGGTGAACCACTCTACTTCCAGCAGGGGGTTGTTGGTTTTTTTTTTTTTTTTTTCCTGTGGGAGATTGCAGTATGGCCCAGAGGTAGGGATTTAAGTTACCACTGAAATTTTCTAGGCAGCTTTTATTGCACTCTGAAATTCAAGTAAGATTTTGCTCTAGGGAGTTTCTCTTTGCCCCACCCACAGGCTGAAGCAGTCAGCGATGCAGAGAAAATGCTTATTAAGGTCTGAGGGGAAATAACTTATTTGTGCAGGACAGCCACTCACTGTGGTCTCCTTTTTCTGTTTACAAAGAAGTAACCCAATACATCTTTTCCTGCTTCTAGTAGTTTGGTTTGGGATTTGTTGTTGTTGTGAGATGCCACCGACAGTCTCTGTATCACTGATAGATGGATGGTCAGAAGGATGTGGCTGACAGCAGTGTCTTTAGTCCGAGTGCTCTCTGGCTCCAGCTCATGTCTGGATGCCTTTCTCAGGTTTAGCTTTTGTTATGCTGATGCATAGTTGGAACTGCAGGTTCTTTTACTTGGAGCCACACTGAGATTCTCAAATACAGAGGCTCCATTAAAATTTGTTTGCTGTGAACATGTTAACTTATTCAAAAGAAAAGATGCAAACCCAAACCCAATTGCATCAGTTTTCAAACAGTTTCATTTTTTCTTGGGTTTTTAGATAAACATGTGTTACTGATAATCTGGTAGGGGCTGGTTAGTTTATTTTGAATTCTTTTTGCAGCAGCACACCGAGTTAAATTCTATGTCTGTAGGCTACAGCAATCTAAAGAGAACAATATATTGCACAAAACACTTAAAATTGTTCTTTAAAGTGCTTGCAATTTCTTCTTATTTGAATAGTTTATGCTGGTTTTGGTATTTCAAATGCATCAATATATTTTCAGAAACTGTAGGTCCTTATAAAAGTGACTAAGTAAGTTTAGAAGATCAAGAACTCTACTCAATTGAAAAAAAAAAAAAAGCAAAGTGTTTGGCATACATTTTGCAACTATTTCCTAGGGAGATGCTGGGTCTTACCGCAAGTGATGCTTTGATTATTGGCTTTGTTTTTGACATAACTCTTTCCTCCCAGCTCCAATTTAAAAAGGCCCACAAGGAAGTGATGACTGAGGATGATAAAGTACAGGAAAGTCACTATCCAGTTGAAGCTGAAGAAAGATACCTCAAAACCTGAGAGTGCAGTGATATGTTATAGAAATAATGATAAAAGTTGAGTCTCAGGAAGTCTCCAAATCTTCTGGACAGACTGGGAACAGTCAGAAGGTTGATTTAATTTCACCTTTAGCCATTATTATTTGTCATCTATTCTCCTGGATTGTTCTGATTGCTTACTGAAATTACGCTGATTAGTCTGTAGTGTGTGGAATAGTTTTATGATTTTTCCTTTGGGTGTTACAGGTGAAAAATTAATCCAAACTCTTCCCAAGATTCTAGCTGAACTATCTCCAAGGCTTTCTTTTTAGAGACCATGGTGGCAATTTTTTCTTCTTAACTCAGCAGGAGCTCCTTTGCAATTTAATTTCTGCTGAATGCAGTGCATCCTTTCTGGACTTTTAGATTTATTTTCTTTTAGTTACAAAAGAGTCTCAGCCCAGTGTAAAAGATCTAGAGCTGGAATGTGACTGTGTCTCATAACCACTTCAGGGTCTTCCTGTGTCACCATCTAAATTCAGGTCGCACCTTGTACCTCAGGGCACATGGGTGTGTGCCAGGGACAGCCACACTCTGCCCATCCTGCACTCCATTTGCTGTTGCCTGCTTCTTGTTGACATATGTATGGAAAAAAAGTACCTGTGACTGAAGAGCACCTATCTGTAGTTGGAAATTGGAAAAAGGGTTCCTATTTATGTATCAATAAACAAAATCCATATGGTCTCAGATGTCAGTTTCCTTTAATTTCCCTGTGTGAGGAATCGCAAGCACACTTGTGTTGTGAAAGGGATGTCTCCAGTTCTCTTCAAGAGGAGCCAAGTAAAGAAACCTGCTTGGCTATTTAATAATCTCCACAGATACACTGCCTTCCTTGAGAGCCAGAGAAATTGTTCCATAATGTTTTCTGTTAATTCCCATCTTTCTCTCCTTGTGGGGAAAAATGAGTGTCAGTTTTATTGTTGTTTGTGTGCTCAGGGAACAAACTTTATCATTGATTATGATTAATATTTCTACTTCTAAAAATGATCAATATTTCACAGAATTTCTATATCTGGTATTTTGTGCTTTTCATCCTTTCCACTTCTCCTTGCCAAAAAGGTGAATGTATTTTTAAAGCCCTTAACATGCTCTAGTATTCATAAGAATCATAAGTGGCCCTTGGATCCTGCCACTTAAATTTTTACATAATCATTGTTACATGATTTTAAAGTAACATTAATTTCAGATATCTCAGCAATACGTCCACACAGTCCTGTTCATTCGTCCTGGAAAGACCAAGCCAGTGTGGTGCAGGGCTCAGCCCTTTGCATCCATGGTTGCTGCAGTGTTCAGTGTTCTCTAGAGTTGCTTCACATATCTGTAATATGTAGAGCCAGCTTTCTACTTAAAAATAATCTGTTCTTCTATGGATGTTAATTTTTCTCTAGCCTCCCAAACTCTAGTAGTCAGGGCTGAAGCATGACCTAGCTTCACATAGTGAGATATGGAAGAGGATGTGTGTAGTTACTCAGCTGGTTGGTGAGAGAATAGAGTCATTAGCAAAAGGGAGCACTCTGCTGTCAAATCTTCTACCACAGCTACTGCACTCTATCACTGTAATTATATTTTTCAAATGCAAATGATAGCTTGAAGATTTCTTCCTTTGGTACATCGTTCACAGGAGCAGTTCAGTTCGTATTTCTCAGTAGGAGACAAATCCTGTCTAAAGCTAAGGACAGAAGAAAGTCTCATCCGTTGTTTATTCCATTTTCTCTGAAGATGTTTACTGTGTAGAAATACAGCTAACTGTAGTAACAGTCATATGAAGATGCTGCCTCACCAAACAGGGTATTTTGTCAGCAAAGCAGCTGTTACTGCCTCTCTCATCCAAGGAGAGCAATCTTTGTGCAGCACGACTGGAACATCAGAACCATGGCAGGGAGCAGACCTGCTCAGCCTTCCTGCTGAGAGGAGTTGCTGTGTTGTTCTCGGCCACTCCATGTTTCAAATCCCCAAGAAATATATATATATAATACATTATATATAACACAAATATAATATATAGTGCCCTAGATTTCATTTCACTGTGGTTCTCTAAGGTAGAGAAATGCAGGTTATGTCAGATTTGTGGAGTCAGAAAAGCATAGCCAAGTCATCTGCAGGTCCAGTTTCTTATATTCAGTGCAAATGTTCTCCTGTTGTTTTTTTTTTTTTTTTTTTTAATGTGTCTTACTGCAAATACATCAGTAACACTCATGCTTTCAACTTTTAACACGTATCATTATTTGGCATTGTGCTTAGTGATGATTGACCTTGAGAGATTACATCCCAGATCCCTGCCAAATTCCCAGCTATGGTGCAGGCATACTCTGTTTTTACTAAAAATTTCCATCTTCGTGTGAAGTAAAATTTGGTATTCCAAATTATTGGTGTTCAGGTACTGATATATTTTTTTTTCTCCTTTTCTTCCAAATCCTCTGCTACTCCAGGTATGAAGATGAATAATGCAGACCACTGGTTTCGATGATGCTGGGCTTTTATAACTGGATTCATTAAGGAATACAAAGAAAATTCTTACAGGGATCAATAATGGTGTCTTCTGGCTGCAGAATGCAAAGTTTTTGGTTTCTGCTCATTATCAGCTTCCTGCAGTGTACTGAAGGTAAGCTTTAGTTTATTTTTCTCTTGGGTTTTCAGATGAGTTAAATGGACTGTACAATTAATTTCTGTTAGGTGACTTGAAGTTTGAGGATGACAAATTAAATGTAGTATATTCTAGGTTTAATTTATAAGACTCAAATTGTCCCTTTTTAAATGAAGGAAAGAAGAAAATAGGTTTTTTTTAGGTTTGATAGTGTTGTATGTTGAAATTGAAATGCAATGTTCAGGCAAGTGAAGTATTAATAGCCTTGGTTGGTAGGTGCCTTATTTTTGGGTTCTTCCTCTATGTCCTTTCTTTTCTATTCTTATTGCACATCCATTTAGAAGAACTGTATGGATATGTTAAATGTTATATAAAACAACTAAATGAAATACCCGTTTGAATTTTCTAATTTCGCTCACTGAAAATGAAATGGCAAACACTTCATTAATATTAGTGCTATGCAAGTTAAATTTCAGGAATTAAAACTCAAAAGTTCATACAGAAATAGCATCTACTTGAAAATATTTTTGCTCTTTTTAGAAAAAGGAAAAATACTTCACTGCTCTCAAATGTGTTTAAAATAGCTGTTAAGTTAAAGAGATGAGGAAGGAAAAATATTTTTTTTAAAGAAGTTGCATTATCTGTTCTTTATCTGTTTGTTTTTTTTTCATAAACTATACTTCATCCAGTTAGTCTGTCTCCACAGCTGTTCATGTGGCCCTTTTAATAAACAGAGGAGCATAAATGAATGAAAAGGAAAACTTGACTTATGAATTCCTATTTGCAAATATTCATATAGAAGTTGAGGCTGGTTTTGGGTGTAAGCATTTTGATTGACTAGATTGCAGGTGAAAAGATTGGTTTAGTAATAAAATAGCATCTCCATGCCCTCTCACGTTATTCAGTAATTGATGTATAATATACAGACTTCCTACTGCGTCTTTGTCATGATCTCACCAGTTTTTAAAGCAGATATGTACATTACTCTGTCAAAATTCCCTGAATTTTAAGGCCAGATTTTCAGAAATACTTCTGGAAAGCTACCCTGCCTCCCCCTCTCTTTCTTCCTAAATTTGTGTAAGTAAAAATGAACTATTATATAAATAAAAAGTCCCAAAAAAATTAAATATTTTCTGCAGCCTTCCACATTCACTGCATCATTTCCTAAGCTTTCTTTCTAGCCCTGCACAGCTTGGGCTGTGCTTGGCAGATGAGTTTTGCTGAGATGGGTTGTTCATCTGCATGTGTGAACAAAAACATCTCAGGGAGCACGTCCTCGGAGTCCTCATGGCTGTTTCTGAACTTGGGGGGGTCTCATTTCACTTAAGTAGCTGCCACAGTCAGTTTCCCATCCCTCCCCTCCTTCTAAAATGTTGCCAGGATGTAGTAGAAAACTGGCATTTCTGAGAGCAGATCCGAGATGGTTTCATGCGTGGTGGGACTCCTGATCTGGGAGCTGCTGTACTCGCTGCCCTCTCGAAGTCTGTCCAAGCTGGGGGCTCGGCTGTAATCTTACTTGGACAGGACAGTAAGTACAGACAGCTGGAAGGTAAAATGCTTTCCAGCCTCTTTCATAGGTACGAAAGGTAAATGTGGATTAGGAGATTGGAGTTACAAACTTTATGACTGGCTGGTTTGGTAATAACTGGTGCTAATTATAAATGCACTTACATTGCAAAAGTGATTGCACTAGGTGAAACCTAAGGTGTAGGAAGTTGAGACATCTATTTATGGGTTTTTTCTGAAGTTTTAAAACACTAAGGTTTTTAAAAAAATATTATTATTGCAATTGTTTCAGATCTCTCTACTTAATGCATTTTACAAACAGGTGCTTGCAGTTTAATGCTGTGTGATGGTTGAAAACATTTGAAAGTAGAAAGGAAAAGCAGATGAACAACTTTCTGTGGTTTGGTTACAGTTGCAGGCAGCAGGCTGTAAAGCGTGTTTTATCTGCTGAGTTTGGAAAGGAAAAAGTCAACTGAGAACTTCTGAATTTATGCCATTTGCAGAAAGTTAATTTTCATTGTCATCTGTAATATTTCAAGTTCATTTTGTTCTGTCCCTGTTTTTCTTGCTTTTAGTAGCCAGTAGCAATCTTTTGATGCTTCAGTTGTGAATTTACTTTTTTAAAGTCTATACAAGAGCTGCTTTTTCAGCTAAAAGAAACAGGGAAGGAAATTGGGAGCAGATAACAGAATCATACCAAATTAATTGTAAATTCTTAAAATAAATGAATACTGTGGCTCTGTATACTGGAAATGAATATTAATATAGAGTTGGCTTCCAGCCACAGAAGAAAAATGAATACTGCATTATTACACTTTCTCACAAAATTACATTGCCTTCTGCTTCAGTAATAAGAGATGCCAAGTATAACATGCTTTAGTAGCACTTCATGCCTGGAAGTATGAACATGAACAAAGGTTAAAATAAGAGCATCTAACTTTTGCTAGAAATAAGAAAATCTTTAATTCTCTTGCTTGGAACGTAGTTTTTTTTTTTTTTTTATAGAAATCTGATGTGTATATGAAGGTTGTTGCAGTTACTGGGAGAGATAAAACCTGGCTGAATTCCCTGCTGTTTCATTTTAATGTTTCTGTACAGTTTAATGGAGAGGAAGGGGGGGAAGTGATCCTGGGTGTGGACAAGTGATTCATTTATTCATCTAATGAAATATTTTCCAATCAAGAAAAGGCTTCATAACTCTCACAGCCTTAACTTTACCTCACCAGGGAATTAGCAAGCAGGCACAGTTATACGAAGGCTGTAATTTTCTCTTAGTGTTGCCTATCCAAACAGGAATCATATCTTCAGATAAGAAGGTCTTGGTTTTGGTGGTTTTTTTGTGTTTTTGTTGTTGTTGTTTTTTTTTTTTTTTTTTTTTTTTTTTTTTTTTTTTTTTTCCTGGCTATGCATACCAGATGGGATTGCTTTTGAAACAATCCATTCCTTCAGGTAAAATGCACCTGGAACAGACCAGTGCTGACAGCTGGACAGGAAATCCACACTGAGTTATTATAAAGTGCTGGTACGTCTGATCAACAAGAAGTCAATATTGTTGTGTTTGTTGTTACTGCCATCAACAGCAAGCATTGCAGCCCTAAATGAGGAAGACAAGAGGCTGGAAAAAGGAATGAAAAGCTCAAGTCATGAGCTGGAGTATTATTAATCTTATTTCTGAAAGTTATTTTTCTGTCCTTTTTTCTAGCAGGTTTTCTATAGGCATGTCTTTCAAAGTACGGTTCTATTGCAAGGGCAGACTGAAGGGGCTGCCTTGGGAAGCAGTTTGGCTCAGCCTTGGGCAGGTGCCCATGGGAGACCTGGCCTGGGGACTTGGGGCAGAGCAGAGCTCCCTCTGCACTGTGCTGGAGCCCATGTCTGTCCCATGTCTTTTTCTGTCCCACCCTGTGTCTGTCCCATACCATCAGGTGGGGCTTCTTGCTCAGTCCCATGTACCTTTACTTACCTGCTTCCTACAAACTCTTAAAAAGTTAATTACCTTTGACACCCCCTCTTTTTTTCCCCTTATTTTTTCCCCTTCCTAATTAGGTGAAATCATCTAACAAGTTAAAAATTATCTGAGAAAATACAGAAAGCCAGAGAGTGAGATCACACACGTCTTGTTTCCATAGCAAAGCAGAGTAGAAAGCAGATTATATGTATTATTGGTTTCTCTTCAAGCAAGTTAAGACAGATACACTAATATGCATATGAAAAAAAGATGTCAGAGCTAAACATTCTGGTGTAGATTGGTTTTTGGACAGTGCAAGTTTCAGTATTTTAAGCTTTATCTGGCTTACAAAGTCCACCTTTTTTACTAGCTTTTGATGCTGTTTGTTTTTATTCTTTTCTGCTGCTTGAAAAGCAAAAGTGCCTTGGAAGCACTGACATAATTTTCTTTGCTAACATTCTATTTTAACCGAGGTTTAATATAATTTAAATCCATTTTATTATGAATTATTATCTATGCTTTGTCCAAAGGAAGAAGCATCATGCTTTCATTATCTATTTAATTCTGTTTTTCTAAATGGAATTAATGTTATTTAAAGAAATCCAGCTTGTCTTTGCTTCTGAATGTTTGTTTTAATGAGCATTACACTGAAAAGGATATATTCCTGTAAATTCCAGCTATGCCAGCCAAAGAGCTGAGTGCTGAGTTGGAAGCAGTTCTAAGTGCATATTCAATGTTAGTGCATTTACTAAAGAAAATACTAAATACAGATAACATACTTTGGGCCACTACAAAGATATTTGCTGTTTTAGTGTATTACTCCAGCTCTTCAGCTTCCTGTGAAGCCATTCAGACGTGGAGTGTTGAAGGCACGTGGCACAGGTACTGAGCAAACTGTAAAAGTATGTCAGCTCTCGTGCATGCTTACTAGGAGTATCAGTAGGACTTTGCCCAGATAAAAATTATAAAACACTTGTACCATGGCCTTGAGTAGAAATCAACTTCTGTTAATTAGTGGATTTAGGTTCTGCAAGGAGTGAAACCATTATGGAATCACACCAGAGCAAAGAGGAGCACTGATTTAATTTCTAGCCATGGAATTTCACAGTGAGGGCTCTGTCAGACCCCCAGTTAGTAGGAACCACTTGGTTTACAGAGGTTGCAAAGCATCCATAAGTACACCCAGCATGCTAAGCCAGACTGGTATTGCCCACTATTTGGAGGATCGCTCTAATAAGCTTAATGCTATCTTTATTTATATCATGTATACCTGATATGGTTTAGAATTCTTTAGCAATTTCTTTTTCTTAATCGGTTAATGCAGATTATGCAGAATTTTTCTGAAGAAAGCAACTGCTGCTCTGGGTCCTGTTTTCTCCTGAAACCTCATGCTATTTTTCAGTGCATACTTTTTCTGGGACATCTCTCTTTTCTTTTCTGAGGGAGGGCCAACATATCTTCTAAAGAGAAAATTTGTCTAGACAGCAAGACCAAACTTCTGCATGAAAAAGAATGTCTGTTAAGCTTTACAACTGCATTTCCAAAAAAGAGAGACTGACAGACTGCCCAGAAAATCGAGATACTTTAACATGCTGGCAGTGTTTATATATTTTTATATATATTCCCAGAGTACTGAGGTCTGCAGGATTCTATGCTGTAACATTACATTTTTGAAACCAAAGCAGTGCCATCACTATTTCAAAATGTGGAAGAACCATGTAGAAGGATGCATGAAGAACCATTTTAAATACAGTACTTACATTTAAATTAAAATTTGCTAGGAAGTATTAGTGCAGGAGTCTTACAATTTAAGCAAAGAAAAGAATATAAATGCATAATTACTATGAGATGAGTAATAATATTACTATTTTGATATGCTATCTTCTCAGTTACTGAAAAACATTGGAGATTTTGCATATTCTTGGGCTCTGTGTTCAGAAGAAGAAAAAAAACCCTGTAATGTGTAAAATGATAGAAGTGCAGTGTGTTGTGCTAAGGGCAGGTGCTGTATTTTTAGGGCCATCTCAGCTGCTATTGCAGTTTACTGTCTTTAGTTGCTGTAACCTTGGTGGGTCTCAGAGGGTGACGTGAGCTGTGCTGATGACCAGTGCAATGAGGGGTTTGTTTAACCTTCAGCTGACCTGCACCAACATCATTGCCTAAGGGGCTTTTCTTTTGTTAAATGTAGATCTGGGGATATTGTAGGTTAGTTTATTATGATAAAGGGACCTTTGCAGGAATACAGTAGCAGAATTTGGACATGTCTTATAAAAAAGCAAATAGGTTTTTTTAGTATTCTACTACCAAATATAGAAAAATATATAATTTATTTTTTATTGAGTTATATTTTTTAAATCTTTAATTATTTTTCATTTCTGTTTTTTTGTCAAGTGGAAGAATGCAGCTTCTCTTAGTAACAAGGTTTTTTATATAGTTTTAACATTGTTTTATATTGTACTTTCAGGTCATAGTGTAAATTGTAAGTATAACTGCCTGAAGCATCTGATATCAATGAATGCTTCAGCACTGGCTTTCTTATTGCATTTAGTGTCCTTATGATCAGATTATAAAAATTATCATAAAGTATAATGATTTTAGGTTTAATATGTGTTGCCAAGCTCTACAAGCACAAAATGGGTTTTATATTTGCAAGTAGATCCATTGATGCTCATGGTCTACCTCTGTGAGTAAAAGGCACAGAAAGCCATAGTCTGTGCTAATTGTATATTGCATGGATGGATGTGTTGATAGCAGGAAGCATATGTAGGATGAAGGCACTACAGAAAAATGACTTGCACAAACGGCTCTAAAATGTGTTTCATGTATGTGCCCACTTCCATGTTTGTGCTAGTGTTCCAGATTGTGTTACATGAGGAAGAGGAGATAAAACTATTCACAGAGAGAAATTCTTGGCTTGTCCATCCATACTCCCATTATAAAGGCACTTAATAGTATAGGACCTCCTAAAAATGGCAAAGACACACTTGAAAATTATCTGACCTTTTGTGGTGGTTAATTGGTGTTATCTTTATTCATCAGTGTTGTTTTTGTAGAAGAATATTTACAGTTGCTCATTTTGATTTTTTTTTGTTTGTTTGTTTTTTATGTTTGGGTTGATATTTTAAATGAAACTTAAGAATACTGGATGCTTTTCCAGTCAAAAGTGGGTTTTTTTGGTTTTTTGTTTTTTTTTTTTTTTCAGGAATACTAAATTTTTTACATTTTTAACACAGGGTATATTTTGTATGTGTGCTTCTGTAGATGAATCATACCTGAAATCCACAGACATAGTATAGTAAATTGAATATGCAGTTCTTTTTGATAGTAGGAGCTGAAAAAATCCTTTTGCTTAAGGTGTTCCAAATTTCTGCCGTTCCAGAAAGAGTCTCAAACTACTCTTTGGCTTTCAAAACCCAACTGTGCTAAAGCTCTGTGTGTTTCTATAATCTCTACCTCCTTGCTTTCATTTGAAGTATAAAGAAATGGAGCTGTATGAATGTCAGCTCTGTTTATGGCTCTTTCTTTCAGTCAGGGAGACAATTCATCCATGTCCCAGTGACATTAAGGTAACCTGTGCAAGTGCACTTGAGGGTGTTGCCAGTGGTAGAGGAGACTCCCTGCTTGTTCCTTCTGAGCTTGGACCAGTCCAGGTGGTTGGGAATGTTTAATTCTTTTTGTTTTCTCAATTTATCCTAGTATAATAATCCCTGATGTTTCTCGGTGTATAAGAGATGTGTGGGGGAGACTAGTTGGGAAGCAAAATGAATTTTTTTTCATCTGTTGCCTGAGCAACCCATACATGTGAGAAACCCAGGGGGACCACATAACTTTCAGTTGTTGGATACAGCACTCGGTGAGTTTTATGAGGGATCTTGATGATAGAAGGAAAGCTGGCTTTTGTGTTCTCCCTTGTCAGGGATTTTGATGTCTCTCTCAGGAGTTAGGTAGTTTTGTTCTCTTCCAGCAGAAAGTACAATTAATGCAAGGTGCTGTTGGAGCAATTTTCTTGTTAAACTTGAATTAGGTAATTCATTTAGGAAACCTGAGAGGAAGTTGACACTGAAACCAGATTCGCCTATGTGCTGAACAGTTGGAAAAGCAATGGGAAATGTTTGCCTTTTATAGTCTTCAGTGCTGTTTCATATCGCTTCTGTTTTAACCATCTTTTGAATGAGCTTCACTCAGATTTTCCTGTTTGCTGCTGGTCCTGTGCCTGTGATTAGATCTGTCTTCCACTGTATTTCTCCCACTGAGCTCCCCTGGTTCATTTCGCTCAGGCTTGTGAATTGCCTCTAATTGCAAAATGTTACTAGAATTAAGTGCCTACTTATTCTGCAACATTGTAACATTTGCCATTGAAAGTCTATTGGAAAAGTCTGTGTTCTAGCCGAGCACTGATCATGCTTTTTAGTGGCTTAAGATAAATATGCTTTTAGTAAACAAAACTGAACAGTTTGTTGCTTACGCTTTTGCATCATTTAATTTGCAACAGATGAAACTGGCATGCGTGAAGAGTGAAGCATGGAAAGTACTAGAGGGCAAACGGGTGGTTTGTGATGTGGATTATTACCCATAAAGATGGATAGGGTCCACAAAACATCACTTCATGTATTAATGCACCAGCTGGAAAAAAAAAAATCTATCAGCATACTATATCATGCATAAACTGCTTGGTTTAGGCCTTCAATTCAAATCCTGCTCAGTAATCTTCTCTAACTTTTTGCTAGTCTGTAGATCTATAAATGTATATAGATCCTAGATATAAAAAGCATCTGTACATTTTTAAAAATTCACAATACAAAAAGGCTGGAACCCATCCATATGTAAACTGTCTTGAAGGATTTGTGATACGGTGTTTTGTTTGCAGTGTAAACTGAGTGCTGACAGAAAAACAGAAATACATCTAACCTTTACCAGTCTTTCCTTTACCAGCTACAAAGTAATCTAATAATGTAGCAATTACTTTATGCTTCATATGTAACAATATAACAATTATTTTGCTGTACAAATTATTTCAAATTTCACACTGATAAATTAGCAGAGTACTGACTCAGTCCTGAGAACAATTCCTGATATGATATTTAGTCTTATCTCTTTGATGCATTATTTTCTGGCTCTTAGATTTGTCTCAGATCCATTTTAACTGTATTTCTATGTTGCCTTCTTTTTACAAAAGATTTTTTGAAGAATGAAGAGAGACTTTCTGAATATTTGCTGTTAAAAATTCATCATCATATTAATGTTTTTTGTAACAGACTCAGTGATTCTGAATTTATTTACTTCAGAGCCTCATCTCATTTGATTCTTTTTATTCCCTTTTTCATATGGCTGATTAAAAATAAAATAGTGACAATAACTGGGAAAAAAATAGTAAAGAAATTCTTTGGTCAAGGTGTGAATGATTATGAAATAATCAAAATTCATTCTCTTGATCCTCTTTCCATCTGGAGTAAGGGATAAGGTTGTAACAGGTAAAAAAAGTGCATTTAGAAGCATTCAAGGATGTTAAGCAACAATAAAAATCTGTAACCATTTAAATGACAGCAGCTGACTGTTTGAATTAACTTTGTGTTTGGCTTAATTTTGGGGCCTAATTATTCCTAACTTACGTGAGTAGATTTCAATTATGCAATACTGCAGGGATTTGTAGCTAAGGCAACTAAAGGAATCATTTTACATAAAGTACTTTTGTTCAACTGATTAGGCAGGTAAAAATGGAATGATAGAAAATGGGAACTCTTGTCTGATAAGGGCCAGTGAATTGTTACCAGTGACACTATGAAGAAATAACACAAGGGAATCTCATTACTAAAGATCATGAAAATTTTTGGCAACTTGTTTATATCATGATAGGGTGGTGTTAGTTAACTGTTCACAAGCAATTCTCTGGAGTATTAACAATATCTCTATCAGTAAAAAGACAATGCGTATTTTTGTGATACTTTCATTTGGCCTGCATGAGTTGGATATTTCTAAAAGCTTGTTAGCTAAAAATTTTGTTCTTAGAAGGACTTTTTAATATGCATTTATTTATGCCAGTTAAGCATTTAAATGGGCAAAAGATGCTATCTTCATTGCGTGATATTTCATGTTTTAGACATAAAATCATTTTTAGATATAAAATATATATCTAACATCCCACTTATTTAGAATTACTGTTCCATGAAAATAGTTCTCAATTATGCTACGTTCTTAAGATAACCTGGGGGAATTAAAAGAGAAGGAGGTATTGGAATAAAAGCCTCTGGAATCAATTCTGTTTTAATGCCCACACACATATATATCCTTAATTGGGAATAATTTTACAACAAAGTGGCTGCATAGTTAGAGCTTAAACCTGGGTAGTTTTATGCATCTATAGATAGATAGGGATATAGATACAGATATAGGGAGATATATTTTGACACTGTGAACATATATGTTCCATTAAAATTTCCTTTTTATTCTTTGAGCATTTATAGAGTCATGCCTCCTAAATTAGATCTGCAGCCTAAGTAGGTGTTTCCTCTTGATTATAGTAGACTAACTTCCCTTGATTTGGAATGCTTAATTTTGATTTCCCTCCATTTTTCAAACTCAACTTTTTTAATTTCCTCAACCAAAGTATTGAAGGTTACAAGAGTGCTTATTCTGCTGGCAACACAATAGCATGTCTGCAACCTAAACTATTAAGTCTGTTTTTAGAGCTGTCAGCTTTGCCCATGTCACTTCGATATACACCTAGACCTTACAGTCAAATACTTTAGGAGAAGCACTGCAGTTGTTTTCTGTGTTGTGTTTAGGAGGTCAGAACTTGGAGTGCCTCTGATGAGGTTAATGGAAGGCTTTGATGCTGTTTAAAGGGAGGAAAAAAACCCCACTCAAAGCATATGCTGAAATGTATAATAGCATTTTCTAAATTAAATCCCAAACACACTCTTAAAACAATAAAATTGGACAATAATAAATGCATCTCTTTTCTCTCTCTTGACAAATTCCAGTTTTTTATGGAAAATTCGTATTTTTGATCATGTATCTGCTGTTAACATATTAATGTTACACGCTTTCAATTAGTACTGCTGACAAGTTATTTAGGAAAGTCTCTGGAGCATGGGGAGATGTGTACAGCTTCTCTGTGTCTGGTGTTTGCTTTCCAAAGTGAAAGTATTCAAGATTTAATTATAAGAAGATGTTTGCAGTAGGCAGTGTGCCTTGGAAAGCCCATCAAGGGCGAGGCTGCAGGTGCCCTCTGTGCAGCTGGGCAGGGGGACGCAGGGGACATTCCTGCTCAGAGGACATTCCTGCCCAGGGGACATTCCTGCCTTGGGAGCTGACATCACAGAGGGTCCCTGCACACGGGTGGGGTCAGCCTCGGGGACACTGAGCTGCAGCATTTCCATTTCCATCTGGTGGTGGGAGGAAGTGCTGACTCCTGCGCTGTCACCCAGCAGCTCCCGTGTGGTGTCTCTGGCACCTCTGTGATGCAGGAGGCAGGGCTGGCAGGAGACAGCCTTTCCTTCTCTTCTAGGAAGAACTTTCCCCCAGCCTCTTCCCTGACCCATGTCACCCAGGCATTTGACAAGTGGGAGAGGTGGAGGTCATGGTGGAGCTGTCAGAGTGCTTCACCCTTAAATAGATGAAAAACCAGTGAAGCTTGGGAAACCATTGTGCTAGTTGAATAGGAATTTTCTTTTCAAGACAGAAAACTGGTCTAGAACATGCCATTCTTTGTTGGAATACAGTGCCAGTTTGACACTTAACCTGATTAATGTTCCTTTGTGGGACCCTGTCATTTAAAGACAGACTATCTAGAGCCTGGTTCTCCTTGATTTAGTTATGAAGATGGTGAAGGGTATCCCAAATTGTCTGCAAGGGTTTACAAGTGCAAATATGAAGACAAGCCTATGTGTATTTATATGGGTGTGGTGGGTAAATCCAGAGTTGCATCTGATTTCTGTCCTGAGGAGGGAAACAAGATTTTTCCAAAGGGTTAATTTCTCAGATAAACTAGCCCTTTCAAGACTACTTGAGGGATTTTAAGAGTGCATGTACTTTTACTGGAAGAGAAATTGCCTCATTATATGTCAGTCCTTCAGATTTTTTTTCTTTCACTGGTAGTCAGTACTGAAAGCCTCAGAGGAAGATGCCAAAATGCTTAAATGCACAAAGTAGCCTGCTTAGAGTGTGCATTTCTTAATTATCCACTGTCACTGAGTACCAGTAGATATTTCTTTAGTCATTGCTTAGGATTTAAAAAAAAGTACTTAAGTTTTAATTTTGAGTTTTGGAGTGCATTATAATGGTCATGAATCTCCTTGTCTTTTGTCAACTTTACTTTTCAAAGACATTATCACAGAACATATTTCTCCATCTCTCACTTCTCAATGCATTTTCAGATCATTTTAGGAGTACAGTAAATAATACTGCTGCCTTGTAAATTTTGCCATCCTGTTCCCTCCCTCCACCCTCTCCATCATCCTTTTCTGATGATCGACACCACTTCACAGACCTCAGCTGTGCAGAGGAAATCATTCTGCTTCTCTGCATTGTCTTCCTTAGCCTTGGTTGGTCACCTAATTCAGCAAACTCATCACTTCTCACACAAAAGAAGCTTCCTACTTTTGTTGTACTTAAGAAATTTCTGGTTGTGAGATCATTGGAAATCATTTTGGAAAAAACACCTGTGAATTTAAGATGTGTACAGAACACAGGCGTGGAAAAACATAAAGATTCAAGAGATAAAACCAGTCATAATTTGCCAGTTTGTTTACTTTTATATATTGGTACAAGTCATAGTGTCAGATAGTTTCCTCTAATTTTGCAGTACAGCTATAAATTTTGCTATATCTAATTGCAGCAAACTTTTTCTGCTCAGCAAATTTTTTTTCTTCTTGCTGAGCAAGTAGTGTGTTTATATGAAAAATACTTTTATATATAAATTTGCTTTACAGATGTTTAAGGGCTTGTAATTTTCCCTTTGAAGTCAAGCTTAATTTTTTAATGTTTTTTTTAATGGAAAGATTTTATGGCCAACACATGCCCCATGAGAAAAGGAAGAAGTTACAGATGGTCCAGAGTAGAGGGTCTGTTTCATACATAAAAACTTCATGTCAGCATTTCAACAGAGCAGTTTCTTAGGGTATCTCTGTTATCACTGACACTTTCACATTGACAAGCATATGGGATGTAGTGCTGAATGTGTAAATTGAAATGATCACATCTAGCATTTCCCTGTACCAGGTGCCAGCTTGCTGCTGCAGCTCTGCACTTAATGTTGAAGGAGGAGTGCTAGGAATAGTTTCATTTGCTAATTACCTCTTATCTCCAGCGCATAGTCCTTGGGCAAACAGCTTACCCGGGTGTTTTTGAGAACACCTATCTGGACAGTGCAGGACTGCAGGTGGTCCTGTGGTGACAGTACAGAGTGCAGAACATGTAAGAAATCTCCATCCATCTGTGCATGAGGTGGTGGGGGTTTTTTTCTCTCTTTTTTTTAAGTCTTCAGTGAAGAACAGAAGATAAATTTGTGAGATTTTTTCTATCCTTATAAAGTTTGTGTGAAAAGCAGAAGACAGCCATTCCACAGCCCAAGAAAAATGTGTGCATGTGTGTGTTACATTTGAGGGGTTTGTGATAACAAACCTGATTGTCCTGTCTTGTGATTTCGGTGGAAAGAAAAGAATGTACATGCCAGTGAGAGTTTTGCAAGGACCTGCAAGTTAAAGTAAATAAAACATGGTGGTTTAAGGAAGAGGTAGAATCTAAATTGCCTTTCAGTACTCCTTTTCCAGGATCCAGTTTAACAGGATTATATAATTTTACTAATAACACTTTGATCTGTCATTTATACAGAAAGGCAGGCTTTCCAAAGCATTTGCCTTACATGCTCTTTTTGGGCTAGACTTAATCACTTGCAGAACTTATAATATTTTCTCATTCTTTAAAAATTCACATCAGAGTCTTAAGCTTAATAAGACTGTGGTTTGAGTAGAGAATGTTAAAAGGAACCATTTAATTCATAATCCAGTAATTCAGACAGCTAAATTATCCCTCCCTTTCCCTGATATTTATTAAAATGAATCCAAAGAAACTTCAGAAATGTTGCTGTCATCCAATTGCCCTTTTAGGTTTCTTTATTGCTATACAGAACATTCCTTACTATGATTAAGTGCAACATCTGTTTGTTTATGATTTCTCCTTGCATTTTTCCACCCTTCTTATAGGAGTTACAGTTTTCATTCTTAGGCATTCTATACAGGCTAAAATTCATGGTGTTGCTCATGAATCTGAGTGAACTGAGTATCTCAGTTATATATATTTGCCCAAGACAATTTTATTAGCAGTTGCACCTTTACACTTGTACTATTTCTTGCCTCTAGTTTTTAATATTTACTAGCACTCAGAAGGTGTTACATAACAACTTGTTAATTAAAGAAAAAACACCACACCTAACAAACAAAACCAGGGAAAAAAAAGCCCCCTCCCCTGCAAACGAGCCCAAAGGGGAAAAGAACCCCCAGCCAGTAGTCCCAAATGAAAAGAGGCTGGAGAAATACCTGAGCATGCAATTACTGTATGCAAATCAGGCTGCCTTATACTCGGGGTGTGGGTTTTGTGTCATGGAGTAGATCTCTTCTCTTTGCATGTCTGAGCTTCTGCCAGTGCATGTTCTGTGCAGAGGTCAGTTTGCTTCATGGGCTTGGGGGTGCAGTTTCTCATGGGGTTCACTCCTGGGAGTTCCCTGCCCTGCTCTGGAATTGGGGTTTTCCTCCTGCAGCCCAGCCTGGACTGCTGCATCCCCCAGCAGCTGGGGCTTGGCCCCAGTCCAGCACCAGCCTGGGGTGTTTCCAAGCCCTGGGAGTGGCTAGGCATTGATGGGGACATGCAATGCAGTTTTAGGATGGATCAAATTAACTCTGAAACTATTTCCTCAATCTCCTGTCACTGTTCTAGTTTTAACAAAGCTTCTGTTTTCTATCCTAAAAACAGGGATTTTTAAAAGTGTTGATAATGCTTAGAGATGGAGGCAGCTGCTGTAGGTGCATGCTGTGGGTTCTTAGGTGTTACTGAAAGTGTGTTAATGGATGTCATTAGGCATTGTACCTGTATTTTAGGTGCCTAAAACAGTTATGAGACTGTGAGAGTGGTGTTTTCCAGCTCTTGTTTCTGTTGAAGTTCATTAACCTGAAGGAAATGGGTAAATAACAAAGACCAAAAAGCATCTTGAGCCCAGGAATTTATTCCAGGCCTCTGAAGAACTCATTTACCTTGTTCAAGGGGTCAGTTTTTTCTATGACTCCTAGACCAGGAAAAACAGGTTTTTTCAGAGAATACCTCCAGGCCAGGTAAGGCCCCAGACCTTTTAACTCTGATTTTCATTATAATGGCTTTCCCAGTCCAGGCATGAATAGACATCTGGGAAGCTGATCTGTTCATCCTGAAATAGCCTGAGCAGAAAGTCAGATCAGCCATTTATCATTTCTTGTCTTTCTGATATTTGTTGTAGCAGTTTCGTAAGTTTTACTGTGAGATTTATGAGCTCAGCAGGGATTGATCATGTAGAAAACTGAATGCAGAGAAAACTGGACACTTTCACAAAATCATAATTTTTTCACTCCTTTCCAAAACTCACAATACAAAAACATGTCTCTAAATTAAATAAATAGGCAATATTCATAGTGAAAAATTTCACACTGGAAAAATATTAAGTGATTTTAAGAGTAATGTTTATGACATCATATTTTAAGAACAATAGTTATTAAAATTAAGCAAAAATTCTAATAATATTAAGCAAATTCGGTTTCTATATCCTTTAATTTAAATTTACTGCTTGCCTTTAGTACGATGCTGTTTTATGTCTTATAACTCCAACATAATGATTATTTGAAGGATAGTTTGGTTTTTTCAATTTTTGCACTACAAAGTGTGTTTCTTTTGGCTTTATAATTTCTTTTTGCTCTTCAACTTTATATCATTAAGACTATTTTGAAGAATATGTAGGAGGAGATAGAGGTTGAGCTGCAGAAGTAAACTTTTCCATTGTTTTCATCATACTGGTATTTCCTATGGTCAACATGTAACCTCCTTTGTTCTGTCAACAGACAAAAAGTATTTAAGCACATTATTCTGCAGGTCAGTTCTATTTCAAGATATAGCCGTCACTATTCTCACGTATTTTCTTCTGATTTTATTATTCACATGGTGAGCAGTTGGTACCACAGGGATGGCACTTTCTGTGCTCAGGTTGTGCTGTTCCCTGCAGAAGAGGATAGATTCATGCAGAAGGCAATAGATCAGCTATTTTAAGAAACAAAGACTGCATTCTTTTACCTTTTAACATGGCATATTTTCTTTTACTGAATCTTAGTGGATCTGAATCTGAGCAAAGAAATTGGTTATTACAACTGTACCAGAATTTCAGATCTGTTTTGTTTACAGCTTTCACTTAAGTTTCAGCTGGAGGAAACTGCATTTTGTAGTGACAAGACTTCCCAACTGGTACAAAACAGTAATGGACAGACAGTGTAGATGCTAGCCAAAGCACTAAAAAAGAGGCATTGGGCAATGTGTAAGCTATGTATATGCTGAATATTTCTAAATATATGAGATTTATAATCTGAAGTTCTACGTTATAGTAAATCTTGAATCTCATTTGAATGAAACATGATGCCCTGGTTCAAGAAGTGTGGTGTCCTACCTAATTGCATTTTTTAAAAAAATAAATTTTTACTCCAGAAAGCAGAAGAGGAAAATATTAATTTCCATAGCTGTATTTGGTATGACTAGTTTTGGAAATTGTGAAAGGCAGAGATGCCTTAGGAGAGTTTTGATGGAAGGGAGGGGAAGGTAGCCCTAAGCAAGGGCTGTGAGCAGCCCTGGAGGGACTCCATCTTTAACAAAAGAACAGAAATGTAGCTGGGAATAACTCTCAGAAGCAAGTTAGCTATGGGTAAAGGAGGAGCTCAAAAACCTGCAAGTAAACCAAGACAAGTGCAAGAGCTGGGAAGGGTTTGCTTGGAAGGAAGCTCTATTTTTTTGCTTTTGTATTTTACTTAAATTCTTTTCTGTTTTCTAATCAAGGAAGTGACCCTTTCACAGCTCTCAGTTTTTAAAACTGTTTACCTACCTAACCTGTACAGGGTGTGTTCAGGACAGGGACAACAGCACTGGGATGCATTTCCTGCTCAATTGCCAGCAGCAGCCTGGCAAGCCGGATTATGAATGTTAGACCAGAGAAAAATGTTCCCTCGGCTGATGCCTCACAGGTGTCCCATTTGGCAAGAGGCAGATTGCAACAAGGCAAGGTTTTCCTGTAGGGTGGGAGGAAGAAAATGCTTCTTATGCAGGAAAAGCTGCAGCCTCTCAGGCTAAATAATTGCGTGCGAGACTTTTGTAATGAGTAACATGCAGTTTGTCACATGGAACCTCAAAATAAAGAAAAACAAATATTACAGCTCTTCTAGTCCATTTTTGGACTAGAATATTTGGAAGGTGTCTGAGGGAGAAAACCCTTTGTTCACCTACTCTAACTTTCTCTGCAGCTTGAGTGGGGTTGATGCAAAACAAACAAAAACACTTAGCCATATGAACACAATATACTTTTAAACCAAGAGCAAAAACAACTGAATTAGCACTACAATTAAAATATGTCTGTAGTGTTTTTTTACATTGTTGATGCTCTTAAAGGTGTTAGAAATGGTAACAAGTATCTTGCATCTCTCTTGAACCTGGTTGTTAGCTGTAATAATCTCGTGAAAGATCAGAACCCTCTCAATTCCTCGTTGTCTGCAGGATTTTCATTTCCAATGTAATTTCCCCTTCAGCTGTTTTTCTATATTTCTGCCTTGTCTATAATTTAAAAAAAAAAAAGAAAAAAATTTAAAACTCATGTCTGTTTTCTTTTGCAGTATTTCACTTTGGGGCAATTCTTAATCTCCCAGTAGCATCAAAGTGTTCAAGTTAATGTTGGTTTAGCGGCCAGTCCAGATAAAAGAGCATTCTTTACTGCATATTCTTGTATCTTTTTTCCCCCTTTCACCCAGTAGGAATGTGGATTTCTAGAAAGGTTTGGAGTTTATGTTGCAGATGTGTTCAGCTGCTAGTCTCTGCCTCCCACCAGCCTACCCTATTTCCTTGCCAATTCAAACAGCACTTTCCAGATTTTCTTAATGAAATTCAGTTCACCTTACTCAGCCTAATGTGAGTACTAGAGGGATGTATTAATTTAGCCTAGAAACTTGATCTGTGAGTTATCTCAGTTCTGTCAGCCTAGGTGCTTGTTCAGACTTGGATCCAAGTCGCAGGAGGGAAAATTTCTTGTTGGAAATTTTAACTGCAATTTCTAGGCATAGCTAGCATTATCAATATATGAAAAATTTAGTTGTCTCATTACTCTTCACTTTACAGAGGTGAGAAGTATGTCAGCACCTGCCCAAAATGAGAAGTCTTTAAGATTAGGTTTATTTTTTTTTATTGGTTAAATTTCATCTCTTCCCCAGGTGCTTATTAGTTTTTGCCTTCTTTACCTAAGACACCTACCGAAATAAATTGGAAGCCATGCTGTGCATCTGGGGATGGTGCATGGCTCTTTGGAAGTGTTTTGCTGTAGGGTCTCTGCTGCTGTGGTACAAGTCTTATAATTTGAAATACATACTCTGCATTTTAAACCATAAGAGAAGTGGAAAAAAAAAGACATGGCTATGAAGTTTTTTTTTTCATCTGCATGAAAAATGTGGTTCCCCTGTTAACACTGTTAATGCAGTTAGGAAAAAACTTGGCTGAAACAAAGATATGTATCAGTAAAATTCAAAATAATTGGCATCAATGTAGTAAAAAAAAAGTCACTGAGATGTAGCTTATTTTTAAAATTAAGGCTTTGAAGTTTTTTAAAATGTGTGGTTTTTATTTTGACATAATTATATACATGTTACCAGCATTTCAGTGAAGACGACATTTCCTGAAACAAAACACATCATTTATAAAGGCTGTTGAAAACTCAGCTCTCAAATTATTCTGACTTTAGTGGTATGAATTACACATATAAGCAGAGCCTTTAACATAAAATGACTGCGGCACCGGCATCATCTTTCATCTCCTTTGCCTGCCCTGTCTCACACTTACTCCATCGCTTTGAAAGGTCAGATCTGTTAGTGTAAATGGTCCTGTACCCCAGTACAAGCAATAGAAAGGACAGGCAAAGAAATCTCTGTTGTGGAGGATTATCAGTGTGTTGCTTTGTTTATATTTCACTAATTAATTAAATTACTCAATCCTTCAACTACTGAGTGTAAAAAAAAAAAAATCTGTGATTATACTCATTTGCGATTGAAATAAGTCAGTGTGACCACTTAAAAAGCATGTTACCCACTCTTCATCCCTAGGACCTGTTTTCTACTTTAGGATGCCCCTCCCTACAGAACTGTGGTTTGAATCGTAATCAGTTAGGCAGCATGGGTGATCCACTAGCACTGGAAAAAAAAAAAAAAAGTAAGCACACACCACAAAACACCTAGGCTAAACAAGGGAGGAGCAGCAAAGATGAAAGGCAAAGTCTTTTTTTCACCCTTTCTTTTTTTTTTTGTTGTGGTGATGCTTGTTTATGTCATTTGAAAATATGGCCTTAGTCTTTTTAAACTCCATTAGTAGTTGGAGAATCAGATTTTTCCAAAAGCAACAGGATGTGAGAAGAAAAATTGAAGGATAGAACCCATGATATTTTTACTTCCACTTTTGGGAGGAAATGAGAGATTTTTATTACTCTTTTTATTTAAGGAGAAAAATAGAACCCAGGTTGGATTTGATGTTTTAAGCATTCCCTTGCTTACTGTTTTGAGGTATTATCAGTTTTATAGGTGGATTTAATTTCCATGGAGTAAAATTGTGCTAATTTCAACAGTGGTAGGCTACTGTGAAGTTATTTCTTTTGCTGTTTTACAGTTTCTTTTTCTGTTCTACTGCTTGATTACTTTTATTGTAAACCCACGAAACAGCTGGCATAATGCAGAGATTAAAATTACACTTTTACAAGAATGATGAAGTGTTGAACTGCTTTAACTCTGACATTTTGGGTGGCTAGATTTTAATTATTTGAGTAAAGTTGTTAATTCAGCTCAATAAAAGCCATATCCACATGATAGATGTAGATGTCAAAATGCCACAAAGGGTTCCCTGCCTTTGATTAGAGGTGTTACTATGAAGTTAAACCCAGATTACAAGAGCATCTTAAATTCTATTGATTCTGTCATCCTTTTTTCTAATGTGCTGTTCAAAATCAATGTTTAAAAAAAAAGAAAAAGGCAAAGAATGGCACTATATTCCCCCCTAGGCCTGCTGGTTTCTCTGTAAGTTACCAAGAGACAGTCTCTACGTCTTTCAGTCAAGAAAGAACTCGATGAAACAGGGATTTACTCTGACTCTGGCTGTCTTGCTTTAAGTTTCATTTTGTTATACATGCTTCACCCATCTTGGGACGTTGTATTGGAGTGTGTGCTTGGGGGATGCAGCTGTCAAGCATTATTTCAGATAAACAGAGCCCCAGCTACATCCTATCAGAGAAACTGTCCAGAAAATCAGATACTGCTTCTTTTGAGGTTGGCTTGTCTTTTGCTTACATGAAGCACAAAAGAGCTTACTGAGAGGAAACACAGTCCTTGGCACATTTTGACTAGTTGCAAATTCATGAATACTCTGTATTCTGTCTTTGTTTAAGGCTTAGTCCTTATGACCCCGAGGTTCAGTTACTCCCTTCCCTTTCCATTACCTGGCAGCTTCTTTTCTCAGGGAGATAACAATGGTAATTCTTCTATGCAAATTCTGCAATTCTTAAAGGCAGTATTCTTTAAAAAAGAATCGGTTGTATTTTAGGAATAAGAAGAGGTAAAGAAAGAAAAAAAGCTCTCGGTGTAATGGGAGTAATCCTGCAGAGGACAGGTCACACACAGTGGTTGCATCTTTTCCTTTTAAGTGTGTCTTCCAGTGTGTTTTGTTTGAACCTTAAGGGCATAACCTTCTTAGTAGTAATAGTTAAAGTTCACAGCTTATAGGATAAATATACCTATCAACCTTTAGCATTTGAACATGGAAGTGCAGTTAAGAAATGTCTACTGTATTGAGCAGAATATTTTACTTCTAGCATTGTGATTCTAATCTTAAAATTCTGTATCTTGCACAGCAGAATAAAAATTGGAACCAAACTTAATCCAGTTGACTCTGTCCTGCTTACAAGTAAAACTTACACCATGAGATCTTTTTCCAAAAAGTAAATATTAAAATCATTATGCTTTAATTATTTAAAAATTTCTTTTAGATAGGAATTCTTCAAAAACATAATGTAAATGTTATGTTCTGTGACTTGACATTTATTGCATTTCAAATTTTATGCCTCAGATGGATGGTTTAAATAGGAATTAAGACAAAATGATTTTTTTTCCCCATTTAAGTAGTTGCTGGGAAAGAGGGAATAGTCTGAAAATACCATCTTGTAATCTTGAATTAGAATGAGTTATGCCAAGTAGCTGTGGAGGCCATTTAGTACTTCAGCAACACAGCAGGGGAGCTTTTTTAAAAGACATAATTAAAAACAACGGATGATACAGGCTGTTATGGATCTTAGGTCTCAGGCTTCCAGAATAATTGTAAGTTCTTCTAAAATATCCTTGCTGTGGTTGCCTATTTGTGTGATATATCACTTTAGTCAGTATATTTCAATGTGGGGCTTTCACATGTTGCGACTGTGTTGGTCATTTCCACATTTTTCTTAAATATTTTTGTTAAATATTATTTGTTTGGGTTTAGATAATAGACCTTTTGAGAGAATATTTCAATAACATTCATGAGTTTTGCTGTTTAGATAATCTTACCCTTAACTAAGAGGCTGAACCTTACCAGGGTATGTGAAGTTACTTCTATTGTTATAAATGACAAAGTTGTTCAACTGAATAAAGGTCAGTATTTTTTTTTTTCACTAGGTGTCAAAGTGTACGTGAGTTGTTTGCAATCAGCTCTACTGCTTTAGGTGCAGAGGACTGTACTTTAAAACAATTCTGCATAGCTACACAGGGACATAACTGAAATTTCATTGTAGTATCAGCAGTTTTAGTAGGGACTGTAGTATTGGAGGAAAAATTCTTTGCTACTAGCAGTGAAGATTAATGGACATCTTTAAAAGATAGAGAACATTAAACGCATGCATAACATTTTCAATAATATAACAATATTCCTGAAACATGCTAAATGGAATTTTGAATTGGAGCCTTGTTTTCCTTATTGCAATGTTGATCTGCAATCAGTATATGCTGTCCTCTGAATTCCAGTGACACATTCACCGCTGCAGACGTGGGTTAGGAATGCTGCGACACCGACCACTGGCATCTTTAAGCAGGACATTATCTAATACAGTTTATAGCTTCATTCCCTGTGCCATTAAATAAATAAAGCATTCAGTGTGTGCATCAGTGCCATCAAGCATGAATACCCCGGTGGATTGGGAATTAAATGCCAAGTGAGGGTCAGAAGCAACAAAGGCTGAATAACACTCAGCAAATGTATACATATTAGGTAAGAAACAGTGCCCCGATGCAGAAGAAATTGAATAAGCACCTTGCAACGTCTAGATGGGGCATAAAGACTTCTTTTGTTTGCCTGAGCTGCTATCATTGACCCAAGTAGAATATTCCATTATTGAATGAACTGAACAATAGTTTATTACAGGTAAAAAGAAATCTTGGGATCCCAAATTCTACTGTGCTATTATACAATCAGGCCTGATCATAATTCAACCTGCAGCCCCTCAGGCCAAATGGACCTATATAATATATTTTCTGGAATAATAATATATAATATATAATCTGGAAATATATTTTGCAGTTTGTTCTCTTAGCAGGCAAAACTAATTATCACTGTTTTGTCAGATTTTATGTTTTGAAGTACAGTTATAATTTCATATTCTTACAAGGAATGCCCCTGTGCTAGCAGTGCTAGGTTTCCTTTTTTCCTAGTAGTTCAGTTTTGCTTCTGTAAAATACTCTGCTTTCTCCAATTATGAAATATCTACATTAAGAGACAGTATTGCTTCTGGTGGACCAGCTTGAAGTTACTGCTGAAGCAGCTTTTCCTCATCTAATTTAAACTTTTTTTTTACTAAAAATATCAATTATGTTTTATGTTATAATATAAATGTAAAACAATGTGTCTAGCTAAAGTTCCTAGCGGCTGAATATAGTTGTTTCTTGATTGGGTTATGTTTGAACAGTTCCAGAAAAAAAAATATTCTTTTGTATATACTTAAAATGATTGTTCTTAGTTATTATAGTTTGGCTTGCTTCATATTACCCTCTAGTATAAAAATATCCTACAAATATTATTTTTGTTATTAAGAATTAGCAGGAATATTGAGCTTTTTGGATGATCTAACGTAGGTAATTTTATTTTAGCATTCTCATAGCCTTTCTTTGCAACTGAAATGAAAAAGGAAAATTTGTATTATGAAACCTGTGTTAAAACAGAGGGGTGACTGCATGGTAAACTGAATCAAGGGATAATTATGGGTGAGTGGTAACCTAGAATGCTTGAGTACTGATAACTTTAATGTGTTCTGCACAAAGACATTCAACAGCCAAAAAAGTCTGTGAATTGTCTGAATTGATAGGAATTAAATCATGAAAATTAAATGAAATTTGTTTTGGAAATAAAAATGGAAAAAAAATCAATAATGCATCAAACTGTCATAAGAGGCTATTCAGTTCCTTGCATAGTTTTAGTAACTTATCTCCTATTGTAAACTGGTGGATGTGCTGATATATGATAATACACACTTACCAAATTCTGTAATTTAATCCACACTGTAATTCAATAGCCTTTTGCCTAAGATGTTGTAATCTCTTTAGGATGTACTTATCCATGAAAGTAGAGCCTACCAGCCTATTTGAGACTATATGTGAGTGCGGAATTTCATGCCCTTTAAGTAGTCCGATGCTCCTTCTTTTAGGTAGTTTAAAAGATCTGATTTTGTAAGGTCTTGTTTCCTTAAAAAAACCTCTGAGATTAAATTGAGGTAAAATAATAAAATTAAAACATAATGGTAATTGTTTTATTCCTGTAGGTGAGAAATTTCAGGACAGATCCTCTTAAATGAGAACAAGTTTAATTGCGATGCCTTCACTAGCAGTGAATTCAGTGCTCCCTTTCTCTTATTAAGATATCTTTTGTTTTCCTGAGAGTCTGAAAATAGACATATAAACCCTGGAATTGACAAGCATGTGGTGTCTCCACTAATTCCCACCTCTGTTTGAATGTTCAGAGCTAGCAGAAACATAAACAGGTATAATTCTGGGTACTTTAGGGCTTTCCTGTAATCTCCTTCAATGCTCTGTATTTGTGAATTGGATAACAACACAAAAAGGTCGAGCTGCTGTCTTGATTACTCAGTAGCACAGTGTCTTTGGCCAGAGCTACTGTAGGTTTGCATCTGGTCACATGAAAAAGGTATCCAGTGTTCATCAGTCTCATTACGGTTTTGAAAGTTTGACTCAGGTGTGTAAACCCAGCAATTTGTTGTAATGAGGGGCGAGTGTTCAAAATTATAATAAACAAGATTTTTATATGATTAGGACTGCTCACTGTGTAAGCAGGAGAAAGATTTTTCTATATTATCCTATTTTAATGATTCTATTACAGTTTCCTGGAATAAATGAAATACTGAAATATAGACAATTATAACTACAATAACTGAAGTAACTGGAAACAGATACTTTTGTATTGGAAAGTAAATTCAAAGAAACTACATAATGAGGTTTGACTATTTTGAATCCAATGAATAGTTAAAAAATTACTTAAAAAGGTAGCAGTTGGAATAAGCAACAAATTGCCACTTGGCTGGATGTAAATGCAGACTGCAAAATCTGTAATATTATTTCTTACTCTCTATTTGTGAAGTCCTTACCTTATTAGAAGAAGTAATGGGGATCTAACATCTTCTGTAGAAGAACAACATCAGGGTGAGCCTGTGGACATGTCCCCTGTCCACCTTTATCAGAGTCCAATGCCTCACACAGATGGACAAAAATATCCTTAATTGTAAAAAGAAGCTCTGAGGACAGACTATGAAATGTATTTTTAGGCTCAACAACCTTAGGTCAATAGCATTAAAATGTATTCTATCTTCAGTCAAAAAGATCTTTTCATCTTCATTTTCAACCTCTTCAATCCAATCTGTATAAAAAATATGCCATTTAATAACTACAAATAAAAAACTAATTTATGTGGATTCCCAACAGCATATGATTTGAACCTATTAGAGTCCACACACTCCTTCATCTATCCACATCCATTTTTACCTGTAGCTGTTAATTTGTAAAATGATAATTAAGATTTTGTCAATTACTTTTTAAAAGTTGTAATAAGTGTATTCTATCACTATGATGAACATGTTCAATTTGTGCTTGTATGGCACAATTTCCTCTTAGGCATCCTGTAATCTCTACTTCATTATCCAAACAAGATTTCAACTTTCTTTTCAAGTACATCCTCATGATTAATTGGGCTATTAGTGAGAAGGTACCTCATGTGTCTGAAAGGGTAATGGAGCACTGATGTTTTGGGATGCGTGTTTTGTTGTCCAGAGACCAGAAGAGGCACCCCCAGGATTATGTCTATAACAGACTCAAGATACCCTGTTCATACTTTAATAAGCAATTGGAATGGGTAATCTGGTAATGCATCGTTGTAAGTAGTGAGTAGTAATTGCTGGAAAATAAACTGAGATCTTACAAAACAACTGCATGCACGCATTTGTGGAATGTCCCTGTAGGTCTGGAGCCAGGAATTGAGGCAATCACATTTGTACAAGTACGTTTCTACTGAGAAAAACAGAATAAAAAAAATTAAATAAAACATGTGACTAAGCTTTCTAAAAGTAGTGTTCTTTCAAGACTGATAGCCTCTGGCTAAATTCACATATCCTGTGGAAAATAATGTAGAATAACAATTTTCTCATACGTATTTTCCCCTCTTTTAGGAATAGCTGGCATGCCCATACACACTTCTAAAAAAATAAATACCACTAGAGTGTATTAATAAGTATTTATGAACCACTGATTAGTACCTTTCAAAATACTTAGAGCATTTGAATGACATAGCTCAAAGTATTCACTGAAATACTTAATGTGTTAAATGGCTAGAGAGAGGTATTTCCGATGGTCTTTCTTATTTATTTTGTCTTTTAATTTTTTTTAATTTTATGATTAGGAATGGTGGGCTCTGACATTCCACTGGAAAATTCTTAATCTGATTAATTACCAAAACGGTGCTGAGGCTGTCAAACACTCATTCCCCAGGAAGTAACCTTTTCATATCCTGGCCTGACCACTTGGATTGTTTCATGCAGAAGTTCTGGGATTTATATCATACATGCATTTGTCACAGTAGGTATCCAGGGTGGACTTCAAATTTCAGAACTGGTCAGAAGGAAGTGCTTTTTGTGTTCAGACAGCAGTGAGTGTTTCTCTTTGCTTTAGAATGTGCTGCTTTTAAATGTGCCCAGCTTCATGAAGCTTTGTCCTACATTCTGCTTGCCATGTTTGTGAGCACAGTTGCTAGTCAGCTTTTCCCTCCTGTAGGTACTTAAACACAAATAATCTCTTCACCCTCTATTGCATTGATTTTGTGCCCCACAGAACTGAAATTCATAGATTCTGAGCCATTTCTGTGATGTTGTAATAGATGTTTCTCTTCAGATGAAATGCAGGTTTCACAAGTGGAGCTCTCAAGAGCCTTCAGACCCTCCCTGCAATCCCCTGCATGTGACATGGGGCCTCAGAACCCAACGGGTTCCCAGCAGAGGACACCCCTGAAACACTGTTCTCCCTCATTCAAATCCTAACTCCTGGCTCAGTATGTTCAGCTTCCTCTGATCAGAAACTTCACTGTGGATCCAAGACAACTTCTTGAAACATTTTCTTGAACAAAAAAATAAATCAGTAACATTTACAGTAAGTAAATTGCTCCAGTCCCTGCTGTGTCCATGTCTCTTCCCAGTGTTGCTCTTCCCAGGACAGCAGAAATGTGGCATTTCAATGGGCCTGGCCTTGCAAATGCAAACAGGGTTTACTTTGCTGTTGACTGCACAGTTTTATTCTTCTTGGTTTACGCCAAGTTCAACAGCTGCCCAAGTACTCTGTGGCATAAAACTGAGTGTGCCCAGAGCTGTCCAAGTGTGTAACTGCTCACTATTGGCATTGTGCTTCCTCACCCTCCCTCAACCTTGAGGACAGGCAGTACAATATTTTACAAGCTAATTGTGCTTGGTCTTGCTGAACTGTAAAACAATAAAACACAAACACTGATTTTGAAATCTGAGCTAGAGAACAGCAGTTTAAATACTGAGTGACTTTGAAACTGGAGCCGAAGAACAAACAGTTTTGCCCAGGCACACAACCTGGAGTGCTGCATTAATTCACCCGATCTGTTCCTGACTGCTCCCTCCCGAGGTGTTGGGGGCTCTTGTCTGTGTCATGCCAGCTGGTGAGGTACACTTGTTGGGTTGAGGATGGCTCTCAGCCAACCTGCATCACTTCCAAACATGTTGAAGTGAGTAAAATTTGGATTTGAAGTATTTAGGTACTCTGAGCCAGCTCTTCAAGGTTTTCTTTTTCCCATCCCTGGTGACAGCCCCTTTTGTTTTTTTGTGCTGGAAGAAGCAAAACTTGCGGGCTGCTGCTTTGAGACTTGAGCAAAAGTTTCTGATGAACACCAGATGAAGAAATGCCATCTTTTGTAAATGTTTATGTTACAGATAAGAAATAATTTCTTCCTAAGCACCTGTAGTTTTAGACAGTAGAGTCTACCTAACAGTTTGGGGATTTTTGATTTCTTAGTACTTATTTTTACTTTTGTTTTGGCTCTTGGGTTCTCATTAGTTTGGCAGATGTCTTGCTCTGAAACTGTGTGATGCCTTTCTGGAAATGTAATAATACAAATGGGACTGTGCAGATCGATTGAGATATTCTATTCAGTTTGGTTTTAGTTTTGGCCTCTTTTCTTCGGCATATATACGTATGTAGCTGATCTTTAATTTTTTTTCTTTTCAGTATCAGTTTTTATCATTTAGTAACTGCTAATTCTGGAAGCAGTAATCTTAAACATTTGCAATATTGGCCTGGGAGGTTTGGAGATACAACATTCAGCCTTGGTCTTGCTTAACATTATCTATGTGGTCCCAATCTCATAAGAGCACTGTGGTCCCTGTTCCTTTGTGGAGCCCCCAAGCAGGATGTGAAGATGCCAGTGGTCTGACCTGGTGCTGTGTGCTGCTAGCCCATGGAGAATGAGTTTGTCTGGGACTTAGTTCTCAGCACTGAGGACTGCTTGCAGGCCCTTCCACCTGAGATCTGGAGGTGAACACTGGTTCCTACAGTTAGCATCTTTCAGAGGTCAGCCTGCCAGGAGTGGGTCTTGTTTGGCTGCTGGTGCCATCTCCCACCTTTTACACAAAAATACTCCCACGCAGGTGCACTCACACAGGAGCTGGAAATTTGGAGAGTGTCTTCTGTGCTTGATAGGAGACAAACATTATCTCTTCTCAGGCCACCCAAAGCTCCAAGCTGAAGGGGTCCACATGCCCATGCTGTCAGTGGTTTGCTTGG
This sequence comes from Anomalospiza imberbis, assembly GCF_031753505.1. NCBI lineage: Eukaryota > Metazoa > Chordata > Aves > Passeriformes > Viduidae > Anomalospiza > Anomalospiza imberbis. Next base: position 18,266,080 of record NC_089689.1, on the reverse strand, counting down.
GGAAGGTACAAGAAACCCTGCAAGACGCAGTTCTAGAATAGTCTAGTGCTGATGTTAGATATGTATGCTCCAACCTTGATCAAGTATAAATTGTCTGAAAGCATGAAGGCTTGCTGTCAGTGATCTCAGATGAGAGTGAATGCTTCTAACTGGGTCACTCGGCTCTGGTCATGCTTCTGATTTGATGCAGTAGTCTGTCTCTGTCAGTTCTAGGCCAAGTTACTGCTGCAGTTGTAGTCAGAATTATTTCTTCTGTCCTAAAATGAATGAATCCTCAACTGCTTTTGGGTTACAGTTTTGTAAGAGGTTTCTGGAACAACCTGGTATTGAGCACTCAAAATACTATTACTGTGCTACCTCAAAAGTGCTAATTAATCCAGACATACTGTTTTCCATGAAAAGCAAATGCTGAGTGGCTTATTAACCTTTTTTCTGAGGGAGGTGGAGAAGAAAATGTAGGCATCACCATTATTCAACCCGCCCAAAGAGATGGGCAGGGAAGAGGTGGAATTGCAGTTTATTATTTCTCCCCAGTAAGAGTGCCAGTGTCATACATGGAGTTCATTATCAACTTCTTCTCACAGGGAAGTAGGAGGAAGGAAAAAAAACAACAAAAAAGGTCATTAGTGTCTGCTTAGCAGAAGTGCTGTCAGGAGAGCTGTTTTTATTCATCTCCCCGTGCCTGGGCAGGGAGCGGGCGGGAAGGGCAGGGAGGCCGGGCAGGGGTGGGCGGCGCAGCCCTGGGCGCCTGCAGGTGCTGGGCTCCCCTTGCGGGCGCTGCTCGGCTTGCGTTTAATAAGCAACGTTCAAGCCCTACCGGTTTGCTTTCTCTAGGAGGAACGGTGAAAGCATGACTTGGTCTGGAACAAAAGAATGGGAGGTGCTAAATTAGCTTTAGGCATAGTGCTGTCCTCTGCAGGTGTAGGAATAGTTTGGGATTTCTTTGTTCGTTTCCATTTCTTCTGTTCATTTCAATTCTGTGACAATTTCATTAAAAGTTAAAGCTATCTACGAACAGTTAAAGTGGAAGTTTTTTCTTCTGTTTTGTTACTAATTTTTTTGAAATGAGAGGATGGGACTAACCCAGTTTTAAAATTTTGTGTGACCTGGTCACCAAACCCAAACAATTCAGTTTTCCATTCCAGAAAATGGGCTTTTGAAATATGTCCATTTGTAATGCAAACAAGTTGGATAACTTACTTTATGTGGCAATAATGCCCAAGATTTGAAGAACTGTGTGTTTACTAGAATTCCAGTCTTTTTTCCCCAGAAAAGGTCCAACATAAGTAAATAAATAAACAACATAATTTCGATACTCATTTAGTAAAAGAAATAATAGTACTTATTTACTCTTTTCAATATGAGAAAGGAGGAAAAATGTAAAAATCTCCACTGAAATAGCATTAAGCTAGATAGATCTACAAATTGAGAAAGGGAAGTGCAAATTCAGTTTAAAATCTATGTTTATCACTGTGTTTTGTTAACAATCTCTGAGTTATCCTTTATCTTATAATAAAAATACAGATAAAAGATAAAAGTAAACAAGAATAAATTGATTATCTAAATACAGGTTTCTTTCTGACAATTTAAATAATTGGATTTTGATTCAAATGGCAATTTAAGTGATTCTGAACAATTTGATTTACATTCATCATTTCTGTTTCCAGAGATATGGGTGACTCTGCTTGTCTCCCACTCCTTGCTTATGCAGTTATTCCTTGGATGAGGATTTAAATTGTTCTTGTTGCATCAACAGACCCTTCTCATCTGCAGCATGTAAACAAGGCCAGCGATGCTGCCTGTCCCGTGCAGGGAGAGCTGTGGGGCAGGGAAACCAGAGACCTCTCTGAGCTTTGGTCGGGGTTTCCACCTGCAAGAACCTGTAGAGCAGCAGAGCTTCTGTCCCTCCTGGGAGTCTGAGGGATCTCTCAGATATCCAGTCTCACCACTTGCTCAGGAATTTCTGAGTAATACTTGTCACCAGAAGGGATCTCTTTTATCTGGGTTGCTGCCGGTGCAGCTCCTTGGAGTTCTGTTTTCCTGTCAAGTGCCCGTGGGAATTTGCTAAGCACCCTGGAAGTGACCTAAATATCGGCTTTTACCGTCCAATTAACATCATAACTAACCTTGGAGCATTCCTCATTGTTTGGCGGTTGTCTTGAATTCACCTTTTAATGCCAAAGACCAGTGAATGTACTCTACCAGTAGACTGCAGATTTACAGTAAGGAAAGAAAAACACTGCTTGTGTCTACCAGTAACTTAGATAAAAGAAGCCCTTTGGATCGTGTGTGTCTCAGGCTAATTTTTGTGCAGCCCTGTGTCTGGGCATCAACTGCACATTGATGCTCAGTCCTAATGTTTTCCTTTGTAAAGCAAGACCTGTATTTAAGGATTTGAACTCAGACTGGGGGGATGCTATTCATATTTACATTCCCTTCCCCTCTCCAGATTTCTGTGAGTGTAACTTAATTAGTAAGTTGATCTTAACCTTTTCCTGCTGCTGCTTAATTTTTAGAAATGCTAACAACCTTTGGGAATGGTTAGGTGGAGCTATTCCTGTCTAGACAGTAAATACAGCTTAATGACTGTCCTGGTCTTTAAACAATCTTTAACTCATTGTGAAGTACGGGCTCCCTTATGCTTAGTAGCTCGGGGGACACCTTCAGCATCCTTACCATTTTTCACACAGAAAAATCCCAATCGTATAAACAAATATGTGTATTTATTAGCAACAAAATCTTACTCAGACCTTTCCATGTGAATCCTGCATGTCATATTTTACTAATGCTCAGCTGAAGCCAGACAGGCCAATAAACGAAGCCTCTGAATCTGCAATGGATTTGTGGGGACTGACCCCAGCTTTGGTTTTCAGGGATACTGTGACAGTGTATTATGCTTTATCCACCTGCTGAACAAAATATGGGAGTTAATTTAGCATAATCTGCACAGTCTGCAGATTTCTTACCGACCTCTATGTTTCAAAAGTCACTGTTCATTATGGAAGTTTGAAAGCAGACATCAAAGTAGTAATTCTGGCGGACACTGAATTTCACACAAATTCTGAGGGAGTTGTCAAAATGTGAAAGCAAGCATCACAGAAGAAAAGCAACCAAATGCTAGTTTTAGTTACTTTAATCTCTTCAGGATTTGTTTAACACGTTTGTGATGTTGCTTACTGCTGGCTGTGTACTCTTTTGGGCATGAAGGTGGCCTTGATTCTTGTCTCAGGCAGTGTTTTTTCTCACTTCATCAGAAACTGGTCCTGATTGACAACAGACATTTGTGTTTTTAAACTGACTGTTAGAAATAGTCACAATGCCACAAAGAAAAATAGAAGACATATGTCCCTAGGAGTGTGTAGTGAACGTAATCTATTCAGAGGAGTAGTTCCCAGTGGGCTAGCAGCAGGGAAACTTAAACACATGCATCGAAGGATTCAAGAGTCAGTCTTCATCTGTTTATCCCAAAAATATGTGCTTTAAGAAAAAAAAATTCATCTATAGAAATTTTTTGTGAGCTGTTGCAGATTTTACTCAAACCCTCACAAATAAACTTCTGTAATTCACTTTGCTGAGTTCATAAATGGTCGTGTCTGCGACTGTCTGCTAAGGCTAAAGACTAAGGTGCCTAGATTTATGTGCAAAACTTAGTTTTTAATGTAGATTAAATATGAACAAAGTGCATGCTGTACTTATTCATGTTCTATTACAGCCCACACAAAGAAAACAGGAAAGTTAAGACTCACGGTCTATTCTATAATTCAGGGTTTTTACTGAAATTTGAAGGCAATTTAAGCCACCTACTTATTTCAAAGGTAGTATCGATAGACCACCTGCTGTTGACATGAACTAAGAAAGATGGAAGGATGTAAATGACTTTAGTGATTTGCCTGCTTTTGAATACAAATGAGGCTAACAGCCTCCCATCCTGCACTCTGGCAGTGAGCTACTGGAGTGTTTTCAGGGTGCTTTATTGGAAAGTGAATGTTGTCACCATGAATTATCATTAGACTTTGTTGTTGATAACTACTTGTTAGCCCTGGATAATTCAAGTGTAATTCGGTTAGAATGTTTTAGGTATGTCACTAATTATGTATTTTGAACTTGCATTTGACAAGGGAAACTACTTCCAGCTGAAACTTGGGAAGACTTCTTTTACCTGCACATTGACAGATTTGTGGTGGAGAGTGAGATTCAAGCTGAATTAGCTGGAAGAGAGTAGAAGGCTGCCTGTCCCAATCCTGTTGTCATAAATGTAATGTTCCAAGCTCAGTCAGCATTTTCAGTGAGTCCAGGGAAGATGTGTAAACTTGTCTAACAGTCATCTGTGCTTTTTTGGTGAGAACACCAGGAGACTTAACTTTTAAGTCAAATATTCCAGAAATGTCTGTGTGCTTTTCTTTTAATGCGGATGCAGAGGCCTTTGTGATGAAGACATTTCTTCCAGTGGCAAAACAAAGAACTAGGAAGCAAACGATTCAGGGCAGGAAGAGCTCAGTCACTTTTTGGGTTGATGAGATAAAAATCTGAACAATCGGGAGCGTCCCTTCGGAATAGCTTAGCTGGCTGCTGGGGGAGGTTTTTGGACTGATTTCCATTCATTGTTTTCAGTGACCCTTCTTGAAGAGCCTGAAAGGCGTTTTTAAAGTCAGTCACTCTTTTCTCTTCACTTGTAAGTTTTGAAAGCACACTGCAGTGATTCATCTGTGGTTGCAGACTGCCACTGGCTGTCTCCTCCCATGGCATCAACCATCCCTTTGAATATTTGCTCCCTATTCCTTGTTTATGCGTGGCTTCAAAAGCAACAGTTGTCACAAAGAAACAGGCTATCCTAAATGACAGCTTTCACTGCCTTTAAGATCACAGGTCAAATTGGAAAATGAAGGTTCAGGGATGATTTGATAGCACCAGATACTATCCTAATATCTTTGTAAACTGATCTTACACTTTAATTCAGCATCATAAAACCCCAGCCAGAGAAATGTCTGCTTGCCCTTATATGGACAGCTAGCATAGCATTAATTTGCTTATGAGATGCTTTTCTTTCTGGAAGACTAATGTGCCTTGGTTCCTATCAAAAATAAATCAATTTCCTGTGAAAACTGGCATAAATCAGATTGTTTCTTCATGTTTTTACAGTGTTTGTCAGAGTTGCTGTTAGCTATAGCTCAGTATTGTCTCCTGATGAATTGTAGCAGTGGCTGAACAAAACAATATTAAACCGGTTTTGTTAATCCTGTTTTGTAATTAAATACATCTTTCATATAAATCCTGTTAAGATTTGAATGAAAGGGGATTTATGGAAACATGACTTGCTTTTTGTAAGATAGTTTTAGGATTATGAAATGAACACTGGGAAAAAGAAAACTTTGACTTGCTCACAGAGTAAAAGATTTTCTCTTTGTTATTTTTGCTTTGCTGGTGCTATGAAAAAAAATATAATAAGAACATTCAAGCTGGGTTGCCTGTGGTTTAACTCTAATTCCATAGGCTGCACACTCTTTCTCCCCAAAATCCCCACAGCAAGTGACCTTGTCAAACAAAAGTGTGGAATAATGGGAGGCAGCCCAGGGACTGTGGCTCATTTACAAGCAGCTGTTTGCTACTGTCAGAACAAAGGCAAATCAAAGTTGCATTAACGGGGTATGACAGGCACAGTGAGCAACTCCCCAACAATGTTCATCCTCTCGTGTTGTTCTGGTTATAATATTGGTTTGCCTGAAGGAGAAAATAGTCATAAGGTCAAGTCAGACATCTATGTTTGCAAAGCCTTTCAAAACTGCAAACATTATTCAGCTTATCAACTATTGATGTTTTTTAACAAAATTAACATAACAGCAAATAAATGCATATTTATGTGCATGCTTGGCTTTTTGTATGAGTATTAGAGCCATCTAGAGAATTAACAATTGTATCTTAACAGCAAGTTTGTAGTCTTGTCTGGCCTCTTGTCTGATTCAGCCAATCCAAGAACCAAGGCAATTGTAGATAATGTGGCTTTTGAACATCTGCATGGCATCCTAGCAAGTTTAGAGGACCACTGTCTCTTCTGAATAGCTTTTGTAGTTTACTGCTTTATTAGAACTTTCCTCTGTACCTTGCAAAATACCACTAGATTGTCTTACCTCATGGTAAAGAAACTGCATAAATGATGTACAACCTTCCTTGAACTTGTATTAAAAGTGTGCTCTGGATCCGGAGAAACATCGTGAGCAAGGTCTGTTTGACTTAATTGAAGCCTGGCAATGTGGGGCTTCTGGAAACTGGACACTAAAAAGAGCACAGGAAATTTCTTATGGAATCGTGGAATATTTTAGGGAAAAAGATCCAGAATCTAGCCTATGAGTGAGCAGTACTCCCTAGCCACAACTGAATGGAATAAGCAGTAGGTGAGGTTTTAGCCATGTGAATGAGCCTGTTGCATAACTTGAGCCCGTATTGCTCAACCCAGTCTGTCATCCAAAATTAGGATGAATCATTTAGACTGGCTAAGAACATGTCTGAGAAAAGCTTGGGAAGAAAGGAAATTCAAGCTGAAAGGACAGGAGAATTGCTGGACCTAAACTTTATAACAAGGCACACAATAGGCAGCACATTTCTTAGTGTTTATTGTACCTCACGTAGGGTGATAAAGGCTGAAGGCAAAGTGACTTTTAACAGTCCCCAAAGTGCAGTATTCCCTGAGAAATACAGTTTAAAGTGCCTTGCTGCCATTATGAAATTTATAAATAAAAATAAGGAAAGCAGTAAGACTTGCACATTTATTGGGCAAATGGATATGACTACTATGTCATTAATAGCTGATCAAAAAGATCTATGTGTTCCATAAAACAGCGAGAAACTGTCTTTTATATTTAGCAAGTGTTTTGCTTCTGGTATAAATTCCTGAATTGCTTGATTGTTTTTTTTTATAGGGAGAGAGAGACTAGGAGGAGGAACAAGAGAAAAAAATGCTTTTAAAGTAAAATATAGTGCAGCTTTAAGGCAACTGTGGAGTACATTTTGGTAAGGGCGTTTGACATCTGCTATATTTCACAATTCAGATATGATAAACTCATTTAGAATTTAACAATTTGAAGTGTAGTTACTTTATTTTCAGCCTAATTTGCAGTTTAGTTAGGCATGTTGAGGAGGTACAAATGTGAATAATGTGGATAAAGGCCAACTAAGATGCAGCCAGTGTATCTCCTAACCCTTAGAGACAGTGTGCTTGAATTCTAAATATTAAGGGTAAAACTTTCAAAAGTGCAGTGGCTTGCATGCATACCAAGTTGTACTGACAACATCTTTTAAAGTGCTAACATGGATGTGAATTTAATTTAATTTATTCTCACAAACTTGCAGTTCTAGCTGTATGTGTTATAGTATCATGTACAGGTGCCAGCCAAGATTACGGCTCCATTGAGCTCTACTCATCCAAAAAGTTCTATATTTATCAGCATGGAGAGCTTGTCGAGTTTCCTTTCACTGCCGTTATCAACTGTTTTGAAATATTCAAAACCTTAGAGTGATACTGAAAACTTACCCAGTGTCCAAAGCACATTGTGTATTTTGAAGTGAGAATTAGAACTGTACTTGTAAAGTGTGCTTGCATTTAGCTTAACACTCAAAATAGAAGATCACAATTTGCATAGGAAATTTGGTAATACTGATTTATTTCTTGGAAAGGTTCAGATTTCTTATACTGCTCTAGATGCCGTACAATGTACAGCAGTTTTATATCATCATCTTATAGTCAGTATATTTATCAATAATTTAAGAAGCGGAGATTAATTTTGTTGTTAATCAATCTGTTAAACTTACATGACAATATCCTAAATTCTTTTCAGTTAATGGTCATAATCTTTCTGGGAAAGGAGGACATTTTGTGCATTGCTTTGCTTGAATAGTGCTAAGAGACTAGCAGATGGTCACTTTCCAACTGGTTTCCCTTGAAAAAAAGAAATTAAAATATTATAGTGCCGGGGAGAGATGTTGTAATGTGTCCCTTTCAAATTAACAGGTCGTTTTTTCCTACTATTTTATGATTGTAAAATAGCTCAATGTCACATAAAAGGTTAAAAGCTGGAGTAAATGGCATCATGGGAAATTTGAAATAAATAGGGTCTCATATGGTTTATGGCGCTATACTTGAACACACAAGGAATATATTTCTTTCCTTGAAAAGGCATTCTGTAAGAGCTTACTATGCTAATGTGAACTGTGGGCACAGCAGATTCTATTCAAGTACTTATAATTCACAAGTTAATTTTTTGTATGTTTGTTTACTAAATCACACCTTTCTAAGGCCACTTGTTCAAACTGTTGGCAAGCCTAAGAAAAAATGTAGTATTTTCACAAAAAAATAAGGAAGCCAAGATTCCAGTTCATTGAATTATTCTGCAGGTGTCTTAGTGGTTACTTTTCATAAAGCACAGACCTTCAGAACTGATCAAGGTTTAGACTCCAAACTGTCATATTTCATATTAGTGCCAAATTTGTTTTTTCGTGGTAGAACTGCCTCCACTCTGATGTTCTTCAGTGTCCTAGTTCCAGCAGCCCTACTGAGCAAGGCTTGAACAAATTTAGCTCCTTTGTCTGCTCCACTGGCTGGTTAATTGCTATGCAGGTGAAGAAAGATGATGGGAAAGCCTCCTAAGGCTTCTCACTAGCTCCTGAGGTGAGAGAACCCTTATTTTGTCTTCTGATATGCCATCACCTGTGGCTGTTACAGACTTGGTGTCCAGAGGCTAACAAGAATTGCCTAAAACAGATCTTTAAAAATTGATGAGTTTCCAATTTATAAGTCTGTAGGATTGTCATGACAATGAGAAATGCTTTGTCTTTCAAAACCATTAGCCATAGTAGCCTTTAAAATTATCAGTCTTGTGCAGCTAGGATGTTTTTATACTGAATCTGATACCAAGACAATTTTTGTTTTCAACTGGGGATTGTGAACTGTATCTAATCCTGTCAGGTACCTGGGAGGAGAAGGACCAGGACCAGGGAAAGAAAGGAGTCAGTGGAACATTCTCCTGCGCACAGAGCTTTTTCCTCAAGTTAATGTTTTGTAACTTTCACAAAGGGGAATACTATGGTTAGCTGTTTTGGAATACTATGGTTAGCTGCTTTGGAGTTTCAGTCTCGTCTTACTCTCCCAGAAAGAGGCCTATAAATAAGTTGCCTATAAATAAGCATCACAACTAGTTTGTTTCAGAGTGCCTTTAATTTTTTAGTCCTGTTTTGGTTTCAGTCCTTTTTGCTAATATAGTTGGTACTCTGTGAAGAAATGCAGGATGCAGTGCCTGTATTCCTTCATAGAGGAATGTCTGTGGTAATGGCAAAAAGAGGGTGTTTAGAGAGGTGATGAAACCTGGAGATAGAATTTCTCTAAAAGTAGCTTAGGCCAATTACAATTAATAACCATTTTTCATAACTAGAGCAGGAGACAATTGTGGATGTTTCAGCATCCACAGGGACATACAGGGACATATTAAGATTGTGTTTGAGTTCAGAATTGTTCAGAAACTGCTTCTCTATAGCTTAGTGGTACCATGCCCAACCTCCGAAAGCAGGCAGTGCTCAGCGGGCAGTGCTCAGCCCAGCGCTGCCCTGCAGCACTGCTCTTGAGTGTTTGAAGGCCAGGCAGTGAGCTGAAGTTTGCAGAAGCACAGGAGCAGCATCCCACTGCTCATCCCACCTCTGCCTGGTGCAGCCTGCCACAGACAGAGGTGGGATGCCCTTGGCTCCCACAGGTACGGGACAAACCGCCTGTTTCAGTTCATACAGTGTGAGTAGCAGGTTGGATTCAGAAGAAGAGCCAATAATGCTCTACAAATACTCCCCTCATAATAGCAAAGCTTATTGAAGTCCAGAATTTAGTGTTATAGAGGATAAGAAGTTTGAAAGCTTTTGTTCAAAATTGCAGGAGTCTAAGCAAAAAGGTGAAGACAAAAGATAGTGGATAGAATACTGCTCAGAGGACATAAAAATTCTAAAGAATTGACAAATCAAATTGGCCACCTGGAAGATTGTTCAGAGGAGAAATATCACCTTATTATGGCTTCCTACCAACAGAAGAAACAGAGGTATTTTTTTCACAGTGGATTATGATGGAGCAGGTCCTGGGTAATATTGAACTCCTTTTCCAGCATCATGTGTCACTGGGAAAGCCAGTGACACCATTCTTTGAATCTTGAAGTATGTGAAACTTGGATGATAAAAACAGATTGTCACAGAGATGTTTAGCCCTAAAGGTTCAAGATCACTGAAATTTAGCAAGAGACATAAAAGTAAACTGGTTTCTGTCATTGTGCTCAGGAATCCAGACTAATTTTTCAAATAAGAATGAAATAGTAGTAACAGTGTGCCATAGTAAATTATCTGTAAATCAGCTACAGGCCTGTTTTTCTTCTGATGGATGCACATGTGTATTTTGCAAATGAATGTATTTATACTCAAATGGCTCAATCATTTACATTTGTGCTATCTTTTCTGATGGAAACTTTTATTATCTTTTTTTTGTTTTGTAAGGCAATCAAGTTTTAGAGGCATATACAGTCATACAGAGAGTAATGTGCATTATTGTAATTGGTTGTAACTAATCCATAATTGTACGTTTTTGACTGGGATGACAACTAGAGGGGCTTCAGTTCTTAAATTATGTGGGAATAATTCTTCCTATATGTGATTTAAGTTTTATAGCTGTAAGAAGCATTTGGATTAAAGACTATTTTGAGCGTATAAGAAGAGGCAGGAATGCACTTCAGCTTGAATTATCTCATGATACTCTGCAACTATGAATTGTTTTGGAACAAAGGTCAAAATTGAATTCAAGCTCTCTTAGCTACCAAATACCAGCATTATATTTCCTTGAAAGAAAAATATGGAAGGGATTTGGATTGGGTTTGGAGGAGAGTTTAGTTTGCTTTGATTGAGCTTGCTGTGGAACAAACATTTGTTGCTTTTTATGCACTGAATGTCTGCAGATCTGTTGAAGAAAAGTTTTACCAATGTCTTTAGTTAATGTTTGAATAGTTGAATATTACAGCAGAAAAACTGTGTCACACCATATGTTTTGCTGAGATGTTTGGTTTATCTACCAACTTAACAAAAAAAGATGCCAGTTGCTAGAGTTAATAAAACTAAATAGCCATCTCTGAGTAGTAGCTGAGCAGACAGATGAAAAGGCTGTCAGCACACCACTTTCAGTAAAAATGGACAAAAATAAATTAGTAAATTACCTTTACCCAAATGGGGTGTCAAGATGAAGTTTTGGAATTATGCAGTGAGTATCCCCAGTGTCTCATTGAAACTTGGATCCTGAGCTAAATCTTTTACATTCTTTATATACTGAAAGAAATGAAGATCATTAGAATGGTGTACAGCAAAGGATTAAAATCATAAGGGTGTATCAGTCTTACTACTTTTAACATATTTTGCTAACATTAAATTTATAAAAATATATTAAAGGGAATGGTTTTAGTGGTTGTTGCTTGTAACAGATTAGGAATGAAAAGAAGTTTTAACCGTTGGTAAAATAGCAAGGAACCAGTCAACTAGTTGCAGAAGATTCAAAGAAGAATATACAGGAAATTTTTCTGGTAGTTTTTTTCTCTCTGTAGTTCTTAAATGGAGGTTTTTATGGGGTTTTTTTGTTCTCACAATTCTTCCCTGTGTCTCTAGATTTTCTTTTTCTTAAAGTAAACTGGGAACATAATGTACTTTCCCGTTGTTCCTCCTATTTCCTTACTTTGAAGATACTTCCTCTAAAATCTGCTTCAGGATTTCTTGAAGGATGAGATAGAGACACTAATATAGTTATCCTCCTTTTTTGGCCTTCCTGATGCTGAAGCACTGAGAATTGCTTATGCTCAAAGTTTGGTGCTTGTCCAGTGGCCATGTGTGATTACACCAGAAACAGAAGGAAAAAAACAAGTTTGGATATGTTTATAGAAGCTAATTATCATCTCAGAGGAGAAAGACAATGATGCATTGAGCTATCTGAATGACTTGGCATGGAGTCAATTTTTAATCTATTTTGTTGTGCTTTTGAAAGCATATTTGTCTTGTACTTCCCTTTCCCTCTTCATCTCTTTCATAAGCATCTTGCATGTCCATGAGTGGAACGAGTGGCTGATTCCTTCTTCCAGAAGTGCTTAAGGGAGTAGGATCACAGGGGAACTGGAAATACCTGGGGCTTGTGACAGGCTGCGATAACCAGGCTGAAGATGTTAGCACCAGTAAATTAGAAATGCCTTCCTAGTAAGCGCGTAAGCACAGCTGCTGTGGCATTGCAGTGCCATGATGAAGCTGGCTGTCCCGTGTCTCAGTGAGGAGTTGTTGGGGCTGTGCTGGAGCTCTCTGGTCCATCCCTGTCCCCGTCTGCAGGCGGAGGATGGATGGCGCCGAGAGCCGTCGTGTGCGGTCCCGCTCTGGCGAGCCCCAGCTCTGCCTGAGGAATAGAAAAGCCACTCTCTCCGTCTCTGACCAGAATGCATGATAAGGTTTGATGTCAAAAAGGGCAAGATTGGGCTCACAGCAATTATGGCAGAGGCATACTGGTTTCCTTGACAACCAGATTGAGGATTCTGTGTGATTTATTATTTACCACTTCAAACTCTCATTCTCTGATTTAATTAGAGAGAAGGATTTCAATAAGTCCCCTCCCTTCCAAATTTAAATACCCCCACATTATTGCTACGACCAGCTACACCTATCCCACATTGATGTGGCTCTAAGCCAGCTATAAATTTGGCTCTGTGTTTAGCATTTGGAATATCGGGCAGGTTGCTCAGACAGCAGATAACTGAAATTCAGTGGATGTTATGTTGGGTGGTGACTTGTTAATCTGCACTTACTAGCAGGAATACTAGACCTCGTAACCTTCTCTTCCCACCCAGTTTTTCAAGGGACTGCAACAAGTGATACTTTTCAATTGTCCTTATAGCCATGGGAAAGATAAAAAAAGATAAAAGTGTCAGTTTCCCTTGCTTGGGCAATTCACATTATTTTCTCCTTGAAGGCTTTATTAGCAATACATCAGCCACTGTTGTGTAAACAAAGAGTGTATTTTGATACTTGGGAGCTTTTTCTACTAACAGTTGGATAGCTGTTTGAAAAGAAAAATAACTCCTGAATTGTGGCTAAAGTTGGGGAGTACCATAATCTGTTCTAACTTGAGATGTATTTCAAATACGTGGTTCCCATGTTTATAAAGCATTGACTGAATAGTGATCTTCAGTGCCCATTCTAAATTTAGCAATTCAGAATAGAAGTCTGAACACAATAATATAAATAATAGAGATTTTTATTCAAATGTCACTGGCAAATTTGTATCATTATACATCAAGATTGAAATTGGGTCCTTCAAAGGGCATTTTTTCGCAAAGTACTTTCTTGGGTTGCGTATTTTTTATTTCGTATTCAGCATGAGGAGTCTGCTGCATTTAATAAAATAAAATGAAGGTCACAGAAGATCACTGGTTTTCCCATAATGTGTTCCAGTAGATGACTGGAAAAAAGGTAGTGTTTGAAATGCACTGAGGATCCTCTGTGCAGACTATGTAGAAAACTTGTGTCATTTTTTAATTATAGGGTGGACTTCTTATTTTAATTGTGTTTATTTCACTGCATACAGTCTTTCAGCTGTACCACTCCAGTTTTAATTTCAAAAGTGTATATATGTTTTAGCATCTCCACCTCAGGGAGTTCCTGAAGTGAGTCAATAGGTGTTGCTCTTCCCGTGGTGGGCTGAACGTGAAGCTCACTGAGTCAATAAAAAGACTTAGAGTGACCTAAACACTCTTTGTGTCAAGTTCTGGCTCACTCATGCACCAGTGCCCCATTAGGCTGTTGAGGGAGCCTGGCTGCTGAGGGAAGATGCTTCTTTAAAATTGAGTAGTCTAATGAAGCTCATTAATGCATTTTTCGTTAGAACAAGAATATTGAGTATCCAGGTTAAATTCTAAAGAATCTGTCCTGCACTCACTGAGGTTAATGACAAAGCTCCCAATGATATTAGTGATGCAGGATGAGAACTTAATTGAGGTAATTAAGATTCTGCTTACCTAAAATTCCCTATTATTTTCAAGTAGACAAAATATTACTAAATTGCTACTATGAAGAGTTGTATAATGTTGGATCTCAACACATCCTTCAGAGGTGACAGCAATTCAGTGGGAGATAATACTATTTCTGTATTTTGCATTTGATTCTTAAAGTGCCCTCGTAGTCTTCTAGAGGCTTGTGTATGTGAAAACTGTTGTAGAAAATGGGGTTCTGTTTGGTTTTGGAGCTCAAACGTTGCCTTTATTGTATATTTAAAGATAGAGTGGGCCACACATTGCTGAATCCCAGTAAGGATTTGGAGGTCAAATTCAGCAGTGGCAGTGATAGAAAAGGTGCTGCAGTATTACTATGGCATTGTATAAGTTGCAGAGAATAGTTTAATTAAATGCAGCTCACTTTGCAGTACTGTAGACTTACTAAAGTCACTGTTTGGACCAAAAGAAATGCTGTTTGCTCACTGAGTAGAATAGATAGGATATCCAGCTGTAGTGCCTTCCAGGGAGTCTAAAGCCTCTGTTATAAATGATTGTGTCAGGATGCCTAATTTAAATAGTTACCCTAACACCTGCTCATTCCTGCCGCCTTTGGACACCCCTAACCTCCTTCTTCCCTCCTTGGCATCCCCAGCAGATTAACAATTCCCTCCTCAATTACGCTGCCATAATGGCCACTTTGATCATGCTCGGAGCTCGATGTGGAAATTACCGTGATTAAGGACGCAGCGCTGCAGAAGGCAGCAGCAGCGCAGGGGCGGGCGAGCGGAGCGGCCTGGGTGCGCGCAGCTCCGGGCAGCCGGGTGCTGCCCCGAGCCCGCAGCGAGCTCTGCAGCCATCCCCTCTGCCTGCCAGAGCCGCCTGCCTGTTCGTGCGCCTCACGAATGCAGCGGGAGAGCCCCGCGCTTGCGGTAGCGAAGCGGCGCTTTAGGTGGTGTGGATAAAAAGTGGAGCAATCAGGTCTTCTGTACTTCGCAGCTGTCTCCTGAGATACTTGCTTTAAATATGCGGGGAAAGATTTCTTAAAAAGAAAACTCTGACCTGGGATAGTGAAGCACCAAGCAGATTAATTACTGAGAAAATTACCTTTCACATCTGTAGTAATGGTGCAGCACTTCTATCTTGCTGGTTTTGAGTTCGTATTTGAGGACCTAAGAGAGATTTTTTTCCCGGGTGTGGTGCAGAGCTTTCCTAGCCCTTGCCTTCATTATGGGTTGCATTAAGATCAATGCAGAGCTTTGGAAACACAGTCTTCCAGCTATCAGACGTGTGCTTCTAAATTGAACGTATCAGCAAATGCAAAGTTTTCCTTTTTGTGTTGTGCTGCAGTGTCTGTTCATCCCTCTTGTTACTTTCTAATATAAATAGTATTAAATATGGAACTCTTACTCGATTATGGAAAATTGCTTAGTTACTGTCTTAGTACTCAAGAGATTTCAGGGATCCTGATTTTTCATTTATTTCATTTGAACCTTCATTAGCTGGTTCTCTAAAAGCTGAGAGCATTCTTGCCATACACATTTGTGAGGAAAACACAAATTCCAGGACTGAAAACCAGAATTCAAACTCAGAAGCCCTGAATTTGAGTCCTAGTGGAATTTAATTATCCTGTCTCTTTATCTCCCTTGTCTTTCATGTTTGCAATGAGGCATATGGATACGCAGTTCCTTTACAGGTGATTACCAGCAGTTTGATGGGTGGAAAAGGTGCCTGTTTCGTTTATTTACTCTGGAAATGGTACCTGTGTTGCCATTCTTACTCACTGCTGCCCAAGGAGCATGTCAGAACTGCATATATTCCTTAGGAGTTTTTTAAATTACCTCGTTGTTTACAAAAATGAAATATTTTTCCTTTCTTCATGCAATTTATTATTCAGAAGATGTTCTTATGTATGTAGAATTTTTTCATGATTCACAGAATGTGACAGAACCTTAAGTATATTGTAACAACTGTGTGGTACATCCCTCTCCTCTGTATAACAGTATTTTAAAAATCCACAAATATTTCATAGAAGGTAAGGTCAGGAAGAAAGCCTTTCACTCTGACATTTATTTTCCAAGATTGCATGCTACTCTTGTCTCGTAGCTACTTATGGGAACATTTAAAGTGATGGCACATTTACCTTTAAGTACATTCATCACATGGCTCTTGTTTTCAGAAGGTATGACTGTATATTCTGATTTGATCTGCAGGATCCCTGCCTTTATGTTTCCAAGGGTTCTACTTTCTACCCCTGAGTTCTCTGAAATGTTTCTGGAGCTACACTTACAAGAAGGGGGTTGCTGTGCTATTTGCATGCTCATAAGCACTCTTTAAGCAGCTTGCCATCATTAAAATTAAGCACATAACTTTTCCACTATAAATTATACTGTGACAGTTGACTTCACCCCATAATTTTACTGAAACAACAGCGAGTATATGAACTCATATTGTTTCTTGATTCCATTTCTAATGTATATATAATTGTGTTTGAAAACAAGAAAATGCCCCATTTTTAAGTTTGCAGATGTGATCTCAAATACTGCCATGTGGTGGCAATTGTACAATAATTAAATCTGTTATTTTTTTAGCACTAGGGCTGTATTTGGTATTTTAAACTCTGGCAATTGTAGAATAATATCTTAGTTTAAATGAGCCAGAATTTTCAGGTATCTTAGTGAGATTAAATGGTTTACTTTCTTACATAGGTTAGGGTATAGCCTGCTAAGAAGGTGATGTACACAGGACACTAAGGGTTATTATTAGCACCCAGCATGTCACCTGCTGGGATGATTTGGCTTTCACCAATGCACATATTCCCAAGGAAATGACACATCTCTGCATGGCTTCTACCAGCCTCTGAGGTGACAAGGCTTTGGGTTTCTTAACGATGGGAAGAAAATAGTTCTTTTGTCAGCTGCCACTCTGAATACTGATGATGGAAATTCCCCTTTCTTCCTCTTCCTCTGCCCCTCCTTAACACATGGTTTCCAATCAAAAAATGATTGCAATAACTGGAAATATAAATTGTTGTCAAGATACACTTTTATAGAAAATAAAAGAATATTTATTTTTATTCTGCTACCAGTATCCTGTGCAGAGGAAATAATTCAACGGGAAATCCTGTTGACACAACATTTCTGACACATCAGCCTTTGTGTGTCTTACCTCCCTTTTTAAGAGGTTGTTTCTGATTCAGAAGCTTCTCCTTTCCTGACAGGTGGTGTGCTCAGAGAGTTCACAGTAGGTAAACTGGAGATAACCTTCAGAGGGCGGGTTTACAAAGACCATGGGACTTACTTGCCTAGAGAAATTTTGAAGATGCAATGTATTTAATGGCAAGAAAGAAAAGGGTAGAGTGCTTTTTGTGAGCTGGCAGAGGATCAAGTGTGTATGATGTGAAGGAAAAAAGGAAGGAGATTCTTGCAGCCTGAGAACAGACATCTGGCTGGCAAAAGAAAAAAAATATCATTGGCAGATGAATACTCTTTTAAACTGGGATAATTTTAGATCAAGAGGGCAAAGTTTTGCTCTCATGCATACAGCTCCACTGAAAGGGGTGGGAAAGGTGCATGCATATGAGAATACAATGTGGTGCTAAGTGAGAACTGAAGAACATATATTTTTACATTAGATATTTAGACTTTCATGTTTAGATCACATGGTTTCCATCTGCCATATGTAGGCATTGCTAAAATGCTGCCAGGAACCAGGCTCTGGTTTGGTGACTTTCATTAAAGGAATTAGTGGTTTCTCTCCAGTTTCAGTGTGGCTGGATTCAAAGTGCAGAAGCCCATTTTCACAGTTTAGTATTAATTAGCACTCTAATGGCAGCCTCAGCAGGCAGGTGAAGGATTAAATGGGCATGAAGACCAAACTATCTCTTTCAAAGTAGGGTCGAGACTTATTGGGCTAATGTGGGGATGTGTGCATGGCTGCAGTCTGGCTGTTCTTGTTCCAGGTGACTGAAGGACTGGGGACTACAGGTCTGTCAGTGTAGCACTCATCCCTGTCCTCTGTTCTCTCCTGCTATTAAAGTGCACACACTCTCCCCACACACACCCAAACCCTAACAAAAACACAATCAAAAAAACCCTTTAATTCTGCTGGCTCAGAGAGACACATTCTTGTCCTTCTGAATGAGGGGTGAGAGCTGTTTGGGAGAATTTAAATGAGATCCTTGCTAGCAGTACACAGGAACGATCGACGCTGTTAGATTAAAAGGCTGAGATGCTGCTGCTCATTTTAGGTTTTGCTGATTCATTTAACAAGGTGCAGAAAGTAGGTAAGCCCTGACTCCTTTTTTTTTTGCTGAAGAGAGCCTCACAGGGTTATATTTGAGAATTGCATGGAGACTGAAAACATAGAAGGAAAATTGTAGTGAACCTGGAAGGCAGGACCCATTCTGGTGTGAGTCAGAGGGTGTAACTCTGGCTTCTCTTCTGAATCTCATTAAGCAGACATACGTACTTTATGTATACTGAATATTAAGTATATAATTACAGAAAATGACATGCAGTTTTAATTTTGCTGCTCACACTGCATCTTGAAAAGCATTAAAACCTGTCAAGGATTTTTCAAATTTTAATTTTCTAAAAGGCTAAATCATGTTCAAATAAAATGTAAAAAAATACTATAAAA
Source organism: Anomalospiza imberbis (assembly GCF_031753505.1). Classification (NCBI taxonomy): domain Eukaryota; kingdom Metazoa; phylum Chordata; class Aves; order Passeriformes; family Viduidae; genus Anomalospiza; species Anomalospiza imberbis. Next base: position 18,247,418 of record NC_089689.1, on the reverse strand, counting down.
AGCCTTCACTAGTTAATATTTCTAAAAGTTTTTATTGATAGGAATTCATATTCCATTTTTTAAGAGACAGGCTTCCTGATTTTAGTTATGCAATTGAAATATGAAATATCTGAGAAGCAGAATTCTAGAAATCAGTGTTAAGAATCTCCCCTCGCAGCTTATTTATTCAATGAAGAAGTTGCCTGGCTTCAGTGTAATTTAAATAGTCAGGTCTGTTCTTTAGGACTCTGTGCCTCTTTGTTAAAGTTCACATAATGAGATACTTTTATGTACTTTGTTTTGAGATAATCCCATTTTTATGAATGAGTTTAAAAAAATGAGGGAGGTGTCTCGTAGTAGAAAATAGTTTTCCTTTACTAAAAAATCCTTTTTCTCCCAATGCCTGCTCCATTCAGCATCTTAATTGACAAGAAGGAGTATATACATAAAATGGTAGAGAATCCAGCTGTAGGAGGGTATTTTTGAAATGATCACTTCCTGCCTAATTTGACCCCAGCTGAACAGTGGGGTTTTGTGTGCTGGGCTGCAGCACAGGCTGGCTGTGCACGGCTGCTGGGTTTCCCTGAAAGAGGAGCTGAGTGCTGTGAACTCCAGACCTCTGTGCACTGTCAGAAGCTCTTACTGTGCCAATGTAATCTTTTAATAGACATGCTTGCCAGAATGACTTTTTCCTTCAAAGACAGAATGAGAAAGCACACTTGTCATTTAAATTGCCTCTGCCTTTTGTAGTAGTTAGTAGCATTCTGTTGACCAGGGTTGGATAATTTTAAAGCTGTTTAACAAAATAACATGCTTGTCTGTGTGAAATATATACAGTGCTGAGAGACAGGGAGAAGTCTCCCTTGACAGAGTTCATGGGATTCTTTAGAAACTGCAGGATGCTGAGACTTGTCTGAGGAATTACAAAAGCTTTGAGGCGCCCATGTTGAGCATTTGCATGATTTTCAGATGGTGAAGTGTGTTCAGCTGTCTTCGTGCACCCTCCCGTGTGTGCAAGCATGCACTTCAGTGGAGAGGGAGAGGATTCTCAGCAGAGTTTTCATTGGGCTTTGCATTTGTTAACCATATATTATTGAAATGCTGCCCAGGACATATCACTTCATCTCGTGTAGAACTTAAATCATCATGTTGCATGATGTGGTAAAATAAAAGAGATTGTGAAAGAGACAACTGTAAACATTCTGTTTGAAAAGATGTGCTCTTTTCAAAAGACCTTTCTGTTACAGCCAAATAACACAAGAAGCAATATTTCCTTGCTCACAGAGACATACGTATCTGTTTCTGCAGAGATTTGTTTTGGATTCTCAGTTCTCCCAGTATCTTCATTCTTTGAAATAATTTTATACTTCCATGTTGACTTTCTCTGCGCTTTAAGTTTTAATCAAAGGTTCCTTGCTTCTGATGTCGAGTACTGATGTTAGCCTGTTTACATTCCACTATTTTTCCTCTGTATTCGATGAGCATTCAAATGTGGTGGTGCCTTTTTACTTTTATCTACCAAACTTAGCACACTCTGTTATTATTGACAGCTCAAAAAGATGGTATGCTAGTGGGCAGGATGCTGTGAATTATTAACTTTTCCTTGCGCTTTGACAAATTTAGGTTGTCTTTGTAAAGAGAAATAGATTCTCTGAAGGAACCAAGTCAGTGGAATTGTAAATAAGTATTTGCAAAGTTAAAATTTTTTAGCCAAATTAGAATTTACCACATTTCTGAAACATGATTTTGAATTATGGTTCTTGTACAGGACTTGTACTTTTCCTTTCATAGACTAAAATATCAGAGGAGAGATTTTGATTGTGATTTTTCCTTTCAGTTTGTCTTTCTTATATGGGTTGATCAATAAAGAATTAAAGAATGTATATTGCCACTAAACATCCCCTGTACCTTTTTTTCTTAGAAATGAGATTTCACAAAAGCAGTTTATTTGCTCCTTTCAATAAAGAGCCTGCACTCAACTAATTTGTGAGCAGATAAAATGTGCAGGAAACATATGTTTGCCAGGAAGCTTTTCTATAATCAAAACGGTCAGCAGGACAGAAAAAAACTGTTTTGTTTCTTTTTCTCATTAGGTATTAATCTTCTTCCATTAAAAAGAAAAAATAAATTAAAAATTGGCATACAACACTGATTAATATACACAAGCATGAGTGAATCAGAGACAGCATATGTTGCATTAGGTAATAGATGCTTATTTGAGTTAATGTTTAGGTTGTGCTGGAAGTCCCAGCCCAGGCACCAGCAAGGCCTTGGCAATCGGGAGCATTTTGGGCGGCAGACAGCAGGAGCGGTGTCATCCAGGGCACAGTTTGCCTCGAAGCAATTAGCAGGAAGAGGAGGAATGTTGATTTCTGCTGCCGGAGGACAGCCAAACAAAGTAGGTTTGCTCGAGGTTCGGTAAGGCAAGCAGCAGGTTTAATACAGCTTGGTTAAGAAAATACTCATGCGGAATTGCATTGGAGATACAAAGTTACTGGTGACAACAGTAATTATTGACAGAGCCACAAAAAACTCTGGAATGGTGCTGAAGCATTCAGATGCCGGTTGTTCACACTTCCATCCCGTGGCAGTGCATCTGTTTATCAGGAATTATCTCCTGAATGTAAATGAATTTCAGTCCTAAGTCATTGCACCTGTTGCCAAGAGGTATTTATTCCAATCACTTGCCTAAAGCGCAGGGAGTTATTGCTTGATGTTTTATGGCACCAAAAAAAAAAAAAAGCTGTCGTTTCAAAGTCATTTGTTCAGAGAGGAGAAAATGGAGCAAAACAGTTCATTTTATCCTAAGCACTGCTATTTGGCAGTATTCACATTTGCAGGGCACAAAGCTGCAATATTGATTTTTCGCTTACAGGGCCTCCCACAAGTTCTTTCTTCGATTGTCAGGATTGCAAGATGGATTGAATTACACTTTGCTTGTTGATATACTTATTTTTTCTTTGGTGATAGGAAAAAATTACAAATAAAGCTTCAGCATAAAGATCGTTGCAGCCCTGCTAGTGGACTTCGAATTTATTTATTTTATTTAGTTAAAATTCTTTCTGCACCACAGAGATTCCTTAGAGCAGCATTCCCACCTAACACACACTGCATTGTTTTGCTTTATTGCTTGCTGCTTTTGCAATGTAACACCTACATTGCAATCTCAGGTGTGTCCTCTGTTGCCTGCAAAGTAATATAACCCTGCTCTAATATTTTTAATGTTTGTCCTGATACAGAACTTCTTGCAGATGCCTGCAGGGGGAAAAACTGCAGGATAAAGCACATTCATAGTCGTTATAGCAGTTGCCATAGATGATGAAGTAAGATTTGCAGGCTGCTGATTTCTCTGTAGCAAAACTGCAGAAGTCTTGTGTTTGAATTCAGAGTATTTCCTAGCAGAAGAGGAGCTTGTGCTGCAGGATCCACAGCAAGGGTCAGTGCTGGTCCCAGGGAGCTGTGTGTGGCTTTGTCAGCCCTGGCCCCATAACTATCATGAGCTGCTGCTGCACACTGACACCTCAGCAGCTGTACCCCATGCCCCTTCCCTCCTGCCCTCCTGGTGCAAACACCTCTTTGGACAGCTGTAGGTGCTGTTCCCCTTCTTGCTGATGGAAATTCAAAAGGTTTGGGAGGGGGGGACTCCCCCAGGCAGGCCATGGTGGTGCTACAGGCCGTGGAATCCCAGCTGAGTGCAGGAGATGCAGGCACCATTGCTGCCAGCTGGAGGGATGAGCTTCCTGGGGATGGCATTAGCTTTGACAGGCGTAGTAGGATGTAGGAATGGCAGTGACTAGCAGCATTATATTTGGTCCCACAATGGCTGTTGTGATGGTAATTAATCAAAGGAGTTGCTGTATTCATGTGTGGTGGGGACTCTGCATGTACCCCTCCCTGTGCCCGTTTCACCCCCTCACTGAGCTGTGAGTGACTTCTGTCTTCACTGTATTAATTTGCTGCATGGGAGGAACATACAGGGTATTCATGTGATGGATTCCTGTTTTAGCTCTTTCCAGCTCTCAGCCCATGAGACTTCAGCAAGCCTTTAGTAATAGTGTTTGTTACTGCTCATGGTATGTGCAGCCACACTGAGGGCCAGGAGTGAATCTGAGATGGAACTTGATGCTTTCCACAGCACTACAACTCCTTCCCTTACTAAAAAATACTGAAGCATACTGGCTGAGTAACAGTGCTGGTTTCCTGTAGGATGTGATTCCACAAAATATAAAGACAGAACTGGTCACTGGGCTTTGGCCAGCTGTTCTCCTTGTGGCTGGGCAAGTTCATGCCCAGTCAAAGAGCTGGTCCTCTGGGACCTCATCAGTTGCCTGCAGTAGAAGGAGGTTAGCAGCCCCTGGCCTAAGTTCATTACACAAGTTGTACAAAAGCTGGTGCTGGTGCGAGGGGGAGGCAGGGATGTGCAGGTAGAGGAGGGGTGGATGGGAAGATGGGCTCTGGCTGCCAGGGAGCCACATCCTTATATTTGCGTGATCATTATAAAAAACTTTTGCCATCTTAACAGATAATCATCTGCATATAGTAGGAGTTTTAATACACAGAATTCAGTAGAAAAAGTGATAGCCTCTGGTTCTTGGTTCTGGTTCAATTTACTATGAAGGGGTTATCTCAAGTTCTTGATTTTTTTTAGGTACTTGCTTCCTTACTTCTTCCAGTGCATCATACTTTTTAAGAAAATTTATTTTCTTTGCTTTCAAAAAACCACAGAGCTCCAACTTCCCATACTTAGCAGCTATTTCTCTTTGCTGTCACAACTGGTCTCCGATAGCCTGCATAGAAATATTAATGGCCTTACTGGTTACTGTCTTATGAAGGCATTTTTTAAAAATAGGAAGTTCTCCTGAAAATTCAGGATTTACTATTTTAAAGAAATAGGTTTTTAGCACCACCATATTGCCCAGCTTGTTTTCCAAAAGTCACACAATTTTGTAAGAAACAGAAATACTGTTTAATAATAATCTATCATTAACTGTGTACAAGAAACTGTAGTATGCAGAGAGTTTTATTCTGATGTAATATATTCTTTTGCATTTAAAAATGTCTCTAAAAGACTAAGCATCTGGATGAATAGCTGAACTTTGTTTTGTTTCTAAAGTATTTTGCACTGCTTCATTTGAGAAGTTACTTATTTTTAGGAATTCTATTTAGCAGAAAAAAAAAGTTGAAAATTAAAATTAAAATTTAATGTATTGCTTTTGTGAGAGATGGGGAGGTTTTATGCAGTACACACTGTGATTTTTGGTATTGCTAATTCCTGTATTTGTTTCAAAATCCTATCTGTATGTAGTAAAGTTTATGTTAAAGACACAGTAAGGAGCACTGGAGTTTAGCTAGGTGAAGTGTCAGCATGTATATTTGGATCATGTTCATGCTGAGGTCACAAAATAGCTAAGCAAAAGTAACCAGCTCTTCCTGGAGAAAGGGAGACACAAAGTAAAAAAGACTAATGAAGTTGGAAGTTGGAACTACAGCTTTGGGCTTTTTTGTGGTTGTATTGTTTTCTTTTTTAAAATCACTTCTGCAAATCCTGCCTGCTCTGCTGCTTCCCACTTCCAGACACAGCCTGTCTGACTGTGCCCAAGGAGTGGAGCCAGAAGCAGAGAGAAAAGAGGTGGAAACTGGAACGTGCAGTGTAGCCATGCAGACGGGCACCACTGTCTGCCCTGCCCAGGATTAGAAGGAATGAGAAGGAATTTCCTCTTTTCCCAGATTAAGGACACAGCAGCCATGGTGTAGGGATGTGACAGTTCCATGAAAGATGCCTCACTTAACATGGTACCAGGTCAAACTGTGTAAAGGTGCACTTCCTTTAGCACACGAGAGTTGGTGCTTGTTTTTCTGCTTGGCAGAAAAATAGTCCAATTCAATGTATCCTTTAGGCTCAACCCCATTTTGTCCTCGTTTTTTCCCAAGGTTTCAGCCGAGCAGCACTACCGTTTGGATTGGTGAGGAGGGAGCTCTCCTGCGAAGGCTACTCCATCGACCTGCGGTGTCCAGGCAGCGATGTTATCATGATAGAAAGTGCAAACTACGGACGGACAGATGACAAGATCTGTGATGCTGACCCTTTCCAGATGGAGAACACAGAATGCTTCCTTCCAGATGCCTACAAAATTATGACACAAAGGTAAAAATATACATATCGTGGTAAGGACTAATGAGGAAAAATGCCTACATTAATACAGAGAGAGGTATATACTGTAAGAAATTAGTTGTGATTGCCACTTTGATATTCAGGTTGTATTGTTTCTATCTAATCATATTTAAAGGAAATAAAAACTACCAGCTGCAATTAGAGATTTTGGGGTTTTTTAATTCTGTAAACAGACATGAAAAAGCAGGAAGGTAACTTCAAGGAGAATGAAACAATTCAGGTATTTTGAAGATTCCCCATCTCCTTGTCTTTCAGGGGATCAAATAGCCCTGAGAATGTTTCCAAATGACTGCTGTATTTTTCAGTAAATGCAGTAAATCCCTGCCGTAGTTCCTAATAGTAGTTCCCTCCAATGGAAAATGTCAGAATGATTGCATGCCAGGATGATTATATGTCATTATGCATGTGTGTACAAGCATACATGTGCATATAAGTACAAGTTAGTGACAGTGCTTGACATTCAGAGGAGACAGAAGAACCAACCAAGAATCATAAAGCCATTTAGGTTGAAAAAGACTTTTAAGATCATTGAATTAGCCTGGTGCTGCCAATTCCACCTCTAAATCATGTCCCCAGCTGCCAATAGAAGTATTTTTATTACAAAAGGTGCATGAGAGCTCAGATTCACAGAAAGTCCTGTGCCAAAGGCTGTCTATGGGCAGCAGCCACCTACTACTGACAATTGTGGAAATGTCAGCACAAAGAAGTCACTGGCATTGCTACTGGAGTAAACTAAAAGACTGAATGAGTTCAGGACTGGTTGGAAGTTTTCCTCCCAGGGCCTTTTTCCTAGGGTAAGGAATCTAAACAAAAAGGGGATGGGAATAACCTGGAAGCTTTCTGGTACCCGTACACAGATGTGTCAAATGAAATAAGCAAGTTGTCCTGCCTTCTGTGCTCCATTCCCTCTGTCCTGTTTGAACATGGTAACACTTAGCAACATAGTCACCTCTTAAAAATAGCCTTCCATTTTGATTTACTGATTCACTGGAGTTGTCATGAGTGGGACTCTTACAACTTTTTATCATTTTTATGTGAATATGCAGATGTTTTCTACTTCTGTAGTCAAATATTTGGGCTGGATCTCAGCCTTCAATTTCAAATGCTGGAGGTAAATTGAGGATATCAGGTCTTTTATTTCTTGTTCTGTGTTGAACCCGTGGCTTGTTTTGTGATCAGTAAGGGAAAGGCTCCATTGCTACACTGTTAAAAAGTAATATAACTTCTTTAAATCATGTTTGAATTATCTCCTTGTGGTTCAAGTTCGTAGTTGTTAATTAGATCAAGCCAGATTTCCATCGAGACTGCAGCAGCAGTGTCATCATCCTCTAATCTGTCAACTCCCTTTGAAACCACCTTCAATTGCTTTTGTAAATGTAATGCCGCTCTGTAGACTTCCTTGTTGTGTAAAATGCATGTTGTGTTTTGATCAAAGTCTTCCTTATGTTCACTGCAAATATACAGATTAGGGTAGTCAGAGACAAATGTAGAGGCACAGTCTTGCTTGAAGTGACATTAGACTGTTACTGAAAAGCTGAAATTTCAGTTAATCAGCTGTAAATATATGATAGCAAAATGTATTTTTGAACTTCCCCCATCTTCTACTCTTAGGCTTTGTTCAACATTAAAATAAAATTATGAGTACATATAGGAGATTGGTTCAGATTTCCTATGCTCAAAGAGTTTTTCATTTTTGTTTGTCTGAACAAATGGTAAAGATAATTTGACACTTTGCTTTCTATTTTTGTCTGACATTTATAGCAATTTGGAAGTTTGCTTTCATAGGTTTCTTTCTTAGATCTTGTCATTAAGTAGAAAAGATGTCTCTTGTCTTGCTTAATATTTTCCAAAATTGCTCAACTTGTGCTATATTGCAAGCATAGAAGAATGTTGCAAATTTCTTATGAAATATTAAAAGTTCTTATATGTCACTTATTTATAACTGCATCGATGATTGTAATTTTTTGTTGTCTCAGGCAAATTGTTGTTTGGTGCTCAGCACATGTCCTTGATCTGATATATAAAAGTAACACATCAGCTGTATTTTGATGGCAGCAATTGCATAGAAAAATCTAACCTGAAGGACTCTCAGGTTCACTGGTTTTCCTTTTTATTTAATTGGTTTGAACTTTTGATGACAGTGAAATCTTCTCTACCTTTAGAAATAAGCAGCAATAGTTTCTATATTTCTACTTAAATCTTGCAGTGTTTACTTTTAAGGACCTGTTTTTACTGCTTCAGTCAACTGTGTTACCACTGCATTTGGCCACTATTTCATTTCAGTTTAGACGTACAGTTAAATGTAGTTCTGCAGCAATTATTAAGTGCTCATTATTCATTTGCGACATTAATCCACAGCCTTTGCACAGCAACTACATCTTCTGCAATTACAAGGTGAAAACACTAGCTTAATGAGATCAATACTGTGAAATCCGAAGATTGAAAAATAAGATGAGGTTTCCAGTTTAACAAAAGCCATGTAATCACGTGCCCTGCTCCCCTTCCAGAGAATTTGAGATGGTAGCACACAGACCTTGCCAGTGTCCACTGAAGCATCAGCTCCTCTTTCTCAGAATGAGCTGCTACTTAATCTTTTCTACCTCACCCTATTCTTTCTTTTCACCGGTTCTCAAAAGATTTTTAACTTAATGTGTTCCTAGCAAACCTGACTAGAACACTAATGACTTCATTGCTTTGCTTTTACCTCTGTAAAGTAGTTATTAAATTTTTAGTCCCTGATTGAAATTACATCCCAATTATTCCAAAATAAAGTCTTTCAGATGTGTTTAGATTCTATGTAAACTTCAGACTGGCATGGTTGAAATTAAAGCTTTGAAGAAAGTGACTAGACCTTTAGAAAATCCTTCTCCTCTTTCACACTTCTCTGATAATTAACCCCAGCGTTTGCATACCATCAAGTTTGAGAGATTCTACCACATGCTGCAGTTCAGTACAGAAATAAGCTAATTTCTGGAATATTTGGTGAGCAAGTAGCATAAGTGAGTGGCAGAGGACCCATGTTTCAGGCACATTTTAGTTCTTAAAATAGTCCAACTCCTCTGTGCTCTGCTGTCCTTTAGCAGGGACAAATCTCCTCTGTTTCCTTTTAATTTAAAAAGAAATTAAATGAACAGGGAAGCAGAAGATGCAAAGCAGCCTGAGGAAATTGCTCTAGTTGCTTGCTCATAAAGTGCATTTGTGTGGCTGTAGCTGAAACTGTTGTGAAACTTTGAAGTTGATAAAACTAATACTGCTTTTTATAGGCATGGCAGAGATTTGAAAATTAACAGCATAAAATTTACTTATGACCTCGTATTATCCATTTCTGTGGCAAGCGGATTGCAGGTGGATCTTGGGAGTTCTTTTCAAACCACGTTGGTGTTTTTGAACGTTTTCTGTCTCCAGTGTCTCCTATGGTCTGGACCATAGGTAAAAGAATAACAAATATTTCTAAATACGTACTTAAAATGTATTTCAAATCAAAGGTCTCTTATGTTTGTAATTTTGTAGTGGAATAATAAGATACTAAGATGGATTTTTGCATGCTGGGACTGTTCTTTTTGAATTACAATTAGGGGTTGTTTAGTAGGAATCATTTTTCCTAGTCCTAATTTTTTTGTTTAGGAGAAGTTCAGGTTATTTGTTATCATGACTGGATAACAATCTTTGTGATTCCAGGACAGTTCAATTAGAATTTTTTTAATTGACTATGTATTTATATATATACTTGGATGGTGTGGCAGATAATAATTTGGAATGATATAATTTTAAATCTTGATAAACCCCATATTTAAAAAATGATGGGTCTGTTCCAATCTGTACACCTTATTTTTTAAGCAATTGTAGTTATAACTGTTGTTGGGGCTAGTAGAAAATTAGCATTTCATATTTAAACAAAATGAAGCCTATTCACTCAGAATCTATGGAATCATATACATAGATGAAAAATTCAAACATTTACTTTTGACAGACAAATTAATACTAAGTTCAGAAGGAAAACAGTTTCCCTTGCAATACAGGCTAAAATACTTAGAATTTTTAAATAGGAACTGTATGTTCTGTGATCTGATACCGAGAGTATTGTTGTAAACACTGAAAAGAAGAAAATTCAAAATGTTTGCAGGTCTGCAAAAGAAGTCTAAACATTTACATTAAAAAAAAATAGTCTCATGTTGGGATATTCAGTTTATTTTGGATCTAATTTTTGATCCGCAACACAAAGGCAGTTGCATCAGTTCCGCACTGAAATAGCCTTTAAATTCTATTTTCACCTACAATTTATGACTGTGGCTTTTGTGTACTTTACATCTTTGCTAAGCATATTTAATCAGTAAAATTTTGCTTTCTAAATATGCACAAACAAGGCAAAACTGATTTTCCATAGGTAAGGTTAAACATAAAAATATGTCAGATATAATAATGAACTTAGTCAACTGTAATTTTTTTAGATAATCTTCCCTATTAAAACATTGCTGCAGAAAAGTAAAAGGATTGAAAGAGGACTAAATCCTCTTCAGCAATGTTTGTTTTTTCTGTTGCATCTATCCTGTCCTATCTATAGCACAAGCAACACATGCACCTTCAATTACCATGTCCATCATGACACCAGTGACGAGTTCACGCCTGGGTTTTTGTTACCATGAACTTTTCTCACATGGCAATGCTCTTAACCTGTTACGTCCATCATCCCCCTGAGACAGCTGCACTTCAGCAGAGGGTTTTCACAGCGTAAGCGACGCGCCCCTGCCCCGCTGAGTGACCAAGGCAAAGCTGAAGAAAGCAACACATCCATTCCTACTCCCAGGATTTCATTTTTCTTAATGCATCCCATGGGAGATCGGAAGACTGGAGATGTTAATTCTGTTCCATCTATTCACACATCCAAGAAATAGGTAATTTTTAAAACTCCTATATATAAAGGAGTGAGACATTTTTGAAAGAAATCGAGTTGTATTTCAAAGAAGACTCATCTCTGAAGCCCTCTTTCCTGTTCCTGCTTGTCAGGTCTACAGAGAAAGCACTGTCACACCATATTAGTGTCCTTTCAAATGAAAGCAAGTTTGGTCTGTTCCGTAATGTGAGAGGATAAAGCAAATCTTCCACTGGACTCCAGGCTTGGGTGGACACTGGGTAAAATCTATAACCGATGAATCTCATTCATTGTAGCAAAAAGGTGTAATCAGAAGGAAACTTGGCACAGGGTGCTCTGCTAATAGATTGCAGAGCCTGCTGTGGGTCACTGCAGACCTGAATTCCAGCCTGTGCAAGACTTCCAAAGAGAAGTATTTCAGAGCCTCCTTCAAAAACAGCTCCTTCAGACAGGGCCCAGAGTAGATTCAGTATTTAAACTGCAGCACACTTCAGATTGGCATTTCTTGGTGGTATGACTTACAGCCTTTTTCACGGGCTGGATTTTATCCTTTGCCATTTGGAGCTGCCTGTAACTGAGGTAAAGGCACACCGCACTTCGGGGGTCTGCCAGGCTTAGGCAAGGGCTCTGCTGACCCCTGCTGCTATCCTTGCTTTTTCCCTTGCTTTTCCTTCTGCAGCCGAAGGCTGCCTCTTTGCTAAAGATACTATCAGGTGAAAAGTGTTTTAGAATAAGATGTACAGCTTGCCTTTTTCTGCTTTCTGCATGTCTTTTTCCTTTTTATGTCAGAGAAATCCCAGTGCTGATGACAGGGTACACAAGTTGTTGTGGATTGGGTACATTCTTGGAATTTGCACACATTGGAAGTTCTGTCATACTGATGCTGATCTCGCAAACGAGGACCTTTTGCTTTGACAGTGCTTTCTGTTCCAGCTTGCTTACAACTGCTTCACAAAACATTTACCATATAACATTATCAACATTAGATGTCTTTTTCTTAAGCACCCTTTTAAAACTAAGACTTCTATTAATCTGAAATAGATCTTAGTACAGCAGTCAACCCTGTGACTATTTTGATGTAGCAGAAGCTTAAAATGCTCTTTATTGTGAAACTAAGCTTTTCACAATACTGAGCTGTGGCCAGATTGATTTTTGTTTTGCTTTCCGAGCGTTAGTCACAAGACTTAGTTATTGCTCGAATACGAAGAAAAAAGCAAAAATATGTGTAGACTGTTTTCATGAACAAGGCATAATCACAGAGCCTAGAAGTTTCCTGAAACACTCTGCAGTCCTTGGTGTTATTACAGCAGAAAACAGTAATACCTGTGACTAAGAAGAACCTTTTCTGGCACTGTGTATTTTCACTATCATTAATTCTTAATATGAAAGTAGTAGGTCTAGTTTTACTCATTAAAAATAGGGGGATTTATTAATGGGGGTTGTTCTCTCATGGCATTACTTAGTAAATGAAATAGAAATCCTCATATTACAAGGTTCTTAGCAGTCAGGTGAGGGGAAATAGCTGTCAGTGGTACTTGATCATCATTTTGCAGTGTGTTCTATTTTAATTTCCTGCAGAAGAAATTTTACTACACACATGCAAACGCATAACACATGGGCACGTGGCTGTAGTCGCGACATTGGACAGGCTACAAAAGAAACAACAAAAGGATCTTTCATACCAACTAATTACATTTAAAATTTAGATTTAGTTTACTTCAAAAAATACGGGATTCATTATTTTACTAGGGTGTAGCTTGATATTCTATTTAGCGTTTTCATATCTTATATTCAGGTAGTTTTCTTCCTTTATTATTGGCAAAACCACAATCAAATTCTTCTTAAGTCAGCATATCTCTTATCTGGCAGGATCATATATACACACTCATCAGTCTTTCCTTGCTATTCATGGGGTGAAAATAAATGTAACCAACTATACATATATATGCATCAAATTTTAAGTATTATATGCTGTTGCTTATGTATTTGAGTTTCATAAAAAATACATGCTTCAGCCTCTGATTTTCTTGTGGGTTTTTTTCTGCTTTTGCTGAAATGGTCTTTATGGCCCGCACACTGTTTAGCCCAGTTAATCACATACTATATGTTTTGGGTACGTAATTACCTCTCTTAGTAATTTGCTAATTTTTTAGAGAACTTGCCTGAGACAATATTGCTTAATCTTCAGCACCTTTCAGTTGAATTTTGTGTCCTCTTGAATGAGTTTGCATGAATTTTACATGGTTTTCATATTTCTAGTCTAGCCATTTTAAGTTCCTGGTTCAGTTGCAGTCAGAATTTTATTATTAAAAAGTCCTAATTTACTTATATATTGCTGCACCAAATTTAGTTCATGTGGAATAATAATGTAATAGTTGAAGCCTATTAATTCCTCCCACCCCAATAAAACCTCTATAATACTTAGCCAAAACAGCTACATTATCTGATAAGTTGATTTAGGACTTTATACATGTGTTCATATAACCATTTATCTCAACCCTTTCTGAGGAGACCTTTATTAAGCTGTGATGACTGCTGAATATGAAATGTAACCAAGATTATTTTTTTATTCAAATATAATTTAAATATTCATCAAAGAGGAGTTATGCTTGAAACTGACAGAGACTATTAACATCAAAAAATATAATTAACTGCACTGGGTATCGTGAAGCAGAGTTAGCCAAATAGCCGAGAGGTCTAATTGCTCTAGAGTCTGAGAAGCAATAGTTTTATTTTATACTTTTGCTGTGGAATTAATAGTGATGTGGTTTCCTATGCGAGGCAATTAAAAGCTGCCTGTTAAGGTTCATTGCACTATAGGAAATCTGTTGAATATCACTTAGTAAACAGAACTGACATGGAAAAGGTACATGAAGATGGGCAGAGCAGGGTATAGATCATAAATTAGGACAGATTAATATGAATTAAATATACGTAAGTAAATTATGAGTACTTTCTAGTGTTAAAAGTCAGCAGTAGCCATGAAAGTGAAAAGTTTTCATTAGTAACATAAAGGAAATGGAATTTAAAGATTATTACAGTGAAGATGTTTAATTCAGAGGAAAGAAATAGAAGAGTAACATGGGTTTAAAAATTAAAAACTATCTACAGAGTAGTAGAGAAATTAGCAGATCTCATATTCTGTAAATGTCTTTCTGCCACAGAATAATCTCCTACTTACAATAAAAAGAACCTTCTGACCTCTGTGGCTCAATTAAGCTTTTAGTTGTATTCAACAAAAAAAGTCTTCTTTGTTGAATCCCACAGATTCTGCCCGTGCCCAGAATATACATTCTAAAAAGGGATGACCATATTCATGGTATTTTGACATTAATGAGGTTGCTGAAATGGAAGATTTTAAGGATCAAAGATACAAGCAATGGTGGTATTTTACAGCATTTCTTTTTTTTTTCCTCTCTAATAATAAAATTGTGATTTAATTGCTTAATAAATGGGCCATGATTACTGAAAGACATGGATAATTTCCCTCTTTCCATTTTATCTTCTCCATATTGCAGAACAATAATTAGCAAAAATACTACTGCCACAAATGAAAGAAGTTTTTATTTTTTCCCCTTTGTGCAATAACTATGAATGAAAGGAGTTTGCATGTGTGTCTTTTAGTCTAATATGATACTCAGCTTCTATGGTTTTTAAGAAGCAATCTAAACAACTAATGTCATACTAGTAAAATCACACAAAGAATTCAGCTAGAATTCCTGCTTTATATAAATATTGGCTGCCTGTTTCATACATTATTTAGCAGGCTCACCCTGTTTATATCAGTGACATAAGAGTGCGTGCTACTTTCTCAGAAGAGCGCTGTCTTTGCCGCTTCACAGCACAGTGCCTTGTACTCCCAGGCTTGCACATGGTGTTAGCAGATATTTAAAGCACTTCAGCTTAACATTTTATAGGTCATGATGAACTGAGCCTATAAAACAAGTTACTGCAATGAAGTTAATGCAGTCTTAAGAGTGTTACATAGACCAAATACTCAATATTCAGGATATTTTTAGCCCACTGTAGACATATCAATGGGAAGGAAAGGTTCTTACCATGAGGAATTTTTTTCCATGTCCAACTGGATTCACAATACACTTGTAGTACAGAAGCTTTACTACAAATTTACTATTGAAAGCCATTTTTTCAGGTTTACCCAGTAGTAACTGGGGACCTTTGAATTTCAAATTGTTGTACTTCACACACACATGCACATGCAAAACAGAAAAACAAGAGAAGAAATGAGGCAGAAAAATAATTTAAGTGGGCAAGCTGCTCTGACCAAAGTCATGCACTTTGAACACCTTGGAGGAAGAAGTCTTACTCCTTCTCAGTGACATCAACCTATAAAATGTTTCATCTGGCAAGATAAGTATTTTGCTGTTGTAGGTGCAAAGGCATCTATATTCCTTTCTTAGTAGTAATCTGTGATCTTAAACCTTACTGTTCATTGCTTCTCAGATACCTTGCTTCTTGTGATATACATCTATATAATGAAGGAGCAGTTTGGAAATATATTTAATACACACATTTTTGCAGTGCTGTAAAATTGTTTTGCCATAACTCAAGAGTTTGTGCTCTATTAAATACTTTCTTTTAGGCTGAATTGTAAGTGTAGCAATAACGTGATAGTTCTGAACCCATAATCTTTCCCTGTTTACTGAATTTATTACAGACATTGAGTTCAACTCCACTGTTACACTCATGAAACTGTAGGTGTTTTCTCATCTAGGATGTAGCAGCAGTGATATTACTTTCAGTATATTATTCTGGTGCCAGCATTACTGGTGGGTATGAAAAACATAATTTACTTTGTGTATTTAGGTTTCTTGGATAATTTTGCTGCCTTTGTGACAGAGATACAGCAAAAGAACACCTCCTGGAGTCACATTTAAAACAGGAGCACTTTGGGTAAGGTACTGTAGACAGAACACATATGAGTTAGAGCTCACTTATCATGAATGCCATCAGCAGTGCCTTGTTGCTTTCTTATCAGCCACTTCCTGCTGTCAGCCCAGTGCTTATTTCAATAGTAAAGGATTTGCATCAAATGTAACGCAGTATTATGTATGGCTAACATGCAGTTTTTAATTGTGCAGGCACACGAGACTCCTTCAGTGGTAGACAGTTTCATAAAAGGATTAGATCATGAATATTTTTGACACGAGTAAGGATTATCTGTGCACTGACAAAGTGAAGCCAGTGAATTTTCCGATGTATGTTTTACAGTGGTGAATCTGCTTAGCCTGTGTAAAAACCATCTGCAGAATAGGCAGGATTTTTGCAGATATGGGAACAAGCAAACCAAAGCAGTCCCCTAAACTTCATTGGGCTCAAAATTGGAAGTTCCAGGAACCAGAGAGTACACAGTTCAAATCAGTAATTTAATCCCTTTTCTTCAGATTCAAAGAAAAAGTGGGATTGTGCTTTCCAAGTTAGAGCAGCATACTTTTCCAGGGGAAGTCCTATACCTGGAAGCCCTGCAAGCTTCCCAGATGATAATTAGATCCAGACATCACTGTGGGTAATGAATAACAGTGCTTTTGTGACAGACATTCCTCTCAGAAGAAAAGAAAGTACTTGTAGTGAGGACTCAGACACATTTTAATAGGAAATGACACCACTGTTACAGAGTTGATTAAAGATCTACCAAGGGACAGCACTTCTGGAAAAAATCAGCAGATGAAATGAGAAAAGTTGTAATTTTATTATTAGTTATCAGTTAAATGCATGTAACTTTAAGGCCATGAAATCTGCAGTAAAAATTATGAGAAAAAGGACTGTACCTTCTTGCTTGCAGATTGCACTTTTATAAATCTCTTAAAATAACCAAATTGTCTTTTGCCTCTTGCTCAGCATTTTGCTCTGACTTCTGTTGAGCTGTATAAATGAGTCACTCTGCAGCCCTATGGAGTTGGTGGATATGCAGCAGTGGGCACATGGCCTCTGTTGATGAAAATGATAACCCAAAAAGGGGATATTCCCCAAGGCAAATTTACAAAAAACAATTTATTCTTTTTCACCCTGTAAAACTCATCTTACATGCAGGAACTCTTGCATTATTACAAACTCTAATCCTCTGAGTGGGTAATTAACGGACCAGAAAAGCCATTTGTGGAAAGAAAGAGCCATAAGGGTGAAAAATATTTCTCTGCTGAATGATCTTTAAGGAGTAAATAATTACAAGAGTGAGAGGTTTGGGATGACCAATCTAAATCTGAACATAATTAGGATGAACACAGTTTGAAAATCGAAGCAGTTGGCATGTGCAACAATTCTCATTTCAGAAGACTAATTAAATATTTAAAAGCCCAAAACCCCTCACAATTCACAGAAAAATAGCCTGCCACAAAAGGGTCTGTAACTTTGCAGATAATTAGGAAGGGTTATAGGGGAAAAATCACAGATTGGCTCCAAGGTTCTGCAAGGTCACATCTTATTATGGTGTATCTTTTATATGGTCTGATAACAAGAGCTTGCTAATTTAATCTAAGTAGGGCATCCCATAGCGATTTCCCATTTTCCTTGTTAAAAATATGATCAGTTTTCCATATGTCGACTGCAATAGGTGAACATTTTTGTAAATAATTTCTCCTAATTGACACAGGCTATAATATTTTTAATTATTCAAGGTGAATGCATGTGTTAAAGTTGAGTTAGGGCTGCGCCCACTGCATGCCTCATGTGAAGTTGTCCTCAGCAAACCTGTTGCACAGGGAAACCAAAGGACTCTATGGAATCTGGTTGTCTCAGTGGCCAGTTCTGTAAATGACTAAATCTTAATTTCCTGTTAGAGGCAAAATAGTTTTTTGTTGAATATGCATTTCTGTATGCAGAAGAGATGTGTTAAACTCAGGAGACCCATAGCGAATCAAGCTGAATTTGCATTGCACAGACCTGGAGGTCTGGTGGAAATGTGAGCATTGAAAGTGTAGGAAGGCTTCTGTTTCAAAAGTTTCAGTAACAAATCATACCTGTCATCTAACATACCTTATTTTAGTAATTAAAGTGGGTGGTTGTTAAAAATGTATTTCAGATCTGTGCAAATCAATTTAAAGGATAAGGCTACATGTTTTCAGTATTGTAATTCTCTAAGTTACTCATTTAATAATGACTCAGAAGCTGTCTTAAGTTACATAACTTTTAACTACGTTATGAATATGGTGCATGCCAAGCCATGGATAAAAAAGATCAACCGTGCTGCAAAAAAAGAATTCTAAAGGGTTTTTACTGTTATCCTATACTCTCTGCGTGGTAGTCTCTTCTCCTGCAAGTCTGTTGCAGTGTTATTCCTAAGGATCAGACACTGTGCTTCAGGATTTTCTCTTGGATTTTCTATAGCTCTGCTCTAGCACTGTGCCTCTGAAATAAATGCCCCTTCGTAAAGCTCTGGGTTTATTTAAAGCCCCACGTTTCTCCCCTGAAACCTGCTCAACACACGAGGCATGATACTGCACTCGTGCTCATTCGGTGTGAATAATCTGTGCAAATTGCTCAGATACAACGATGCTGCACTACTGAAGTTTTCATTAGTAAGTAAGCATAGCTGCAGGCTATTTATTTTGTCTAAATGGTGAAACATTTAATTGGATCTTTTGAACTTATTACTTTTCAGCAGTGCGGATCTGCTTGGTTTAGTTGGTGCTCTAAAATGTACACTGCCTGTAATCCCATGCTGCAGCTTGCTTGCAAATATGCATACACATAAATAATATGACAGTTATTATTATGATGAAAATTACTGTATTTCTATTTCTTATTCCTCAGATGGGGTTGCATTAGAAACATTTTCTTTAAAGAACAGGTCTATTCTGCATCATACTGTTACGGGGTTTGGGTTTGCACCTACACAGACCTCACCAGGAGATTGTTCCATTTACCTTGCACACATCATTGCATCTTTGATGCTTAGTTTTACTGTCCTTGATTTACAGCCATGTCCTCACCATCTCTGATTGGTTTAGTAGGCCTTTGGTATGTGTGGTAGAAAGTACTAGAGGCAGAAAAGCAGGATTATAATAGCACCTAAAATGCCAAGAGAAAGCAGGAGTTATGTGTTCCACTAGAATCCACTATTTTTTTTCCTTTTTGTTTTTTTTTCCTCTCCCTGTTTTATCTGATGCTCCAGTTTCAGGTTAATGATAACCCCATAATAATAGCATTTACACCAAGAAGAAAAGTATTAGAACAAGGATGAACTGTTACAAGAAAAACTGTTTCTGATAGCTTTGATGTGAGTAAGTGAGAAGATTTCTCATTTTAACAGTGACTGCTTTGAACTTAGAGACATGAATACTAAAAGGCAAATGGGTCATAACTAAATGTATTAAAGTTGTAAGAAGAGGTTGAAAGCAAGAAATATAGTTAAATTACTTTGCCATACAAGTCTGATACACATTCATTGACAGTGAATCAAACTGGGTAGTTCTAAGAAAAGGTCTATGGGAGTTGCATATTTTATGCTGTGTTTTATTGTCTATTTGGAGTTTTTATGCTTAATGCATACCCTTAGACTCCCACAAGATTGCATTGTATAAAGGAAGCACAATTAAATATTATTGCAATTTTTTATTGGGTAAATGGAAACAAAGCTATGGGGCACCTTCTCCTACAATATTAATTATACACTATTTAGCTTCCTTATATGTGTTTACTTGGTAATTAGGAAGATTCAACAAATCATCAATATTATAGTTTGAAAGAAAGCAGAAGGAAAAAACACCATTTTTTTTTCCCCAAATAATTTCATCCAAATCCCCCAGATTTATTACTGTAATGGTCACGTTGCCAAGTGCATAGGAAATCCTAGGGCTAGTTCATGAATTTTCAAACCAAGCTGCAGGATGCCTCACTGCTTTAGCAATCATAGCTGAGTCACCAATATCTAGACACGTCTCTTATGGCCAAATTCTGCTATCATACCTGCTCATGTATCTCCTTTTGTCTTTTAAATAATGAAAACTGCCAAGCACAGCTCACTAAATCCATTTTCTCATTGAGCTCAGTAAAATAGGTGCTATTTCCTTTTTACATGCTCATTCCTCCGTAATAGTTTTGGGGCTTCTAACTTAAAAATAATTTTTAGAAAATCTTACAAATAAATAAGCAACATTGTCAGTGTGTCTTCCTAGGTTTGAAAAGACCAGTCCCAGGATTATAGAGCTATCTATCCTTAGGGGCGTGTGGCTCTGTAGGATATGTGCATTCACTCATCCTGCATGGGAAGGGTAGTGCTTGAGCACTATGCAAACAGCAGGGATGGCTGGCCAATCCTCCTTCAAATCCAGGCTTTATAGGAAGGCTGGATTTTCTCAGCAGGTCTTTTTTCCAGGCTTTGGTTTGGCTTAAATTGCTAACTCATTAGGTCTCAGTACGTAATAATGTATGGCTTGTGAGGTGAATTTGAAACTCAGAATTTAAATACATTCCTTTACATTTATCTACTGTGGCATTTCTTTGTGCATACTTATATATCAAAAATAAGTATAATAAAATCTCTGTTCTCTATTTTATATGTAAGTTTTGTAATAAAACATAGCATTTAAGTAATATCTGTTATCTTCATACATCTGTAACTTTGCATTTAATGACAGGAGCGGAGGTTTAGTGAATATTCATACGAAAGCAAAACCACATCCCACATGGCAGTTGTAGACCATTAGGAATACAGCTGTAAAGACAGCTACACTACTCTGGGTAATGAGGTTCAGGAATTTTTCAGTGTAAGTCATCACATGAAGTGCATTCATCCCATATTCCCATATCTTTTCACTCAGACTGCAGCTCACCCAGGGTGAATAAGGAACAAGAAGACCATATGGAGTATGTGGTGCTGCAGCTCGGAGTTTACGTGCCTCGAGTGGTGTTTAAGCAGGTTGCTGCAGGCGATATGCAGGAACATGCCATCATGCTGGCTTTTAAGTATTTAATCAATATGCTGAAAGAGAAATATCATCAGAACTGGCTTGAAAGTTTCAAAACATACCAAGATAGATTTTTTTAATGTATCAACAATGTTACTAAAAATTAATTTTACTTACTAACTGTGGATTTGTATTGTATTTTTTTTTAATAGTGAGTTACACATGACTGTTTGCTGTGTTTGCATTTCACCCTACTTAAGGAAACACCACATTCACTGAAATACATCATTAGGAATACCCAAAATTATCTTGATAGGTTTTTTCTGGCTATACATTAATCCATATCCTTTTCAAAATAGCATGATGTTTCTTTCATGTTGCTATATTTGTCAAAGTTGTTTATGCAAAACAAAAGCATTTGAAGGATACATTGCAATGTGGTCATTATTTCATATATACCTTATTTTTGCAAACTGCAAGAATCACTTGTTAAGGATCTGTTTGTATCTTTCTGTGTCAGATGTGACTTGCCCACAGAGATGACCTCTTCCCTCAGTCAGTTGGTTTGATCCATACAGTGCTAATGTCTTTCCAGAATCTGTTTCTCAGATCCCAGTGCTTCATTTTCTGGTCCAGTCATGATACACTGTGGTTTTCATTTTAATGCTGGAGTATTTGTTCAAGTCCATAGATTGTGCGTTTTTAATCTTCCTTAGAACAATGGTGAATAATAGCCCTTGGCAGGAGATAATGAAATTTTCTTAATTTATATTTTCAAGCAGAAGCTTCAA
The DNA here is from genome assembly GCF_031753505.1 of Anomalospiza imberbis. Classification (NCBI taxonomy): domain Eukaryota; kingdom Metazoa; phylum Chordata; class Aves; order Passeriformes; family Viduidae; genus Anomalospiza; species Anomalospiza imberbis. Next base: position 18,225,740 of record NC_089689.1, on the reverse strand, counting down.
TTGAAAATGGCATCCTATGGCCTGCAGACATAGCTCTAGTGCAAGTTTCAGGGGAGCTGTAATAATAATGCAGTGCCAGCAGTGACGAGGAATGATAGGACAGTGAAGAAGCAATTTAAGAAAGAAAAGAGAATGTACCAAAGCTTTATTGTAGCATATCTAATGATCTGCTGAAGATTCCCAATAGCTTTGGGAGCATGACAGGAGAAACTAATGTTATCTTGCCAAAACAGAAGCCCCTGCTTAATCAGCAGAACAAGATTATTGATTAAAACACCTCGCACAATAGATTGCACATGGAATCTCATCTCCATACATTGCACATGAAAAAGTGCAATAATAAGCATAAGGTAATGATAATAATAATAAAAAAGCAAAAGCAATTTGTTGGGAATTGTACAAGTCAAGATTAGAGTTGAAATACAAACAAATTATCATGGAAAATACAGCTGTCCTTATAGCTGAGCAGAGAGGATGGATGGGACAGGGCTACATCATGAGCAGAAGATAATACCAGCCCTGCTGGAGCTGCTTTACTTTCCTTTTTCTTTCTGTATTCATCTGAAATGTGAAGGGCCATTCCTCATTTGCACAGTCTTCTTCCTGAGGTGAAAGGAGTTCAGACATTATACTGTAGCTGTTAATTAAACACTCCATTTGATTTTTAGATTACTCTAAGTGATGCATGTGCATTATGAAGATGTAACCTTTCTTCATTCATACTAAAATACAGAAGGAACACGTGTCAGAGTACACAATTGCTCTTTGCATTCATGAGAATAGTGGTAATTCTGGCATTTCCCCTTGCAAAACTGTTGCTGCTAGCACAAGAACCTGAATTACCATTCTTCCATTACTACAGTTAGTTCTTTCCTAACTAGCATTTCAAATTTAATTCATACATTACCTTTCCTAAGTTAACTGTTACTGAGTTATACAGACTTCTTTGCTGATCTGCTGTATTTCCTTGTAAATGACAAAGTCATTGCATCATAAATCTTTGTGCATATTGTGAATTCTTCTTGAGTGTGAAGACATTTCACAGTGTGCAATCATACAAATTTTAAGATTGTACATAACCCCCTGAAAATGTCCATATTTTAATATATGCTGGGGAAGTATGCAGTTATGTAGATTGCAGAGTGCACTTAAGTGGTATTTAAAACCTACAGAGAACTTAAACACTAGATTACTAACTGAAACACCAGAGTATTTGTGATTTGTCTTCTTAAGTTTGCAGAAATTACAGCTGGTTTATATCACACCTTCATTGGGACAACTCTAAAAGCATTTGAATAGATAGACCAAATTAGCAACATATCATGTAGAAAACAAGCTTTTGTTAAAATGAATGAGGGACTTCCAAGTTATTCACCAGTTCAGGTTTTTGAGGTTTTGATTTTTTAAATTTTTTTTTCCTGATGGTGTCTTGGCCAATTTTGCAATTTTCAAGGTACTTTATTTCTACAATAGTCTTGTTTTGTAGGATCCTGTGACAAAAAAGGTGCTTGCCTGTTACAAAAAGGAATGGGTCACCATATTTAAGGCTGTAACAGTGGAATATCCTCTTCTTCAAGCACAATGTTTCTAAGTGTAAAGGTTTCTTAAAATTATGAAGTTCTGCTGTGGCAGTGACTAGGTAGTAGCCACGTAGGATAATCTGCTGTTTAGTGCTATTTTGTGGAGAGTGGAGTCTCTTTTATCCAATATGCTACAGAATTAGCATATTGGGGCTTCTTGTCTTTTAGAAGCTCAACTGAAACCCTTACCAGTTTGTAAAATGTTTTTTTGCAGACAGTAGCAGAAGTATAGGCCAATAACTAACAGAGAAGTATCCTTGGTTTTACAGAGAAAAACAGTGCAGCAGACAGGAGGCTTTAATTTATCCAGAGAATAAATCACAGTAGTGTAAATTCCCTGAATTACTTGTCTCAGAACTACCTCTGCAAAATTCGCTTATTCTTCGGCTCTTTTTTGTAACCCATGAATTAGGATTGACAGCTGCTATAGTTGCTGTAGGTTTTTCTTAAAAGTCTCACTCTAATGGAAATATGACCACTTAATAGGTAAAAAATGGTTACCTGAATGTCAGCTTTTAAAACTCTGAATATCCTAATCAATTGTCTTTAATTTGAAATCTTAGAAGTGTATGTAAATCATTCAGGTTTTATAAAATATAGCCAACAGTGCAGCAAAATCAGTGATTTGAATGTGCAAACCTACACTTAAAGCACAAATACACTATTCATGTAGTTATTCAAGTAATTCCACTTCTTGGGGAAGTGCTGGTGGGCCTGGTAGCACTGCTGTATACTGCAGCAGTGGACATAACTCGTTATTTTGTAACTGGGGTCTAGAGTGTTATCAATTTCCTGTAAACACCACTCAATGCCTGAAGTTTGACTCTGACACTTACTGTACAAAGAAAAAAACCTGCATTTTCTTCTGAATTATTATTACACATCCTTTTGATAAAACCTAGCATGAAGTTCTTCTCAGTTTCCTGGCTGATGGCAGCATTATGAATCTTTTACTGGGAGAAAATGAAACTGAAGAAAACAACTCTTCACAGGGAAATTAGTCTATCTTTTTCTCACTGCTAAATATGACCTTGGTTAGCTTCATTCTCAAGCAATTTCTCCCAACATGTACTCATTTTATTTTGTAACAAATAAATAATTCTGTCTTAATTGCTACTCATTTGAGTATAAAATAAAATTTTCATACAGCTCAAAGCTGTGGAAACCATCATACTGAAGATGCCCTAGGAGAAGTCTTGTAGGAATTACTTTGGCTTCAGCATAAGGCTTTTGCTAAAGGAATGCAAATTTAAGGAAATTTACTACAAAATCTTACATGCCAGATTTTCTCATGCTGGTTAGTGTACCTGAGGTGTGGCATGTACAAACCCCGGTATTGGGGATATTGCAGAGAATCCTGTGAGGTTTGGGGCCACGTTGCCTTCTCCTGCTTCTACAGCCTCCATCTACACCACACACACAGCAGCAGCGCTCTGTCCTTCGTGGGAGGGGCTGTGTGCACAGTTTCTCATTTTACACACTGAGTTCATTGGTTTTCTCAGCAGGCTGGGTGCACATTTCACCACTTCAGCCTGGCTCTGAAGCCACTGGGTGTGTCACAGTTGTTGCACACTCTGACGTCCTGCACGAGCTGCTGCACTGACTGACTGAGCCATTGGGGTGGGAGCGGAGTGGCATTGTTTGTGCAAAAGCTGTGCACAGGACATGGCTTTGCCCTCTGGAAATGGTGGCAGATGAATTCCCAGCACCCATCCGTATCCATGGTTGTGTATATACAGAAATCCCTGACTATATCCAATTAGTTCTGCAGTTATGAGGCTTAAAATGGTAGAAGTGAGCAACTTTAAAAAACTTTTAAACAAAAGTTTTAAAAAAGGGGAAAAAGAAGAGTTAACTGATCAACTCAGACAGCTTTTGTCTCAGAGTTTTCTCAGCAGAGAGGCACAACATGTCCTGACTGGCTCTGTGCTAGTTTGATTACTATATAAAAAAGGAAGTAATTTATAATAGAGTTCTTTGAATATGTTTGCTCTACCTTTTATGAGCTAGCATGAGTTATTCTAATACCTGTTGGCGCTGTACAGCTGTGGAAAGCCACGGATACAAGGCAGATTGTTTTAGCTTGGGTTATGGGGTATTCTGGAGCACGGGAAGAAGTAGGGCAATAGAAAAGTTGATGTGCAGCTGGAGTCAAAGGCTAGTCTATTATTTAAGTTCAGACTTCTGTTATTCAATTTGCTGACAAACAAAACTAATCCCTTAGAAGATCAGCCAAGCTCTTTCCCTTTTAGTCACCAAACTCCCTGATCTTCCTTTTTTTTTCTTTCTCTTCCTCGTGACTGTTTTCCTGTATTACATTTTGACTATCTCTTCAAGGTTAGGTGATTGTTCACTTTTAATTTCCAAGCTAATATTTGGGTTTTTGGTGTGGGGTTTTTTGGGTTTTTTTTTGGTTTTTGGTTTGTTTGGGGTTTTTTGTTTTGTTTTTTGTTTTGGTGGTTTTTTTTTTCTCTAGAAAAAATAATAGTAGTCTAAAATCTATTCTTATTATTATTACCCTTCAAAAACATGAAGTTCAGTAGATCTTCTCAATTAGAGGCATTGTAATAAAGTTCTTCTTTGTATGAAAATGCATTTTCTTTCATTGTTAAGCAAATAATTGTTATGTTTCAGTCTCCTCAAAAATACATCTGAATTAGTTTTCTTTACTGCTTCCTGTAGCCTAACAGATGAAGCTTAGAGTCCACCAATTGCTCCTAAAATAATTAAAATGGAAATGCTAATGTTCTTTATCTACAATACCTCTTCCAAGGAAAATAATTTCCTTGAATCACCAGAAGAATCTCTCTGAGATGTAAATGTGGATGGTTATTCAGCAGGATGTATGTCTCTAAATATGGAAGGAATTGCTCATTGTTGTTCTTACACATTATTCAAAATTGCACATTTTTTCAATCATATCGTCTTTGCATTTTATCTTCATTTTATTGAACAGTAGTATCAAATCAGTATAAACTTGGTACTTGATACAGCTATCGCTGCCAGTGGGGACAGTTAAGGTAACATCTGTCTCCAAATTTAAAAGTATAAAGCCTGAACTAAAATATTGTCCTGAAGTCTTCTTTTGGACTTTTGCTAATTAGTATTAATTAACTTTGTTGTCTTATGGATTGAACTGCCCAAGTGTGAAGAGAGTTAGCACTGAATGTAGTCCTTCAGTATGAACTAGCAAATTAAATGTAATTTTAAATTAATTAGCTTGCTTTCTTTTCCTATTACAGGTGCAACAACCGAACACAGTGTATAGTAGTTACTGGGTCAGATGTGTTTCCTGATCCTTGTCCTGGAACATACAAATATCTAGAAGTTCAGTATGAATGTGTTCCTTACAGTAAGTATAATCTTTTTATCCTTGCTCACTTCCTCTGGCCCTCACAATTGAAGCTGGAGTGCTGTTACATGGAAAAGAAGCATATGTTTATGGCCCATGGACCCATTATGCATGCAAAGCACTTGCAGACTAGGGCCTCCAATTAGCTTCACAAAGTGTGGAAGGAAGCCATGGTGTGATGCTGGCCAAGTGTCTGTCTGTGTTCTTAAGTGTTTGGCTTTTAAGGCTACTGTTTTTTCCAGAAAACAAACTCAAATTAGCTATTCAATAGGCCAGATAGAAATTTGTACTTTTGCCCACAACCAGTTGCTGACAAATTGGCTTGGCTCACAGACTTGTAAAGCAGGAATTGACTTCAATTTTAATCATGATCTACTTGAAAGGCTACCTGCTGCTGTGGTGACTTTGGGTGCACAGCAAAACCCAGCACTGACATTCAGAGGCAAGTGACCCAGTTGGGGGACATTGTAAAAGGATTTTGTGCTTTGTTATAAATGGACGCAGATTCAGAGTGAATAATTCATTAATAAGGTACTCACACTGTGTTCTTTAAAAGCAAAGGGGAAAAGAGTGAGAAAGAAATGTTTGCTTTTAATTGAAAGATAAAATATCTGTTGTGTCTTGAATCAGCTAGCAAAATAGAGTTTTTCACTGAAAACAAAGTAAATAGTGAAATCATGATGAGATAGAAAAAAGTGAAGTTATGGCTACTTCAGCAGTTTTGTACAATATTCTTTATAATGCCGAAGTTCAGTAGCTTTAGCCATACTTCTTATTTCCTTGCAATAATTAATGCTTTTTTTTATTGACATGTATGCATGTTCATGAAAGTTCTGCAGATTCGACACTTTTAACTGGTTTTGCTTTCTTGTAAGGTCATTCTTTGCAGTGACTTCTCTCTCGTCCTGTAACTCAACAGAGAAATAGCTGTGCTTGCAATGGAATTTGAGCAGTGCACTGATCATTCCCTTGAGTTATTATTAGGCGTGAATTTCTTGATCTGCAGTAATCCTTAACCAAAGTATTTTCTGTTGGTACAGGAAACAGGCCAAGTCTGAGATGCAAAAACACTGTGGTGACAGTATATATTGAAAAAGGAAGGAAATGAGTTCTGGCATAAGCAAAGCCATGCTAAAACTGTCCATACTGTTTCCTGCGAAATTTAGAATTCTGAAACTGAAATACTACTCCGTACTGCTTCACCATACTGAACCTTCACTGTTGTTAAAGGCCAAGCACAGATCATCTGTTTTTTCTTCATTTCTGCTGTGTCATTGTGAAATGGTTGCTTGCTGATTTTTTTCCCTGTACCATTTGTAGGTTTGGAAGCCTACTGCAAACAGTGATCCCTAGTACCATTCCTCCTGTGTGTAGTATTGGTGGCTTGTTGTAACTGTTCTTCTTGTGCCACTTTTGAGGAGTGATGTCTTACCCCAATCTAACCAAAGTTTTGTTCCACAAAGTCCACTTCTGCTTTAGCACTGTTTTCATTTCCAAATTCTCAGAAAGAGGGCAGTGCATCTGATTCCAAAACCTGAGGTCAGTCAAGTGACAAGAAGTTACGTTTCCAGTTCCAGTAGGCTAGCTCTTAGAGGAAAAAATGTAATGTAAATAATGTTCAAACATAATTTCTTATGCTGTTTTAGGAAGAGATGTGTGGATATGTTCTGCTGATTGGGTATTGCTATCTCCAGGAATCTTTTCTTTTCCAGTTTCAGAAGTATAGTGCCACAGCGCGGCCTACCCTGTACTCTAACTTGTAGTTACTTTAATTTTAAAGTGTTTATTTTTATTTACTGTCAGTTGCATTGGCCTACCCTTTGAACTCTGTAATTCTGCATCTATCATAATTCAGGATTCTGGACACTTTCCTGTTTTTCTAAGTCTATAAGATTTGGAGTTCGTCAACTGCAGCATGTTCAGTGATGACACTGCCCAATTCCAGAACTGTAAGAAGCATCACCTATCACTACCAGCAGTCATCAAAAAGATTGCCAGTTACTAAAATGAGTTTTGAAGGTTGATTTCATATCACATTGTGCTTCAGTAGCCATTTTAATTGTTGACTCTCTTTCTTCCCTGTCCCACAAAGCCTATCTTGTTATTTTTCCAAGTTTCTTTTTTTGATGCCTGGTAAACTCAAGTTATCACGTCTAAATTTTATTTCCTTACTTGTTCCAGAGCTCCTTATCTAAATTTACAGAATGACTGAAATAATTAGATTTGCAAATAGAAGCTGTCTCAGTGTAAGAGACTTCTTAGGAAGGTAGGATAAGCTTTTGTGGGCCCAGGAAGGGAGGAGTTTAGTGACCACAGCACTTCCAACCAAAGTTCATATATTTAATGAATTTCATCTTCAGTTACTGCAAGACTGAAAAATTTGCAATTCTCACTGTGGTAGCTTTCAGTCCATGAGAGATGACAAACAGCAATTATAATAGGTTTTGTGGTGAAAGGTGAGAGTTCTTACACACTGGAGTTGCTGTCACCCTTGTACAAAATGCAGTTTATGAGCTCCTCTATGTCTTGCTGGCCTCCAGAAATACATAACTGCTTTGCTTATTGGAAAGTACTTAATTTTGCAATTTAATTAAGTTTGAAAGTACTTAATAAATGCTTCCTTTTTTGCATCTCAAAGTGAAAAAAAAACCCAAAAAATCAGCAAAATAACTTTTCAGATGCTCAGTTAGATCTCCTACAAAAATTCCAGACAAATTTGATAGACATTGTTTTGTCCTGAAATAATAAGAGTGCTATCAATTAAATTACAAGGAGATTGAGAGTACTATACTTGACATTTCTCTCACTTAGGCTTTACGATGTATGTTGGCACTTTGACTAAGAGAAGCCAGCCCTTTTATAAAAGCACATCAAAAATGCCATTTTGTATATCTCTGCATTTTTATTTTAAGCCTATTTTGGACTCAGGAATTCAATAGAAAACATTTTAAAGTGTTTTATTCTCTCTATGTGTGTATTGATTGGACTTTGCAGCATTTGTTTATTTCAATAATCCCATCTGTCCCTGAAAAATCGGTGTACACCAATTGGTGTACAGCTGTACACCAATGCATGCAGAGCAGACATGCCAGTAATGATTTTAGTTATTTTCCCCCCCCTGTCTCCTATTACTAATTCTAAGCAGGTACAGTATCAGTATTGCTCTTTGGTGAGAAATAAGCACACGCATAGAGGTTCACAAACAGAATCATCTGAAAGTCATTAATACTAATGGTACAACCCAAGAATTCATCTCAGACTACAACTTCTGTTTACTCAGATAAATCCAGAATTACAAATTACAGAAAAATGAGTATTTTACCTAAAGATGTATAACAGTACAAAGGCTAGGAAAACTACTGTTCATTTTGAAAATATTGACACCCTCCAGTTCCCCCATAAAGTTATGGAATTGTTTCCTGAAGAAATGCTAGATCAGATCAGCCAATATCATTCTCAGAATAATCATATGTAATTTTATTAATGAAACTGAAAATCCAAAACTTTATGTGAAACTTACAAAGGAATTCTTCAGGATAATACTGTAACACTGAAAATGTAATAGCTGTGCAAATAGTTTTGATACACTTCCCTGCTATCAGCAGCTACAGTTACACAGCTTGGTACATCTGTCATTTTCCAGGTCATTTTATGAAACCAAGGGAGCATATTTCAAAGGCCACAGAGTATATGAAATAGGTTTTATTGCAAATAATTATTGAAAAGCTATTTACTAGCTGGGCTTCAGCTATATATCTTTCTGTAACTTCCTTAAAATTTCCTGGGGGAAAAATTGCTACAGTAATATAACTTTCTTAATTGGGTTTGGTTTATATCTTCCATGTATGGTGGAAGGATGGATGTTTGTTTTAAGCACAATACTGTCCTTGCATACTAGCTTGCTGTTTCGGGCTTAATCGATGATGCTGGAGAATATCTGAATGAGCTAATTGTTAATTTTTTCTTCTCTTTTCCTCTTGCTTACTGTGCTTTTGCTTCTTTTTTTCTAGATGTTTTTGCTTATTCCTTCTAGTCTGATTTTGCAGTTGTAGACTAAGAAGTGGCCAAAGTTCTCAAGATTGACATTCAGGAAAACAAATAAAATACAGCCTAAGGAGACCCAAAGGGTGCAAGCTGCTTTCTTTACAAGAAAGAAAAGCAGGGAAATTTCTGGGGCAAAGATGGGGGAGGTTTAATAATCACATATGCAAACCTATATAATTAATATACTGAATTTTGTATTTCTAATTATCAATTAATAAAATATGTATATGTGCACTTGCACATATATGATAAATTAATATGTTGCTTAAAAACCAACTTGATTAGCATTATGCTTTTAGAAGAAGAAGAGTGTATATAGCATGTATTAGTAAAGTAATTCATTATTTATTCAGGTTCACTAAGTGAAACTACATGTCAACATATCTGTATTCCCTCGTTAATCTACTAAAATGATTGATCCGTGTTCATTTGTGTAACCGTAGAATCTCTCTCCCGCTAGGTTATCCTGTTGTCTGTTTCTCTTTATCCAATATAGTGCAGTTCTTATTCTCCCTATATTTAGCGTCTGTTACTAATTTAATCTTTTAGACTAATAGTCAATTTATGTTAATCTTCTTTCTTTTTTCCTTGCACTTTTTTATTTTTCTTCCGATGCTTAAAATAGAAGTGGAGCAAAAAGGTAAATAACGTATACAGTCCAAACCCCAGCTCCTTGTTATGTGCCTTATGGATGTTAACCTCTTCCCTTCCCCTCCCCACAACACTCTTATATTATGATAATCAGCAGGATCTCATAAGTACACCTCATAAAGAAGTCGACTGTTTGCAATAAAGTGACTTGGCTGCTTAAAGTAGGTGGCGGGGTATAGTGTCTGAAGTACTTGGGCTGGAGGGAAGACTCCCTTGCTTTTTTCTCTCCCTTTCTCTTTGTCTTTCTTTCCCTCTCTTTCTCTCACCCTTGGGTAAATTCTTGTTAATCAAGTGTCATCTTGCCTGGCTTCCAGAACCCTCTCCATAGCATGCCATGGTTACAGGGTTTCCTGGTCTGTTTCATTCATTGCTTTGGTTGTGTTTTGTTTTCTCTGCTCCTAATTGCTTTCTCTATATACCTGATGATTTGTTTTGTTCCTTTATTTTTAATCGAGGCACCTCCTTTTTCAGCCTCACCACTTCTTAAAGTTCTAAACAAGTCGATGCGATTTTTTTTGGACTGAAATGACCTAGCACACTGCTGCACACCAGTTAAAAGCTCTGGAGCGTTAATGTGTACTCACTAAAAGTCTGAAACGAAAATGCAAGAGTAGCTCTACATTTTCTGCTGTCTGTGTATGCCATTGAGCCTTGGTCTGTACTAGTGAAAGCAGTTCCCATCCACTTTCCATACTGGTACAGCAAGAACATGGTAACTTTAAGAAAAGTGGATGATAAAGGGTGATAATTGCATTAATTATAACATAAGGTATAATCTAGTGCCAATTAAATTGATTTTTTTTTCTTCCTGACACAGTCATTATGATTTACCTACCTTTTTGTTTTTTTCTTTTTTCTTTTTTTAATTTTTATTATGAGACGGTCTTAATTTGACGTAATTCTTGTCTTACTTCTCTCTGTGACTGTTAGTTTTTGTTTGCCCGGGGACGTTGAAAGCAATTGTGGACTCACCGTATTTATATGAAGCTGAACAAAAAGCAGGTGCTTGGTGCAAAGATCCTCTCCAGGCTGCAGATAAAATATACTTCATGCCATGGACTCCATATCGCACGGATACTTTGATAGAATATGCTTCTTTAGAGGACTTCCAGAACGGACGCCAGCAGACGACGTACAAACTCCCAAACCGAGTGGATGGTACTGGATTTGTAGTGTATGACGGCGCTGTCTTTTTCAACAAGGAAAGAACTCGGAACATAGTAAAATTTGACTTGAGGACTAGAATTAAGAGTGGAGAGGCCATAATCAATTATGCTAATTACCACGACACCTCTCCATACCGATGGGGAGGAAAGACTGATATTGACTTGGCAGTTGATGAAAACGGCTTGTGGGTAATTTATGCTACGGAACAAAACAATGGGATGATAGTGATTAGCCAGCTGAACCCTTACACTCTGCGCTTCGAAGCCACCTGGGAAACGACCTACGACAAGCGGGCAGCATCCAATGCTTTCATGATCTGTGGTGTCCTGTACGTGGTGCGGTCGGTGTATCAGGACAACGAGAGTGAGACTGGCAGGAATGCCATTGATTACATCTACAACACCAGGTTAAGCAGAGGCGAGCACGTGGACATTCCTTTTCCCAACCAGTACCAGTACATCGCCGCAGTGGATTACAACCCCAGAGACAACCAGCTGTATGTGTGGAATAACAACTTCATTCTGCGATACTCCTTGGAGTTTGGCCCACCTGATCCTGCCCAAGGTAAGAAATTCTTTCTTTCTCATTTTTCATCTCTTTGTGTTTCCATTCAGAGAAATAATTTACGATGTATTTGGTCTTAGATTTAGTTCATGACAGAAAGGAGAGGAAGAATTTTTTGTCTGCATTGTGCGAAGCTGAGCAGCATTACAGCAGTGCAAGACAAATTTGCAGAACCTGTGAAGAGAAATAGAATGACTTTATTTGGTTTACAGGCTTGTGCTGTTCTTTTTTTTTTTGCTTTTTTTTGCTTTTTTTTTGCTTTTTTTCCTATTTTAAATGCACATGTGTAGCTTTTCTGTGGTTGAGAATGAGTTGGGGAATTATTTACTTTATACCATCAGTCAGTTTGACTCCAATAGCTAAACTGAGTTGGAGTTGCTTCATGCTGAGCCAGAAGCCTGTTCCCGTCCGCTCAGTGTTACCTGCGTTCTGAATTGATTACAGCACACACGCAGACCTTTTAACTTCTTGGCGCCAGCAATGGAGAGCAGTGTGTGCTGGGAGGTCCCAGAGGAGACATATGGGGTTAATGTGCAATACCAAGCATAAGTATTTTTCTGCAGCCTTATTTTCACAGTTTCTAATGTCAGGTTAGACAAGATTGTCTGACATCTTTTTAGTGGATTTCTCAGTAAGCCCCTTACAATTGCATTCCAGCTTGCTAGAATTTAGTACTACTTCCTAAAATGAAAGATACTAACTGTCAAAAGGGAAAAGAAAAACGGAGGTCTTTAGATATCAGAAATCCCTAAAAATGGCATGAACAGGCACAGCCACATATTAACATCTACAGAGGAGAGTAAATACTAGGAGAAATGCTCTGTGGCAGAAGACGTATGCAGCAAAAGCTGCTTTAGCAATGAAGGTAATACTTCACTTCTCTCATCTAACTGCTATGCATGTTTAGCAGCCGTTTTTTCTACTTCAATAAAGTAGTAATAATGGCTTCTCCACATGAAAAGTTGCTGTCCTGCTTCAGCAAAGCTGATTCATGCACAGCAGTGCAAACTGTATTATGCACACAATTATAGCAACACACATATAGCTTTCCCAGGTACGAAACTGCATATGAGGCAGCAGAGCAGGGTGGTTAGTGATCTCCAAAGCCATGGGCGATCTGTCCAGTCTCCTACAGACCTCCCTGGCAATACCTGGCCAAGCTCAGGCAGGTTACAGGTGTTTGGGGAACTGGCCAGCTTTGCTCTCTGCACATTGAGCAAGTCCATTCCTCAGGGAGGCTTTGGGGCTGCTCTTAGCAGAGAGATAAACCACTTGTGCAATTAAAAAAAAATTAAAGCTTTCATTTTCATACATTCTCATGCATGCCACTTTTCATTCCATTCAACTGAGACAAAGATGCATTTTAAATTCTCCAAAGCTTTAAGAGTAAGAGGAGAAGATGGAGGTTCAGGCTCTAAGTAGCTTTTGCAGTTCAGGCAGCTGCTGTGAATGTGAAAAAAGCTAATCTTTAAGTCACTGCATAGAAGAAAAAGTATAAAGGAAAAGCAGGGGCAGAAAACGCTTTGTGGAATCCTTTGTTCACTTTAGTAAACCTCCAAAAATCTCCAGTTAGACATTTCATAATATTTTTATTTTGAGAGAGTCTTCAAGATCTTAAGTTATGGTGTATGTGCTGGCCACATCCCATCTGCTCTCAAAACTAGATTTGGGTATCCACCAGCACCCTTTTCACTTCCTGGGTGCCTTGCTGGCATGCAAGGCAGAAGCAGAAATAGTTTATTCCAACAAGACCTAGGCGAGAATGGGTCCAGGGCACACTGCAGGGTACTTGCCTCTCCTCTGAGCTATTTGCCCATTCACCCATGAAGACAGAAAAGGAATATTTGAGTAAGTTATGAGTGAGGGTTTTAAATGCACCAGTAAATATCTTTTGTTTCTGGTCTTTTAAAAATATTGAAACCAAACAAAGACACTCATTTTATTTGAGCGTGTGATGCATATAGTCACAGTATTTTTCCTTAGATAAAGCCAATACCCAATATTTTAATTTTGTACGGGTATGTACATTGCAGATCTAAGAATATGTTTCAGGTCATTTCCTCTTTTGCCTAAGCCAATTGCCTGTAGTTAGAAACTACGAAATGAAAGGAAAAATTATCTAACATAATTGTCCTTGAGAAGTACTGCTATAAAAGCAAGGAAAAATTCTTTACAGTATCTACTTCTATATTTATTTCTATTATATTTCCAGTTCCTCTTTGTTTCAGCAAATTCTGTATAAATTGCAGCTCAGTCCTTTGATTATTATATAAAGGATCTACTTGTGTAATACACATTTGGATTTTTTATCTCATATAGAATTAGATCATCTTTTAAGTGCGCTTGACGAACAGCATTTTCATGCTTCTTTTATTTTAATTTGGTTTGGGACTTTTGTGGTCAACTCAGATTTCTTAATCATCTACTCAACAACATAGGAGTTGTGATAACATTCTGTAAGTCACCTAACACAAGAACTTTCTTTTAGTGTCCTTTGCAACAGTACTTTAATATCAAGTATTTAATAGTGTCACAAGGTCAGTATCTCAAAATTGGAAGTCATGGCCCTTTCTTTTCAAATGGTTAACTTGGGACTATTGTGGAACACTCAGTAATCTGTGGTCCCTCCGTTGCCAAGTGAGAAATAATGATAGATAAGATGCACACTGATTTTTAGTTTTTTTCCCCTATGTATCTGTCTTGGCTATTAGTTTTTGTCTGCACTACAATGTCCAGCTCCCAAGTGCTTCAAAAACACCAGTCTTTCTTCCTACATGAAAGATGAATTTGTTATACTTGAATTGTACTTTCCCTTCAAATTTGCTCCTGGGGCCAAAACTTGGGCTCATCCATGTCCTGAAACTCATGGCTTTGTTTTCTCTATTGTTGCCTTCATTTTTAAATCTCCCTGTTGAAACCTCTGAAATACCACTGCAATTAACCTAATGTTGACCTTGCTCTTGCTGCAAACCGACACCATTTTCTCTTCTTGAGACTTTCCCAGTATCCTTGTTTTCTTAGTCTTCAGGAGAAACTCTTCAGATTTCTAAAACTGTGGTTGCTGGAGGCAGACTACTGCTTTAGTACTCAGGCAGTGGGCTCTGCTGCCCTTAGAACCCCTCCCTTAACCCTACTCTTTTTATGTTATTTTCTTCCTGCTTCTCTCGGAAATCATAGTACACAGATGTATCATAGAATGATGGAAGGATCATTAAGTCCAACCATAAAGCTCACCCTGCTGAGTCCAGCACTGAACCATGTCCCTAAGCTTCATGTCTGCACATCTGATGCTGAGCAAATGCCCCAACTGCATTTGCAAGGGGTCCTCCTGTTTCTGCAGCACTAGTGTCTGCCAAGACGGTGCATTTGCAAGGTGTCTGCCAAGACAATGCTACATGTAAAACATTCAGCCTGCACCTGTGTGTCTCTGGTGTAGATGTAGAAATGGTTTTCAGAGCTACAGCTGTCAAGTACCACTCAGGTATTGCAGAAGAGCATGTTTTCTAAGATTAAGAGTAGAAAGCATTTAAAAATCAAAACCCTAATTTTAAAATGAAATAAAATATATCAGGCCTTGCAAAAAGGCACTGAAAAATTTGAGACAAACCAGAGTTTTTATATCCTTATAAAAACTTATATATAGTGGATATATCCAGTTACATTCTTTCTACAGGAGGTACCAAGGGTCCAAATGAATCCTTGGTGAAACAGGAATTTTTAAAGGAATTCTAAGTTAAAAGACCAGGAAGAATGAGGGAATTTTCCCCCTAAAAAGTGAGTATGAGCATTACATTGTAAGGTTTCCTTGGTAACAAAAAGAAGATAAATCCTTTTGTTCTGTGTTAGTGCATTAGGGAGAGATTTCATCTACACTCATCCCAATTTGTGCTAACTGTTCAAACTGTAGTTGTCTCCCCTTTTGTGCCATGATACCCATCATTAAGTATTATTGGATCACTGCAGGAAGAGATGGATGTTGTGAGTATGGACAGAACAGAAACTCGGAGACTAGCATCACCAAGTAATAGGAAACTAGTGCAACACCAAGAATCTACAAGAAAGTCATGCAGCAAATTAAGTAAATTGGGTTTGTACTACTATATCAAATCTGATAGACTACAGATGAATGAAAAAGTGGTTGTACAAGTAAAGACAGTATAATGAGGACCAGATAGCATATTTCTTAACCACAAGTATTTTGCTAATTTTTTTTGTCACGTGTGTTATCATTTTCTAGGTATACATTTATACTGTGTAAAAATTTCTCTTTCATTTGAATGGGATTTGGCAGGGTCAATAGAGTACTGACTAACATAATAGCTGGAGTAACCTATAGGTAATTAGGTGACTCTTAGTACCTTCCCTGCTATTTACTGAAGCACAAAAACAGGTACAGAGAAGTAATAAGCAGAAGGCAGGAAAATTGTGATTTGCACAAGTTTATGATCTCTGTTGCTTTACACAGCAGCTCCATGTATGACACCTGTTGAGAATAAAGGTGGGCACATAGATTTTCATGTGCCCGAATAAATTAAAATACTTGACCTATAAAAATATTAATTTAATTTAGAAAGTCCATGCAGCTGATTTCTCAAATGACCTTTATGCCAGAGAGGAGAATGAAACCATTTTCAGAAGTGGCACATCATTTGGGCATTACAATTAACACAATTGTAAATCTAAGGTTACATTTGTATTTTGGGTAGGGATATTTTTGATTTGGCTTTGTTTAGTGGTTTTTGTTTTGGTTTTTTTTTTTTTTTTTTTTTTTTTTTTTTTTTTTTTTTTTGCCTGCCTGCCTAGAATAGAAACCTGTTGGCAAGGAATACTAGGTAGCTTGTGTGCCTTCTCTAAATCTGCTCTTCACTGAGAGTTGGGGAAAGAAAGTTACTATTCCCCTGCTGTCCTACAGCAATTGTGTTAAGTTTTTTATAGACATCACACTGCTAAACAGGTGTTGACTTTTATTCCAGTGGTGTCTTCATTTTTAGTAACAGATAGGATACATAACTGTTTAAATCAGCTATTAGGAACTGCATTAAACAAATGTAAATTAACTACGCCTCAATTTGAGTCTTTGAATTTACTTCTTGTTGCTCTTTTCTCTTATTTTCTTAATTTTAATGTCTTCAGCTGATAATAAAAAGAACCTATTCTTAAAAAAAAAAAAAAAAGAAGGCAGAAAATTCGGATTTCTCCTCAGCATGTCAAGCCTAGTGAAAAAGTCAAAATAGAATCTCGCATTGCAAAAGTGTCTTTTTTGGAGTTGGACAAAAACTACATAGCTTCACCCCTGCTGCTTAGAACAATAGGTTAATAACCTTGACATGGAGTTTGTTCTTCTTCTCTGTTGCAGCATGTTAATCATCACTGCCATTATCTTGTATTGGCAAAGTGCTCTGCAAGGCAGAGCCCGCAGATGCCACCGCCCTCAGCTCTTGGAACAAGACACATCAGGTGGTGGCAGCTGTCATGTGTCTTCGTGCAGCTCAGGAGAATGGCTGAGCAGATTAAGTTCCCACAGGTCATAAAAGACAAAATGACCTGCCTTCTAAAAGCTAGATATATTCCTTGAAGTGATGTGTTCGGTTGTTTCTTAGTTTTCAACCACCTTCTTTCCCAGACTTCCTGCACTGTCTGAAGTTTCCTAATGCATTCTTAATTATGATAACTTCTTTTTTAAATTTTGATTGAAGAGATAAGCTCTTAGAAGTTATCTGCAATTTTTTTAAATTTTTTTTGTGAGAGGTGGTTTAAAGTCTTTCTCTTACAATGTGAGATTATTCATATATTTCTATGTAGTACTACCATGCTATGCAGGTCATTTTTTAATAATGGGTGATAGACTTTGAAATTGATTTTAATGGATAGCATGAAAATTGTACTAACTAAAGTTTTGTAATGACAGCAGAATTATTTTAGCTCAGGGTGCAACACCAAATATGTTCTGAAACTTGTTACCTTCCCACTGAACTTCAAAGTGATTTATGAATTCTGACACTGATATTTTGCTTCTGAGACAAAACTGTCCTAAACATTACAGGGTTTGAGTAGTAATTGCAATAATGCTAATAGCTATTTTGATGTTTAAATATGTATTAATTAGCAGAGTGTATTAGGAGATGGATCGTAATTGGTTGTCCCCTGCATCATCCTCCATCCCCATGAGCACCCTGTTCCTGAGGACCTGATTCAGCAGGCCTTGCCTGACACTTGTGGAAGTGATTGCAAATGCTTTTGACAAATGTTAATTGGGAAAGCACTAGAAGGCTGGATGCATTGTAATCAAAAGCAAATTAGAGCAGTTTCACAAGATGTCAGGCAAACACTTGCAGAATAGATCTGAGGGTTTCAATAGTCACTGGCTACACCACAAGTTCAGCACAATTACACACGCTGTGTTCAAGCAGCCAAGAATGAGACTGAAGAGAAGACAGACAAACTTCTCTGCAGAAGTTTGTGAGCAGGAGAGGGATGATAGGCATATCTTTGCCTTTACTCTTGAAAAAACATGACGATCAAAACTTCACCCTAAATTCATGTGCAAATAAAAAATGAATTAATATTCTAAACCTCTAATATAAGTGAAACATAATTGAAAAAATGTTTTAAGATAATTGTAATTTGCCAAATGGCTGAAATTTAATATTACGCAAAACACTAATTTACAAAACAACTGCTGAGAAAAGTGAGACTGCTCTTCATTCTGGTTTTATTTTATTTGATTAAATGTAGAGAAGCTGCATTGTCCAGTAAGTCAAGAGTACAACAGCCTAGCAGAGCAAGAAAAAAAGAGAAAGAAAAAAGCCAAAAATATTTTTCGTGAGCTTATTTGTTCTCAACACAAGCCTCTGTATTTTTCTGTGCCCGTAAAGCATTTTGAACACTGATGAATATTTGGAAATAATGGTAACTGTGGCAGTTGCTTTGCTCACTTGCGTTGTTTCTCAATATACATTTGAAGGTGTTGCACAGCATACCAGACTCCACTAGCATTAACTTATATTATCTCTCCAAAGCCTGAAAACCCTGGCAAGGCTTGGGCTGTACCTCAGCAGCTCCAGCCAGGAGTTCCTGCTGTGGGTCAGTGGCAGGAACAGCTGCACATCCTGAGCTGAAGGCATTTGGCCTAAGCCTGTCCTGGTGTTTCATAGAAGATGAAAACTTGGTCCTTGCCACTGGCTTGAATGAATTGTGTCTTCCTACCTGCTCTATCAAAAAAGGATGTTACGGCCCCAAATGTTCAAAGAGGAGACCGCCGTGTAGCTGCTGGGTGCTGCCTCTGCTTGGAGCTAATCGGGCATGCAGCTCTCTCAGGCAGCATGACTGCTGGGTAGGAAGATGTTATCATAATTATTGCCCTGGAAGGTGTATACTGGGTGACTTGAAGTTTTGGGGTCTGTTTTTCAAAAATGGTCTCGTTAGTTACAGCCCACTGCCTTTGTTGTTAAAGCTGGACTACATTGTTCACGGCACACTGATTCAAATGATTCAATCTATTGAGTTGTTCCTGCTGCAAATGTGATTAAGTAATCTTTAATTGCTTTGAGTGTGTTTGTTATGTACTGATAATTCCCTAGTATGCCTTTCAGCTTTTAGAAATGTAACTATCAATTTTTATTACAGAAGAGATTATTTGAAGAATGTGCTGAAACGTCATAACAGTATGAGCTGGCAGTAAAAAAAGAAAAAACCAAAAAAAAGTCAAAGTTATATCTTAAGCATCCAGAATAGCAGTAAGAGTAATATTAAGATAAAGGAAAGGAGACGCCAGAGAATCCTTGAAAGTTACATAAATAGCTTTTAAATAACTTTTTTATATATAATTCTGAAGTAATTTATTTTATTATTACTCTGATTTTTCCCTGTGCAGTGCCTACCACAGCAGTGACAATAACTTCTTCAGCAGAGCTTTACAAAACCACAGTGTCAACCACTAGCACTACATCACAGAGAGGTCCCATAAGCACAACATCAGCTGGAGGAACAAAGGAAGGAAGCAGAGGACCCAAACCACCACCACCCATTTCCACAACCAAAATTCCTCCCGTGACAAGTTTTTTCCCTTTGCCAGAGAGATTCTGTGAACCGACTGAGGCCAGGGGGATTAGCTGGCCTCAGACACAAAGAGGAATGATGGTTGAACGCCCTTGCCCCAAAGGAACACGAGGTATTGCCTTTAAAAATATATCTTGATGTCAAGCAGACATTTCAAAAGCAATATGCAGCTCTCTCATGATGAATATTTTTAATCTCAGGCTGTGTGTCCCATGATTTTTTTTGTTACCCAGAGAGTGCAGTATCTACAGACACTGGTCAAGTTATAATCTGCAATCGTCATTTGAGCGTAGCCACAGAATTACCTTGCACTTGCACTTGTGTGAATCCAGGTCAAATTTTAGGGCATTGCTTGAGGACTGTTGTGAAATATGCTTACAGCTGCCTTTCTCATTATGAGCTCCCCTCTGGATGAGCTCCAGGAAAAATCAAGGGCTTTTTGTTTGTTTGCAGAAAACGTCTGGTACTTTTCACTGACTTTTTTTTTATTGCTCTTTGTAATCTACATTATTTCCTTACATTTTAGTCAATTATTGTCAAGTACTACCATTAGCAGCATTCAGAATTGAATGTTGTTTAGGAGCACAGTGTAGCCAATTTCCTGAATGCATGAAGAAAAATGGTTTCCATTTCACTGTAGTTTTCTACATCTGTTGCAGGAACTGCCTCGTATCTCTGCGTGGTCTTAACGGGAATGTGGAACCCCAAAGGCCCTGATCTTAGCAACTGTACCTCACACTGGGTAAATCAGCTGGCTCAGAAGGTTGGTTGAAACCTTTTAATCTGGTGTACACTGGTGATTAAGGATTTTAACTCTCAGCATTAATATTTCAGTTTGTTGAAGTTGTCTTTATTACTCTGTGTTCATTAAAAGTAGGAGTTATGTGTACTCCATGTGCAAAGTACTGGCCAACAGTTAGGTTCTTATTTGTGTCTTAATATGCCCTCTGTAAATTCTTATGTTGAATTTGTGATTACGTGTTTTCATCACAATTTAAAACAAAGTAGCTTTTCTTGTTTTCAAAAACCAAAAGCAATATTTGCTTAAAAAATCAAATACTATACAACACACAGCAAAACCTCTGGTATACAACAAGGGTTTTTTTGTTCAGTAAAAATTACACTGTAATAAATAGATTTTTGTCTGAGTGCATTGATAACAGTATGTTTAGACAGCAGAACCACTTTCTGTGTTTTCCTTCCCTACTGAGATTTACAAAGTTTATGAAAACTGGATAATTTGTTGTCAGTACAAGGCTTCTTGACTTTCAAATGCCTCAAGCACTGGTATGAACAAACAGATTTCTTACTGTCTGATAATGGCAGTAAAATAAAAGTGAGGATGAATAGAAGATCGAGCCCAGAAGTCCCACTCAGATTTCTGGTTTTGATGGCTCTTAAGAACTGCTTTTGTGTGTCACAGATCTAAGAACCTTTAATCTTCTGAGATAAAGAGAACGTTATTGGTCTCAATTAGTTACAGATTTCAATGTGTGTGCAAATGGTTATTTCACCACAACAAAGGTACACAGGGAATTGGAATTAGGAGCCGCAAGCAGAACAAGGGACCCTGCTGAGATAATATAAACTGTCATTTCAGATCAGAAGTGGAGAAAATGCTGCTAGTCTGGCCAATGAACTGGCTAAACACACCAAAGGACCGGTCTTTGCTGGTGATGTTAGTTCATCAGTGAGGCTGATGGAACAGCTCGTGGACATTTTGGATGCTCAGCTTCAGGAACTACGGCCCAGTGAAAAAGACTCTGCTGGAAGGAGTTATAACAAGGTACACACCTCCCATCACCTCCTCCTGCTGGGATAACAATTGCTCTTGGGTTTGGTATTTTTTTCCTTTCAGAAATATTAATCTATACTTTGTTCCTGCATGTGTATAGTTCTGGAATAAGCATATGAGAGAAAACAGCAGTAAATACACAGCGGAAAGTTGTAATTACCTTCTTTAGGGAATGAGATATAATTCACAATAGCTGACTGGTCCTAAAATACATAGCTGTGTCCCATATTAAAATCTGGAATGCATTATAACTAGTGTGAGGGAAATGAGTATTAACTCTCAGAAATTCTGTAACAAATCAGCATGTTTATCCAGTGATCCTTTTAACCCTGAACATGTAATAAAATCAGTGGAATTCTGCATAGGTGCAGGGTTTTATTTTAATCCAACTTCCTGCAGAATAATAACACTTTCTTAGACTTCTAAAGACACCAACATGACTTATAATTGATCTTTATAAAAAGGCCTTACTGCACATAAGTAAAACTCGAATTAATGTTTTCTCTGGAAACATGTTCCAAGAAACATTTCAGAGAAAATGTGTCTTTGTGGTTTAAATACAAATTACAGTGTTATTACCTTTCCTCTTTTTCTCAGAGGAAATGTTATATTTCTCAGCCTCTTCCTTGCATGAGCCTAGTCAGCAAGCCACAAATGAAATATTTTTTCATCCTCCTTTAGAGAGAGAGATATCCATGCACTTCTCTGTTATTTTGGCAATAGGTTTATTTACAGCCCCTAGATGCCCTTAAAATAGTTTTCCCAGAGACAGATCTAGTGCCCACACACAGATTTTTTTCCTTTGACCTTTTCGTATAAACCCCACCATTTGAGCAAAAGTTATCTAGACACCTGAGTAAAGGTTGCTGTGCTGCTTTTGGCTGGGGTAGAGTTAATTTTCTTCACAGTGGCTAGTATAGGGCTACGTTTTGGATTTGTGCTGAAATAAATCTTCCATATCTTTGACAAAAAGATGTTTTTGTTAATGCTGAGCAGCATTTTCACAGCATTTTCTTCTTTTTGTACTGCTGTGCTGTCAAGGAATTTGGGAGTGCATGGGAATTTGGGATGGGACACAGCTGGGACCTCTGAGCCCAGCTGACCAAGGGGGTATTCCAGACCATGTGACATCATATTCAGCATATAAAGCTGGTGGGAATTAGGAAGAACTGGGAGACTGCAAAGTTATGGTGTTTGTCTTCCCAAGTAACTATTCCATGTGATGGAGCTTGGCTTTTCTGGGAATGGCTGAACACCTGCCTACCCATGGGAAGCAGTGAATTAACTCCCTAGTTTATTTTATTTTGTTTTACCTATTGAACTGTGTTTATCTCAGCTCATGGATTTTGTCAGTTTTACCCTTGTGATTCTTTCCCCAACCCTGCTGTTGAGCAAACGAGCAAGTGGCTGTGTGGTCTTTGGCTGCCAGCTGGGCTTAAACCACAGCTGGGAAAAAACATTTCCTGTGAGATGTTCTGCGTGATGTAGTCATCATGGACAGAAACTAGATTAATGTCCAGGCTCTCATTCAAAATCAGGATTTGAAACACCAGAGTATTTTTTTTCTCTTTCTGAAGTTTTCCAGAATCTTTCTAACTTCTGATTTTCTTTTTCCTTATTAAAAAGCTCCAAAAACGAGAGAAGACGTGCAGGGCTTACCTTAAGGTATATCTCCTGTGCTGTCACCCTGCTTTCTCCCTGCTTCAGCAACCTGCCACGCTTTATCATCTTGCTGCATGATCCTATGTATTTCAGTCTTTGATAAATGTGTATTGTGCCCCATATCAACTTTAAAAATGTTGGCTTTGCACAGGTATAACACTCAGAAAAAAAAAAATCAAAGTTCATACCTCTTGTACCTTAACATGTTCAAAACTAAAAGAGCAGAAGGGATTATTATCTGAATTGGAAGTAACATCTCTCTTGTAATAAAATTTTGGGCAGGAGGAAAAAGCTTGCAACTCAAAGAAATTAGTTCACCTTGGTAGAATTTTATATCAAAGACTGTTTAGAGTTAATTTGCTTGTGAGAAAAATATACATTATGTAGCTTTTGCTTTGTGTGTATTTTTATGCCTAGTAAAATCACTCCTTCTTACAGTTTTGAGAATTGTTGCAATTCAGTGACTTGAGGATACAATGCAAAGACAAACATTTCTCTAACTTTATTAGTAAAATGTCTGCCACGTGTCCCATTAACCAGGCTATATAGGTGTGTAACACATTGCTACCTGATTTCCAGTTCCTTTCATCAGCTGTAGAATGGCTGCCTGTAGTGGCCAGCTCCTTTGCTGCAGTATAATGCCAATAATGCCACCTCACCCCTATGAAGGGGGAAAAAAAGTTCTAGAACAGACATGTCTGGCTCTGAAAGATTTTATTGTAGATTTTTACAAAACTTCTTTTAAAATACTGATTTTTACCTGTTCCCTCTGAGATGAAATGTAAGAATTATTTTTGGAAAGAATTTTGAAATGCCTTCCAACATAATAAAAAAAAAATTCAGACTCTTACTGAAAAGAGATTTCTCTGTACAGGGCACTTCTGTCTTTTATCCTGAGGCCCTGGAAGTGGATGAGAGATGTCCAGTTATACAGAAATTCGACAAAAAAGACAAAGTTCTGGAGAGAAATTAACTTCTCAAGCAATAATAGTTGTAATATGTTTTTATTAGAAAGTATATTTTAATAGTAAAGGGTAATCGAGCAGATGTGGTTTAGGAAGAGTGGGGTTTTCTGCTTCCTTTTCAGTAGTAAACAGGGTCATGAGAAGAGCAGTAACGGGGCTGCTCTGACAGCTGTGTCTCAGGGGCTCTGGGGTTTTTCCCATCCATTTGCCTCTGTCTGAGAGGAGAAGCACTTCAGAAATATTACTGGGCAGGTGATGATTTTCCACAAGGAAAACGCAGAGTTAAGGTATCCCATAATAAACGAAAAGCGTATCGTATCAATGAATTCATACCATCAGTGCTGTATGGCGATACATAAGAAACCAGAGCAGAACCTTAATTTCCAACTGGTGTCATTTTCTGTAGGTCTCAAATGGGCTTCTTTGCTTAGATAAGACTAATAAACCTCTTGAAATTACAAATCAAAAGCTGACTTACACTATGCAAATGAAGCGAGTTCCCACTTTGTGACAGAGAATTCATTTGTTCCTCAGATTAGAGGCTCCAATCTGTATTTCTTAGTGACTAATGAATCTGGCCTCTGCAGACCAATTTCTGTTCCACTCTAGTTAATGGCTGCAGCAGTATCAGTGCGAGCATTTTGACTATTCTCCCATTAGAGAAAGAAAAAAGGCTTTAAAGCCACTTCGAAGTATCTTCCACCTGCCAGGAAGGTCGTGGTGGCTCACAATGCAGACAGAAAGAGGATATTAAAATGGATTAGGCTAATTAATCTTGCTCTGACAAGAGCTTTGACCAAGTTTTCCCATTTGTTTGTTTGCACAATATAGTACTCCAGACTGACATCTTTCTGTTTGTATAATGTGTTCTGTTTCCATTTCCAATGCTTTTAAATTGATCAAGCAAATTATATATATGCTTAATGACACATTAGGAATAGGTAAATGGGACAGAATAAACAGGGTGTTACAGCAGTGCCTGCTGTACTCAATACACAGCACACTCAGTGCACAGCAACGTTATGCATTAATGTAAAAGCCTGCCTTCAATTGATTATCTGATTACTCTGATTGGATTATTTTTTTTAAATAATGTAATCATGTCACTGAATTATTCTTCTTCCTTATTTATTACTACCCTATATGCAGCTCAGTGAATCTTAAAGCATGATTATAGAGTTGTTGCAAGTAAAACTTTTAAAAATAGCAGATTTTATTCAGCTTTACAGTTTTGCCGTCACTGATAACAGGAACGGTCAGTGGACATCTTGTTTGCTCTATTGATTTCCTTTTCTAACTGACCTTTGTGCAGGAATGGGAGTTGGTAATCCCTCTAAGTATCTGTGAACAGGTACAGGAAGACGAGGGGGAGTGAGAGTGGCCAAAATTAATTTTGAAGCACTGAGTCAGCTTCATTTCATGCCTCCTGTAATAAAGAAGGTCTAATTGTCATAGACAAGTAGTTTACAGTGCTATGACTGCACTAGTGGGGTTCAGTTTCCAGAGGACTATTATTGTCATTTCAGCCTAAACTGCGAAGTGCTAATTTTGGCGTTAGTATTTTTAAATAGAAGTTATGCATTTTGACATTAAGATGAAAGCTTCAGGCAAGACTTCTGACATTTATTTTTACATTTTTCAGCACAATAATAATACCATACTTATATCTGATACAAAACAAGTCAAATTTGCATGTTAACTGCTTAGAGACCACACAATGCTAGTGACTAGCTGCGCTTCTACTCATGCTAATCCAACAAGCGGATGGAAAATATTTTAATGTTGAAAATAGTGTTCTTGTGCCATTAAATCACAGTAAATCATCCTGACAGTTAAGTATTATAATTGTCACCGTATAACATTGGGAATTTTCCCCAGCTGCCTAGGGCTTCAGACCTAATGATAGTTTTCTAATGAATGCAGGCAGTTGTGGATACAGTGGACAACTTGCTCAGGCCTGAAGCTCTGGAGTCCTGGAAGGACATGAATTCTTCAGAACAAGCCCATGCAGCCACAATGTTACTTGATACATTAGAAGAAGGGGCTTTTGTCTTGGCTGATAACCTTGTAGAACCAAGTAGAGTCTCAATGCCCACAGAAAATATTGGTAAGTAAACTTCTTTTCGAGCATAAGTTAAAGTGCTGTGTATTGCTTTACACAAAAGGAGGAAAAAATACTCCAGGTAGAGACATACTTTCTGAAGGCTGAGCTGTGCAATGTTTGATGGAAAGGTGAGTGCTTCAAAGCAGGGAAAACACACTTTTCTTGTTTGGTTCTTTGAAATTAGCCTTCTTCTTTATTGTCATTAGTACATTATAAAATGGAAAGTAGTTGATATTACAAAGTTGATTAATCACTGAAAATTCATTAGCAGAACACGTGGATGTAAAGAGTGCTTAAAAGGCAGAGTATGGATTTTTTGAGGGAACTGCTTTCTGTAGAACTGCAGAAAATACGTTTCTCTTAAATATAAACTCTTCCTAATGAATTTAAATTACTTTTTTTGCAATGTACTGTGCCAGTTAAATATTTTAGGCACTCAGCATAGGCCAAATGTTTATATTAAGCATGACTGCCTTCAGGTAAAAATGTGTTCAGTGAACTACATCTCCCATAATGCAGAATAGCTATGCTTCAGAGACTGCAAAATAGCTGAAGATATTTGGAGCATAATTTAGAATTTAAGTGGTGACAGAGAAATGAAGGGGTTTGGTATTAGAGATGTGCAAATATTGTTGCACAGGATGTGTTAAAGCAAAAATCATTGCTATGCATAAAATTAAAATTCCTTATTACAGAGATTAATGTAGTCTCAGGGAGGTACGAGGAACCTGAAAGTCTGCTAATATGCAGAGTACCAAGATAGAGACTTGAATAGACTGCAGAAATTAGACTTTCACGTTTCAGTGTCTGCATATTTGTAGCTGTAGAAGATGATTCTGCCTAGTTTTTAATTGAGTAGGAAGATACTGGGAAAGGATGGGGAACAGTCTCACAGTCTGTTATCAAAGGAACTGCACCAGTTGTTTTGAAGGAATGTGGGTAGAATCACAAATCTGCCTTTGGATGTACACAAGCAGTCCATGGAGATGAGTAGACTCTGAATATTGCTTCTTGTGATAAGCTGTCTTCATGTCATAATAGCACTTCCCTGATGCCATGCAAGACTGAATTCTTGGTGCACATATGTATGTATGACTTGGAGAGAGAGAAGTGATTTCCCAATTTCATACTTTTTGTCAGTCTGTAGTTCAGAGCTGTAGCTAGACTGGTTTAATATAACACAGATTTTGTCAACCAATTGTCCACTCTTACCTATATGATTTTATCTATCAGGGAAATCCAGCTTTCAGTGGTAATCCCATGAAAATCTCCCAATATGCAATGTGTTGTAAAAGTAATACTGAAGTACAGCTGAGTGGCATCTGATTTTTCAATTTAAATGCTTATTAGCAGGACTAATAAAATGGTTTCCTATAAATATACAGAATTAGATGTAGAAAAAAAATTGGAAATAATTTTTAGTTACGTATACTGATTTAGCTAAATACATGGCATGAGTATACTTAGGTATTCTTTGCTGACTGTTTAAAAAACTTTAAATCAATACTTAAAGTTCTAAATTTGTCAGCAGAGGATACTGCATACACATTAGGATCTTCAAAACTAACATTTTTTTGCAACATGTGTGTAGTATCTTTAAGTGGATGTTTTGTGGGCACAAATTTGAAGAAGATTTGATGTCATGTTATCACTACTAAAGTGCTGTCATTTTAGCAGTGTGCAGTAGATTTAGTTAAAGAAGCTAAGTCTGGGTGATTGAAGCATGCAGTGCATATCTGCCTTACAGACAGCCATTTGAGAAAACTAAATAAAGACTGGGGGGAAAAATTGTCATCTGGCATATTGTAATCTGGCCAAGAGACTTTCTCTGCATTCTCCTTTTTTAACAGTTTTTTTTTTTTTTTTCCCCTCTGGTCTGCTTAGTTTTGGATGTTGCAGTGCTTTCTACTGAGGGCCAAGTGCAGGACTTGAGATTTCCTCAGGCTGGTAAAGGAGGCAACTGGATTCAGCTTTCTGCACGAACCATGAAACAGAACAGCAGGAACGGTAAGCCTTGGGCACGGAACAGTAGAACTCCATTAACTTCTATAAAGCCTACCTTACCTAGTTAAAACATCAAAACAGAACACCACAAAACTGCTCTGTGGCTTTTTTTTTTTTTTTATGATCATGGGTACCTGGTTGTTTTTCTTCAAGGCCATGGCATGAAAATACCTCTCAGTTTACTGATGCTTAATTGTCAATAGAGTGCAGCTCACTGTACACCTCTGTGGAGTGATGATGGGCTTTTTTTTTCTTTTGTAGGATTAGCCAAACTGGTTTTCATTATTTACAAAAGTTTGGGTCGTTTCCTCAGTACTGAAAATGCAACCATAAAGTTAGGCAGTGACTTGGCGGGGCAGAACAGCACGATCGCCGTCAACTCCCATGTCATCGCGGCCTCCATCAACAAGGAGTCGAGCCGGGTGTACCTGACTGATCCCGTGCATTTCACACTGGAACACATTGATGTGAGTTATGCTAATGAGTCAATGGGAAGGTCACAAAATCAGCAAGACAGAAAAGCAATGCAGAAAAACAACCTTTTTTCCATTTGAATTTTAAATGTTGGAGTAGGTCAGGGATGCAAGTTAAGTCTATGAACATAAAATTAAATGAGCCTGGTTCAGTGATTATTAGAACTTAAGTGTATTCTTAATGAAAGCTAATTCAGTAATCAACATGAAAATGTAAATGACTCATTTGTTTCTAACTGAAAATTAACTCTTACCTTAGTAGAAGGGTAGAAAGTAACTGTTGAGATTCTTGATGGTTTGATGTAGAAAGTTTTATTGACTCCTTAATGTTTTACATTAATTTTGGACCAAGTTATGGAAGCTTATACAAATTGTTAAAATTGCATTTATTCAGCAAAGAATAAAGTATGGTATCTTGATCTGTTATACTTTGAATTTATGTATATCTTCTTCGTGGTATTTCATTTAATGTGTTTCTTTGGTCTTAAGTATGTCCCTTTCTCTTTTCATGTCTCACATGGGGAAAATAAACAATCACTACTGTGATAGAGAAAATATGGTTAGATTATTCCTCTCATTTTGCCTGTTTTTATAAATCTGGTTGGATTTTTTTTACATCAAAATAGATAGACATTGAGGAGTGAACTTTTTTGTGATACCTATTCACATGACTTTGGCCTGACCAAAGGTGAGAACCAAAGGAAAATTATCCTATTTTCAAATTGTGAATTACAGAAAAAAAAAATCTTCAGAATAAAGTCACTATAGCTGTAATGTACCATCCATGCATAAAAATTGTAATTGTTTAAAATTGGGTCTACAGTTATTGAGGCTACACTTCAGAGTGCTTCGGACTATAAAGTCCCTTATAAACTAGATGTCTTCCTTGTGCAACATAGTCCACAGTTATGCTGATGAAAAACTTTATTGTCCAAAACATGCAAGGTTTAACCTAAATTACCTTTTACACATATTAAACAATTGTTATTGCCATCTTAGTGTGTAAAATCCTCATTTTATGTTATCCTTTTATCTCCCAGCCTGACAATTATTTCAATGCAAATTGTTCCTTCTGGAACTACTCAGAGAGGACTATGATGGGATACTGGTCAACTCAAGGCTGCAAACTGGTTGACACAAATAAAACTCACACAACATGTGCTTGCAGTCACCTCACCAACTTTGCAATTCTTATGGCTCATCGGGAAATTGTGGTAGGTAACGATGTTTCCAGCCATCAACAGAGAACAAACTTAAAAGACATAGCTTTACATTTTTAGCAAGATCCAAAATTGTTGAAGTTTCTTTAGTATTTATATCTCCTACCCGCTCTTTCCAAAGTTGCTTTCTGTAGCACTTTTCTTCCTTATCCATAAAGTTGCAAACAAAATAAAAGGGAAGAGAAAACAAGGAAGAAGAAAAGTTTTCTACAAGCCATATTTTAAAGTTACTGACCAACCTTACAACCATTTTATAGGCTCTCCCTCAGTACAGATGGAGAGTGTCTGTTGAGACAGCTGAGCAGACTGTTCCCTGGAAGCCCAAGTGCCAGCTCTCCTTGGTGAGGAAGGTGAAAGAACTTCCATAGTGGTTGTTTAAACACCTCTTCATAGTCAGAAATTTTGTTGTCTATTTAAAGCACTTCCTGCATGTCAGGGGCCCAAGAGCATGCAATATTTGCAGGGACATGGGACTTCTCATTAAACCCCTGTATTTGAAAAGCTGCAAAGAACTGAAGCAAGGAATCTCCTTTAGCTAAACATGAGATTGAAACCAGAATTACATGGGCAGCATATTCTGCATTTTGTCCTGATCATTGTGTAAAACATTGCTTTCTTGTCTGCTGTGGAGTTGCAGGCCTGTAGGAAGTCCCAGGGAAAGCTCTCCTCCTCTCTCCTTTCTTCAGAGCCTAGTGGTCCCTTAAAAATGTTATGGTTCTCTGCTCATATTTCCAACCAGTCTGCAGTGAGCCATAGGAAAAGTAAAAATGCTATCTGATCTGGATAAAATAGTCACATTTTTCTCTCAGACCTGCTCCTCTTCTATTGACCCTGATCTTGCTCTTCTGGGAAGCTGACCTGAGACTGAGAAATTACTGAGTACATTTTGCTCATCTCATGTAATGAACAAGTAACTTTTCTAGATACCTGTGAAAATAGGTTTTTGTTTATACTCATAAAGAGTCATATTAATTTTCTCCATTCTTGGTTATTTCTAGTACAAAGATGGAGTGCACGAATTGCTCCTCACTGTCATCACCTGGGTGGGAATTGTCATCTCTCTTGTTTGCCTGGCCATCTGCATCTTCACATTCTGTTTTTTCCGTGGCCTGCAAAGTGATCGTAACACTATTCACAAGAACCTTTGTATCAACCTATTCATTGCTGAGTTCATTTTCCTAATAGGCATCGATAAGACAGAGTACAAGGTAAGTTTTCTCTCTGTGTACTGATCTTGTTCTCTGAAATGACTGTTTGAAATGGATTTGAATTAAAACATGACAACACTGACAAGTTTTTAGCAAGGCTGAAATAAAAGCTCAGCATGAAAACAAGATAGATATATTCATACATAGTATTTGCATCCATCCAAAATATGCTTTTTATTTTCAGTTGAGAAACACTGACTATTAACGAAGCAGGTGGTTAGACTTTTGAAAGAGGACATGAAATTGAATGTTGATTATTAGGAACATGAATAAGTTTTCTATATATTTATTCAAATGTCTTAACAGGTATTGACTACATTTCTATATATATTAGTATGAAGCCTTTTCTATACGTATACACATTTTTTGCATTTCACATTCAAGCAGGTATTTTGGTATTGTTGGTAAAATTAATTCAGACATGATTCATTGGGTTGAAACTAATAATCTAGCATAGTTTCATCCAGAATTTGGCCAATGGGGAAAGAATTCAGACAGACTTCTGTTACAACAGTAGAAATTTCCATATTGCAGCAGACAAAAATCGTGGGGCAGACACTTCATAATTTTTAACATGTAGTATCACATTATGCATAGAGAACCAACTGTTCATGTCTAGGATTATCTAAACTGTAAGTCCTAAAACTATATCAGTTTCAAAATTAAAAAGTTGCTTATGAAATTAAGAAGTCCACTCTGAAATTGATGACTGGGAGATGAGGGTGCAATTTCCATATCTTCATTCAGACAGTTCAGGTGATTCACTTTCTGTAGCTACTGAGCGCATATTAGTGTTTTCAAATGTTCAGAGTAGGTTTTGAGGTAGGGAAGGTGCTCCTGAATTTGTGAAAGGTTTCTAATAAAACTGTATGCAGTTCTATTGCACACTGTTCAGTTGGAGAGGTAATGATGCGAAGGTTTTGTGGTTTACATTTCCATCTCTCTCTTTCTTTGCAGATTGCATGTCCAGTTTTTGCAGGTCTCTTACACTTTTTCTTCCTGGCAGCCTTTGCCTGGATGTGTCTAGAAGGAGTGCAGCTTTATCTAATGTTAGTAGAAGTATTTGAAAGTGAATATTCTAGAAAGAAGTACTATTATGTTGCTGGCTACCTCTTCCCTGCTACAGTAGTTGGTGTCTCAGCAGCTATTGACTATAAGAGCTACGGAACAGAGAAAGCGTAAGTAATTGCAAGTGACCTGAGTGTTTTTCAAGTGAATAATTTTTTAAAGCCTATTAGCTGTCAGAGGGTCCCTGACAGACTAAAATACCATCTGAAAGCTTTATTGGTAAGAGAATGGCAATGCTGTGCACAAATTACAATCAAGTCTTTTGTAATTCTCTAGGTTCAGGGGATTTATACTCTAGAGAGACCAATTCTAAATTATGGTCTTTCTTTTAACACAAAAGATTGACCTGAAACAAATTGAAAAAGTAAATAACTTTTTGTACTCAGATGTATATTAAGCAAAATTTCTCAACTTAAAGTATCTGACAAGCCTAACCAGCCAGTTTTAAGCTAATGCTTCATTAGATCTCTTTGTTCAGCTGTTCCTCTAGCTGGCTCTCATCCCGAAGTATGACAGTACAATATTCCAACCTATATGTTTTATTTTGATAATATTTTATCAGGCAAGTAGAGTGGGATTAAAATTAGCCACTGCCTGTTACTTACAAAAATACAGATGTATATAGGAAGTGACAGAAGGTAGACAGGAAACATTTCTGAAGATTTGAGTTGCTGGAGGCATGAATTTGCCTTTCAGTAATGTTTATTTTGTCCTTTCATGAAATTAGTTACAGAAGGGGAAGATATTGTTGACTACAAGAAAGCTGCTTGATGTTGCTACTGATGAAAGACAAATAAGAGAATTCAGCAGGGAACTGGGCTGTATGAAAAATTAATTGCTAAGTGAAGTTGGCCCTAATAGGTTTATACGTCATTTAGTCTGGTATCTTATGTATTCTTTTTCTACAGTTCAACTCCCAGATGGGGCATTTTATTTATACCATATTATTATTCAGCAAAACATGACATCTGAGCATTTTCTGTCTCATATTCCTCAGGCGTGAGCACTTAACATCTGACATAAAGTTAAAAGCAGACTTTCAAGATCACATGGGAAGCCTGCAAAAATTATTTACTGATGTTAGTTTCATTAGTCCATGATAGCACCTGTCACCAAACCTTTTGACTGAAAGGAGAGCTTGCTTTGGTTTTGTTTCCCCTTATGTTAGTTATTCCTGATGATGTAATTTCAGGTTCAGTTGTGTTACACAGAGTTCATTAGAAGAGTTCCCGTTAGGTGTTTTCCATGGAATAAGTGGTACTGGGCAATGTTCATCATTGTTTACTGGCAAAGTGTTACCTTAAGAAGTATTTTTGCACTTTCCATTTATTGGATTGAGGTGCTAATGCAGCTTTTCAATTTTCATTCTCTTTCTTCCATCATAGTTGCTGGCTACATGTAGATAACTACTTTATCTGGAGCTTCATTGGACCTGTTACTTTTATTATTCTGGTAAGAACTTTGGATTTTTTCATTTCTTTTTAGGTTGCCTCACATCAGATTAAAAATATTTAAAATTTCATTCAATGCCATCCTTATTCACAAGACATTCCATAAAAATGCTTATAATTAATTTGTAATGTGACTAATGGTTATATAAATATGTAGAAATCTTTAAAGAGTGCTGACCAAATTATTAATTGTCAAAGCTGTGGTGGCACTTCAGCATGGCCATTTTTTCCCTAATGGCTTGAATTCTGAAGGTCATATTGACATGTGTAGTCATTTGAAGGATCAGTGAAGTACTAAATACAGGGGTTTTTTAAGAGGAACCATTATTATTGCTTTCAATTGAGTCACTATTGTACACATTCTAGAATTTAACTGTTAAATATCCAACATAATTATCTCAAAAGGGTATTCTAATGCATTGGGTAATTAAATTTTTTGTTCCATTACACTTACACAGTATTTGTATGTGTATTTGCATATGCACATTTTTCCATGCCTACTTCTGTGTGTATTTGTGTTACATGTAGTGCCTGTCAGACACAGACATTCCTCTGATTTGGTATAAATTATGGGCTGTTATGTAAGCAGTAGAAAGCCTGTGCACATTCACTGCTGGTCACTGTGTGCCTGCACCCATCTGTGGACCCATGGCTGGGTGCCCCAGTGTCCCCTTAACACAGAATGCTGCATTCAGACATCAATTACCAATGCTCCGAGCACTTCCAGTAAAAAGCGTGTCAGCCTAGGAGAACTTCCCCATTTATTTCAGACTAACAGTGCCAACACTACAGAGTGGAGGAATTTGTGAGCGCAGTGAATGCAAGATGTGCATTTTGACTCCCCTTGGTTTTCTCTGCTAACTCTGTATCTTTAAAGCCTGGCTTTACTTGGGAAATACTGTAAAAGCTGGTTGGGGACATAGCCTCTGTACATAGAGGCCTTTTCTCATAATTGCTGATAGTTTGGACGGATTAATTAATTTGTTTTCGTGCTTTTGAAATCTTAAATAGTTGCATATTTTCCTGCCCTTTCACAGTAGTAGAGTTGTGAAATGTTAGCAGAATTTCAGTTCACTTGAATTTCCAAATTCAGGAATTGCATTTTTCCATATTCAGAAACATTATTTTTTCAGTGTGAAGCACATGCGTCAGGCATAATTTTGAAATTTCTTTGAGTTTTATAGATCTGTGTGCCAGACATATTATTTCAGCACTTTCTGTACTTACACTACAAACTGATACTTTGATTATGGAAATTTCTACTGAAAATGTGCCTGGCCAATGTTTTGGTTTGCATTTACTCTGTTTATATCAAAAATTATTTGAATCCTTGAGCAATCACTTAAGAAAATATAGTTGTGCAATGTAGAGGTTGTTAGAGTTCATTGGCATATTTTCAAAGACATGGGTGTAGATGCCAAAATTTATGTGTGTATGACTTGAATTAGAAAAATTATAGTGTTTGTAAGATTTAAGTGTAGACCATAATAATTGTACAGAGTTTATTCTAAATACATTAAAATTAAATAATATCTCAGAATGATGGGGATTTTTTAAAAATTAAACCTACAATTGCAACTGAAAGTCTTAGAAAGATAGACTTAGTATGTTCAATATGACAGACAATATTTTTCAACATGAGGTTGTTCATTCCAGTTGTAATTATTCTGGAAATTGTTCTGAGTTTCATGCTACAATAGTTAAGTCACTTCAGTTCTGGTTGTGTGGTAATAATTTTGCTTTTTGTTTGTGACTC
This sequence comes from Anomalospiza imberbis, assembly GCF_031753505.1. NCBI lineage: Eukaryota > Metazoa > Chordata > Aves > Passeriformes > Viduidae > Anomalospiza > Anomalospiza imberbis. The sequence goes on along the minus strand of NC_089689.1, from coordinate 18,190,618 downwards.
CTTCTTTATTTTATTGTTACTGGGGGTATTTTGCTAAGTCACCTATATTTCTCTCTCTTCCTCTAAAATAACATTTCACATGGGAAGCCTTGGGCTTTGCTGATGGCTTTTTCACTTCCTCATAACCAGGTCAGAGTGAGAATAGAGGTGAAGGACATTTAATCATATTGACCATGTACAGACATAGTTCACTATTATTTACTGGCCGTGACATTATTATCCTCCAGCAAATCATTTAGACTGAGACGCAAAAGGCTTTTGGGAGCAGTATTCCCAACTTGAAAAATATGAAACAGCAGGTAGCAATCACAGCACAGTTCCTAGGAGTAATTCTTCTCTAGCAATTGCTTTGCCCTCTAATCGTCCCAGCTGAGAAAGCAAGAGAAACCAGAGGAAGAAGTGTGAGAAGTGTAGTGGCTGAAAAATAATGTCATGTGTGCTGTAACCAAAGAGCTCTATTTGTAGTGTAGCTTACTTAGTGTCAGTAGCATGTGAGAATGTTGCCTTGGTAAGCTTTTTAACATGTTGCTCAAATCACTTTTGTGTTTCTCAGTGGAATAGTTCTGCGCATAAACTCTTTTTTGTCAGTATTGTCCTCTGTTAATTTGCAGATTTTCTCTGAATTTATAAGTATTTTTATTTGTGTCTGTGCCCATTTTTGCACAAAATGAGAATGGGAAGCATGAAGCTGCTCAGTACATCTTCTGAGGAACTTTTAATTTAACTATTTCTATAGCCTCTCATGCCTTTGGGCACCAGGGTTATTATATCTATGAGAAAAGAGCATGTAAGTAATGAGCGGTGGGAAACCATTAGTATGCCTGAAATGGTTTAATGAAAGCTTGGATCATGATACGTCAGGAGCTGTTCTTATCATTTGGACAGCTCCATCTGCATCTTTAATAATTAATTCAGTTCAGTTAGAGTTCAATGTGCACACTCATTTAGAAGCCTTCAGAGAGCACCTCTCTTGCTGCCAGTCCCAGGGAGAAATAGGCTTCTGCATGGCTAAGAGCAAAGATCTGGAGATACAAGAGCAGTTTTAGAGCTGCATTTGCCAGGTAACCAAAGCTCCGGGGAGTTCAAAAAGGGTCAGAACATGTGCAGTTCAGCTAGGTTACTTCAGACTGGTGTTTCTGTTCTTCTGTCTTATCGTATCCATGTCAGCACTGCAGGCTGTGTGGAATGAATTTTAAGCTGCTAAGCTCAAGGCGGACGTGATTCCATTGAGCAGGTTCATGGCTATAAAACAAACAGTGCACTTCTGTAATCTGTGGTCAGAAAAGCCTGAGCACTTGGACTGCTGTGTAGATCTATATTCATTCATGTCCAAGGAGCTGGTGGTGTTGGTTTAATTTAGCCAGAACTGTTGCAGTTTGCTTCTCCCAGCTTGCCCATGTATTGGTCTACCAAGGGTTGTCTAAGCAAAAATTACTAAGATGCCCCATTTCATTAACACAGAATGTGTTAAATGTTCTCATCCAGAATGTTGCTTATCTGAGTCAGTGGATGGACAGATGTAAACATAACTTAGCTCTACAAGTGAAAATGGACTGTATTTGTAAGCTTATATTTTATAAATAATATGTGTTTATCTTTTTATAGTAGACATTTGATAAATGGTATTTTCTGTTAGTCACAGGGGAAATTTATCATAGTTTTTGCAAAATCTAACTTTATTTTGTTACAAATTCACTGTACCTGCTAATTAGCTAATTCTAATTGATTAGTCTTTTGTGCAGGTTAGTCACACCCATTTTTTAAAAAAGTTAATTTGAGTTGGACACATTCCGTCTCTCAAAATTACATAGCTTTCAGGGTCTAGAAAGACAAATTTTCTACTTACATCTTCTTTCACGTCCAGTTCCTTCTGATTTCCAAATGAGAAATGGCCATATGTGTGTTGCCTGTGAAAGAAGCATGATCTTCCAGGGTGCTGCATTTGTTTATTACCATAAAAGCTCTTCATATTTTGCATTTTAAAGTAGTAAGTTGGTTTATATATATATATATATATATATATATATATAAATTTTCTTTCACTTTGTTCTATCAAATTAAACTTATCATATTAAGAGATGACAAGGAACTAGTATATTAGAAGATACTCTAATTTTTTTTTTTGACTTTACACAAAATTCTAAAATCAGGTTATAGATTAAACTAGTTCTCTATCCAGTATGCCATCTCTTCTGGTAGACAGTAAGTTTTAGAAACTAGATCAGAATCAAATATAAACATAAATTAAATACTATCCATTCAAATTTTTTGCTTACTATTACCAGCTAATGTTTTAAAAGATCTCATATTATAGCTCCACCTTCTGTACCTGTGTGTTCTGTCACTCTTTGGTATCACAGCAGAATCATCAAATCCAAACCTGATGCCTGACCAGACTTTTAATTTCTTATTTTTAGCTTTCAAAAGAGTGTTGGTCTGGTTTGCAGACACACAGCATGAAAGAGATTTTACAGACATGATGAAGGGTATAATTTTAGGATTGTTTGAGATGTATACATTGTACATCTCTGTGTGTGTTCGCACAATGTATTTCTATTTTTTATTAGCATTGAAGAGGGGTACTATTCAGCTGCAGATTTTGGCTCATCTGGGGTGGATGCAGCCCAGATGTCAGGATGAGGTCCAGCCAGTCACTGACCATTTACTTACATGAAGTGATGAGAACACCACCACTGTCAGAGGCCCATTTTTTCTCTTAGAAGATTGCTCTCAAAAGTCTCTCTTGCCGTTCATGTGGGCCTTTGTATGACCTCAGAGCACTGCATGCTTGTGGTGAACATTTTCTTAAAAAAGGTGTCCTACTCAGACCATCTGTCAAGCTTGGAAAACATCTACAAATTCATTTGCTTAGATCAGTTCAGTCCTCACAGAAACAATTCAGGTTGAAAGGAGCTCCAGGAGATCTGTGGTCAAGCCTTCTTCTGAAAATAGCATCAGCTCTGGGCCAGACCACGCTGCTTAGAGCTGAAAAAAACTTTGCTTGTACAAATGAATACAAAGCCCTGTGTTTTCTTCTCCCCCCTCTATATATTTCTCACCAAGAAAATTAATTCATCTATTCCTTATAAAAGCAATTATTTTCCAGCAAGTTCCCTTCCCTCACTGCTTAGTGTATTTCCTGAGAAAAACGAGAAAAAAAAGGCAGGATGCCCAAAAGTCTTTAACTCATGAGTTCCTCCAAAACAATCAATTTCTAGATGAAAAACAATTAGGGAGCCAAAAGCAAATCTATAGAAAAGTTTGGTTACAGTATCTCTAAGCAAGCAAAATAGGGTTTTTTATAACGATATAATGTGTAACAGAGATGCCAGCATGTTTGAACAAGTGGCAAACCATGGTCTTTTGACTGCTGAAACTGAAAACTATGCAACATTTCACAGTGATGGAGAATCAAGTATCATATGCTCAGTTGTCATAGTTACTTTGTCTTCAAAGTACAGTATTTTTCCTTTTTTCTTGGAAAGACTTTTTCAGCTGCTGTGATATGGCATTATTATTTCTGTGGGCTGATTTTGTGGGTCTGTACATAAATTACAATTAAAATGTCACTTAAGAAGCTGCTTTGTGCAGTTGCTCCCTGGTGCAGCAAGGCCATATACCCAGAGAGAGCTGAGTAGCTGCATAAAACCTGTTTAATGCAATGGAGCTTGGCTCAAGCTCTGGGGTAAGGCCATGTCTGCCCATGTCACCGAAGGAAACTCAGTGTATGAATACAAGTTTTTATTTGTCTTGTGGCAAACCAGCACTTCAGTCGTACAAAGAATCAGAGGATAAAATCCGCTTGTTTCATAAGGCAGTCATTTATGGGCTAAGCCATGTCTATGAGTTTTTGATCCAAGAATGATGATGTCAGTACAATACAGGATACTACAGGGTAGCTACTTAGGCAAGGATTAGCTTCCAGCTGTGCTGTAAATACTGTTCTGTACTGGATTGTGCACTCCCAGATCCATAGGTTGCAGCCAAAGTTGATGTACATGTTAGGATTGACACAGGGCATGTGTTTTAGCTCTTAATCTGTTTGTTTTCACAAAAAACAAATTGAAGTTGCATTTTTCAGGCAGGCTGAAGAAGTTCATGTTATGTCAGCTACCAAACTGTGCAAGAAACTTTTTCAAATAGAGAAAAATGAAATCTGTGTGCAAAGACATGGAACTGAGGGTCAGGTCTGTTGCGGAGCCCTTGTCCTGTCTGATGCAAAGGCCAGGGAGAGAAGCAACTTGTTTTCTCATCCAATGAAGTTACACCATACAGTGAAAATGTAGATAAGAGGAAGAGATCACAATGATGTAATGAAATGGTTTTTCTCACGTGGTTAGTAATTTCCTGTAAGAATCCTAAAAGATAATCACCAAGATCATGAATTATTGACACTTCTATTACATTTTGCAGCAATGGAAATATGCATAACCTACACCATGTACATATATTAGCTTTAAGGTTAAGTATTTTCAGCCAGTTCTTGAAACACAAACAGAAACCAATCATAAAAGCTTATTTTTGTTATTTGTATCACAAACACCTTTTTCTATTAATCTCAACATACAATTGTAAAAATTTTGTACTTTGCATGATAAGATCAAAAGTTACCAGACACTTTTCTGGTGTCGACAACTGCATCATAGTTCATGCTGTCCATCCTGATTTTGAGGCAGCAGCAGGAGCAATAACATGATTGCCCGTAGCAGTAAGAATTATTTCTGTAACACATGTTCTTATTAACAGACTGATCAGAGCCTTCAAAATATTCATCTTTTCGCGATTAAGACCAGCTCTCTATTAGGATTTCAGTGACATTTCTGACCATTGAGGCACAGCTAGCATGAACTAGTAAGCCCAGTGTTACAAAAATAGTGAAGATTTTGAAGCTTTCTCAAACCAAAGGCTTCCCAAATTGAGAGACTGGGTATAATCATGCTCCATCAGTAACTGGTTGTAGATATGTATAGATGATATAGATATAGATATATGGAAGATTATAAGAATGGGGTTCTCTATCTAATGTATGTGTTATAAGGATGTCCAAGCATATTCTTCCATCTTCTCTTAGCTTTTGGTCCAGCCACTTTTTGTGCACTATTGTAGTAGTAGACAAGGTTGCGTGTCTTCTTGCTGAAAGGACATGGCTCTTACTGGTTTCAAAGATACAATTTAGTCCAACTTTTCTGTGTGATATAGGACAGCACAAACTAATTCCTGAAATTATTTGGATACCATTTTTTAGCCTGTGTTCTGCAGGCATCCTTGTGTTTGGCTTGCCTGTGCTTTTCACAGGTTTTGAAATCGATAGGAGAAAGACACCCAGTAACTTTGATATCTGTGATTCTGTTTCACAATAAGAGAATGATAAAAAATTTCCTTCAGTATCTTCCCTGGAGTTACCTGTATGAATGACACAACAAGAATAAGATGCCACAGTCCTTCAAGTGCACATACAGTCTCACTTCGACAGAATCCAGACTACAAAGGGAAAGAGGGCAGCAGGAGGGTGCACCAGCAGTATATGTCTATGGCACTGTTAAGTTTGATGCATTTGCTACATCTTTCTGTTTCTTTTTCTTCTTTTCCTCTCTTTTTCTTTTTTACCAGTTACATTTAAGTTTTTTTCAAGACCCCAGTAGGATTGTGAGAACAAAAAGGAATAAAAAAAAATTAAGGAGAAACCAGCAAAGGTGAAAAGCATTTAAAAATCAGGATGGGGTGATAAAAAGACAGCTAGTATAGCCCAGTAAAGCAGTAACCATTGTCCTCAGAGAGTGAGGTGGGGAAGAGGGCCAGGGGTGACAGGTAAAGGTGAGCAGGAGATGAACAAAATATGCTGGAGGACAGAGCTGAACTGACAATGGCAAGTGTTGGACATGAGTTAAAGATGGTGGTTCATGATGATGTGGTGCAATATCCTCTCATTCTTATTTGCAATCACGGTTTGCAGACCAGCTGATACAATTTTCCCTACTTGAGTTACCAATTTTCCCTACTTACTTGGAAATAAACTACAGGGGTTTTGTTTAGCCTGTAACATCATCATTATTCAACCTATTACTTGAAGTAGTTTAATTTCATTCTTATCTGTTTTGACAGCTGAATCTTATCTTCCTGGTGATCACATTGTGCAAAATGGTGAAGCACTCAAACACTTTGAAACCAGACTCTAGCAGGTTGGAAAACATTAAGTAAGTGCTTTGTGTTCAAGTATGAGAACTGTGATTATTTTCTGATTGCTGAACTGATTGAAAGCTACTCTCCATTAGGAGCACATGCCATTGTTTCCCAGCAACTGCAGATGTCAATTAGAAGCAAACAGAGCCAATCCTGCTTTCGTCACATTGTTGCTGTAATGTCACAAATGCCGGTCAAAATTAGATAATTTCAGCCTGGAGCTAGTGCCAAGAAACTGTTTCATGGAAATGCCACAGCACTGTAGTAATTTCGTTTGCATTTAATATGCAGTTCAAAAATGATGTTCCTGTTTGCATGGCTGATATGATTATATTAAGTTTGTTTTGTTAAATGACTTTTTGATTTAGGGATTCTGAGCAGTTTCTACTCGTAATCCTGTTCTCCCAAGAGAATTGACTCTATTATTACTGTTAACTTGAAGATTACCTGTTGTTTTCATGCTAATTTAACAAATGTTTACTTTATCATGGTGTTCTACTGTAGTATCCCTTTTGCAGACTAATATAGGTTTTTGATAATTAGCAAGGCTTTGGTGGCTTTCACTTCTTTAGATAGCTTTTTACTGTATTCTGTTTAGCCTTACATTGTATTCAAGGTTTTTGTTACCAACACTGAAGGGATGGTGCCACTTTCTAACACTGAGGGTTGGATGCGAAAGGGTCTTACAGATCTGCTTTGAACGTTGGAAATGACAAAGGGAGACTTTGTAAGGATAACATTGTGGACTAGATATTCTAGATAGGTTAGTATCAGCTTCATTGCATGTTGCATGAGGAGAGAGAGAGCTAATCTTTAGCATCTCTCTCTTTTCTTCCTTTTCCTCTTTCTGTCTTCTCATCCACACCAGTAATTACCGTGTTTGTGATGGCTACTATAATACGGACTTACCTGGGTAAGATAGAACCCTACATTAACAAACTTCTAGCATGATTTTTAACTTTACAAACTCGGTCATATTGTGGATTTCCCTTAATTTTATTTAACTATTTTTGAGATACCTGATTTGCTAAAGACTTTTAAACTATTACGTGCCTTTATACTTTTAAATTGCTTGCCTCTGCATTTTGAATTTCCTAATTTTGACTAATTTTTATAGACAATAAAAAATGCTCTTATTAATTTCTGTTTAAATTCTGTCTAATAATTTTGTTTCTCTTTTCTGCTTATAATGCTTTCTAGCTATGAAGATAATAAGCCATTTATCAAGTAAGATCATTAGTTAGATGTGGAATTCACTGACTAAATTCCCTTTCCCTTTCATTCTGTGCTGTTCACTACTATTCCTTTTCCTTAACCTATTCATGATGGAATCTTTTTTAGATTGTTCTGTTAAGCAATATCCATATTTTTGTCGCATTTCAACAGGGTTTCTTCATGCGGAAGTTACATCCTCTAGCTTCAGTTTAGCTGAGTTTATCGAAGCATTAATGATTTGGGCTCTAGGCTTTTAATCTGCTGTTTAACCTTTGTGCATTTGTGTTACATTATGTGGTGTCATATGGCAGCACCACTGTTTAAAATCTATGGTGTGATTAGTGGCTAAGCCAGATTTATCAATCTCTTCTCTAAAAGCAGATAAAGCAGTGGAGTAGCTGAGGCTTGTGCTATACTTCTGCATATCAAAACATGCATTTCAAAATAGTTTTGACATCCTATGCTGTTCTTGAGAAAGACAAAGGTTATATCTACTCTTGCTGTTTTCATTGGAGTCTAAGAGTACTGAATGGAATTGTTCTTTCTTTAATAGATAAAAGGTTAAACCCAAGGAATTTTTACATTTGAATGTGAAACTAGTAAAAGTCTACTGCAGGAACTGAAATGTTAATGTTGGATTTGGCAAAGTACATTCTCGTAAGTAATGTTACTAAAATTAATTTTCTTTTACAGATCCTGGGTCCTGGGTGCATTTGCTCTCCTGTGTCTCCTAGGCCTAACATGGTCATTTGGTCTGCTGTTTATAAATGAGGGGACCGTTGTGATGACATATCTCTTCACAGTATTTAATGCTTTCCAAGGAATGTTTATTTTCATCTTTCATTGTGCCCTTCAAAAGAAAGTAAGTTACCAAAACCACAGATAAATGTTCCCTAACTCCTTAGAAATGCCATGCATAATTCTTAAGAAAAGAGAGATAAAATTAACAATTTGAAGAACTGGAGTATTTTGAAGTAGTTTGAGGAGGGGACTAGAATTCCAGTAGAATTCTTGCTGTATGTGCTAGTGGGAGTCATGTATCTGCTCTATGACCCAGACAGGTTTAACATGGACGCAGCATCTCCAACCTGGGCTTGAAAATTGGAAGGCTTTGTGAAGAAAATGTAAAAGTTTAACACTGGTTATGTGGTACATATTAGCCTGGACTTACCGCCAGAAATCTTTTATGTCCACATGAAACAAGTTCTGCCTTTGCTGCAGTGCTGCAAACAAAGGATAAGTTATGATATCAGCCCATATCAGCCTGGAAATGCTCTCCTTTTCTTAGATCAAGGCAGAGCACACCTTTCCTGAGATCCCATTGAGCTGCCATGTAAAGGTATGGGTGATAGGCAGGGACTGGACTCTGTGTGCTCATTCATTACAAAATTAAGTGAGATGTAAAAAATAATTTTATTATGAACTTTGACGCACCTTAGAAAAAATAAGTCATTAATTCTAGACATCTGCTAACAGGAATAGTTTTCTGAAGATGGAAAAGATGCCAGCATTAATACTTTTTTTCCAAGTGTTTGCCTCCTCCAGAAATCCCAATGGCTTTGTGCTCTTCACTGGAGCCTCCCTCACAAGTGGGATGAGCTAGATTAGTTGTGCTCCCATTTGCTGGATGAAAGGAGGAGGGTCCAGAAGGAGCTGGAAGGAGGGAGGGACAAAGAGAGACAGAGGGAGATAGAGAGAAAGCTTGAAGGGGAGAGAGAAGCAAGCAGGAGAGAAGGAAAGTGAAGGGCACAGCTCTGTAGGACCCTTTTTTAGGTTCCCTGCACCCCTTCTCTTCCCCAGAGTGTGGAGATTGCTTCCAAGGCTGCCTTAGAAGTGTTTTAATGAAGAGTGCATTAAAAATGCTGAAAGCCTTTGTTAGAAGTCAGGACAAATGAAAGCAATGAGAGCTGAGAGAAAGGGTGAACATCAAAAAATCACACCCAAACAAACCTAACATACAGTATGTCCTACATTTGGAAATATTCGATTTGCAATATTTAGATTCTAAATATTTTTACCAATTTTAGGCTAAAGACCTAGCAATTATTAACTCCCATTATAATTAGCTCACCAGAGACATAATTAACTGATATTTATAAGATGGTTTCAGACCATTGGATGAAGTGTTGTTTAAATACAAAAGTCCTATGCTCATGTTCTCAACTGTTCCAGCTCTAACATTACCAGCATCTCTTAAATTTGGTATAGACAATGGCATTCAGAGGTGTTTTAGGAAAAGATCTGGTAGACAGAATTTTACCCTGATGAATATGACACTCCACTCATCTGGAGAGAACAAAAGCACACTTAGAAGAGCCTAAGAGAAGATGTTAGGGAGGAAAATGCAAACATTCCCAAAATGCAAATAATTTCTAGGTTAGGGTTTCATATAATGTTTCCCTTTTTACTATTTGTATTGGACTTGAAAATCAGAAACAGATTCCTTTTTTATTTCTTTTTACAGCTGTGCATTGTTTTTATATAAAGTGGAGTCAGCAAAAAGCAATATTAAAATACCAGTCAAGTGTGAAAAAAACATAACCTAGAGCAATAAGATTTATACCTGAAAGAATGTTAAAGCTGCCATTTAAGGTTTTAAGTGTCACTGCCTTTGACTGGATATTGTCCTATGCTCTGTCTGCATAGCTAATGTAGTCTTTTTATTCTGTTATTATTACTTGGTCACTAAATTGAACAGAGAAACAGAATTGTGGAAGTGAAAACTATTATGTTTCCAGTTCTGACGAGATGATAGTGCTGTTGCTTCCATCACTTTCCAACAAGCTATAATTTAGAAATAATGACAGTGGAATGCGCAGTCCTGGCAGATAATGTACATTCACTGCAATACAGGCATTAGGCAAAGCCAGCCCTGGAGGGTGGTATTTGGGTAAAAATACAGTTATGATTGCTATTGTCTCTACTGTGTATTGGCTTAGAGTATTTAATATCCATTAGTGCTCAGGAATGTATTTTCTTAGGTGTTATACCATCTAGTGATGATGTATACAGACCTATGTTTTTCAGGGTTAAAAATTATAATTCCAAGTTGTTTCATTTCTGTTTTCATTTCTTTATATGTGTTTTATGCTGATATAGATAGGGGTTGACTGAAAATATATACCATCTACTTTTATAAAAAGCTGAATTATTGTGCCTAGCTTGAAGTTAAAGTACAAATTATTCAACTTTTCTTCATCCTTGTGATTTATAGAAACAGCACACTATGTATTCTTTGAGTAAAACTCCTGTAAAAAACAGCACATTACATATGTAAATCCACAAAATTAATTTTTTTACATTTTCTCCTCTCCTCTTTTTGCATACGCATAACTTTCTGTCTTATATATTCATAGGTCAGGCAGAACTTCCAGGTTAGCTGAAATCCCTCTTTTCACAGAAACTCATGAGTCTCATTGATGTAGGAGAGACACTTAAGTTCCCATGTAATCTGGTGGAAGATTTATGAGTTTAGACTTACACATCTATACAAATTCTATCCACTGTGTGCTTTCACTGGTGCAGTCTTGTGCCAAGATATGCACACATTCTTCTGTTATCTGAAAATAGTAGTCAGTGAAATTTTGCAGTCTTTATTGGAAATCATTGCATAAGGGCTAGTACTGAGCAGTGCTCAAGCCCTTCTTACCTGCTAGGATTGGAAGACAGGCTTGCTGAGCTTTCTGCACCAAAAAAACCCACTATTTTCAGCCAGCATTCAGTTCAGGTACACTTAACTATATTAATCTACAATATGAAAATGAAATAGAAACAATTCTATAACCAAGTCAGTAATGATTATTCAGGGACATCTCTAAGTGTGTGTATACCTTGGAAATAATTGGTTCAAAACTCCTGGGTAGCTGCTAATACTGCCACTGAGTAGGGAGAAATATGTGGGTTTGCTAACAGCCAGCAATTCGACAGACAAGAATTATCTATTTGCTTGGAAAGTGAGTAGTTTCAATGCAAGATTCATGTGTTTTTGCCAGCAGCTATTTAAAACTATTTCGTGTGCTAAGCAATTTTTTTTCCCTACAGGTACGTAAGGAATATGGGAAATGCCTCCGACATTCCTACTGCTGTGGAGGACTTCCAACTGAGAGTCCCCACAGTTCAGTGAAGGCATCAACCACGAGAACTAGCGCTCGCTATTCCTCCGGCACTCAGGTAACAAAGATTTTGGCAGCATCTTTTAATTACCTTATTTATGAAAAGCCTACTGAGATGTCTTCCAATCAGAAAGACTAATTGTCTTCTCATTATTGTCATTTAAATGGTAAATACATACTTCTGTGTTGTAGATTTATTTCTTTTTAAACAGTTACTTTGGTCTAATACAAATATGTTATTTTTTCTTGTAATTAGGGACTGATTTATAGGAAGGTTTATATACCATCATGTTTCATTGAAATAAAGTTTAATAAATTAGAGTTTTAATAAAAAAATAAGGAATTTTCATGATGTGCTAGAAAAATGGTTTAGGCTAAAATAAACACAAATATTCTAGATAATAGCACACGAGTAGGAAGAAAGTCTTTTTGTAATCTATTATGTTTTTGCTTCACTGCTTTGTGTTAACAGAGTCGGATAAGGAGGATGTGGAATGACACTGTGAGAAAACAATCGGAATCATCTTTTATCTCAGGTGACATCAACAGCACTTCAACACTTAATCAAGGTCAGTCACTGGGAACATTTCAGTTTTAGAATCCATAAATTTATTACAGATTTTATATCATTTAACAAAGAAGAATTGAAAAGAATGTTAAAAAAAAACTGGAACAAGTGTTCTCTAAAAGCAGAGTTTTAAAGTTATCCACCAGCACTTTTGAAAACCATGTTCCCTTAACTGGCCCCTGCTATAGAAGTTGAATTCTTCAATTCATGGGAATGTATTTAAATTAGTTTCATCAATAATTTAGCTTAAAAGCAAGATCATAATTTTAAATCTTTCCTAACCTTTATAGGTTAAATCTGAAGTAGAAATATGAGTGCAGTAACATTTTAATGCATATTTGACTGATTTTTAGGTGCAGAAATTTTCCCAGTGAAATCTAATTGATATCATTTCTATGCAAAAGATGTCTGTAAAGCATTTATCTTTTCTATTTCAAAGAGCATCATATCTGTAACATGGGATAGAATCCAGATTTTCAGGCTGAGAAGTCAAAACTCAAAACTTCTCATCTCAGACTTTGAAATCTGTAACCTCATTCTCATGTCCAGACAGAAGACAAGGATATTAACCATGATAGATTGTCCCTCCCTTTCTCCCCTCCCCTCTGTGTTTTGGAGGCAGTTTGAGCCAGCAGTGGAGGGAGAACTGCTCTGTGCATGCCAGGTTTGAAACCTGTTCTTCCACCCAATCCTTAAGTGAAGAGCGGGTAGCCCTGGTCTCACTGCAACCAGTTCTTGCTTAACTCAGAAAGTTTCAAACAGAAAATTCAAATTCAGGATTTGGTAGCAGGGACGTGTATTTGCATTCATTTTGGAAGTAAAAACCGTGGTGTTTGCAAAGCAAAAGGTGTCAGAAAGCATGATTCCACTTTTGCTATTTGGTACTTAGAAAGTGGGTAAGACCTGTGTGTCTTGCTGATCCTCCCACTCCCCTTATGAATCCTGCATGTTCTTCTGGCAAGAATCAAAATTAAATAACTTCTCCTAGGTAGAAAATGTATACTTTTCATGTCCCTTCAGTTTCTTACTAAAATTCAAAAAATACAAGCACATAAAATTTGATATTTACCCTAATTTGCTGTCTTTGCCTCCTGAGGTTTGCTCTAACTGTGCTGCACTGTTAGTTAATTCAGTGTTGAACAGAGCTTCTTCCTGTTTCAAGTTCCAGACTCAAGTCACTGGAGATGTTCTGCCAGGATTAGAAAGATTGGTATCAACTCTATTTAGTTATGATTTTGTCACTATGTCAGTGATACATACATATAAGGGTTGTTTAATAATTAATGACAAGTGTCATTTTTCCTTTAAAATAAAAATCAATCTTTTAATTAAGCTTTTTTTCCTTGTGACAAAGAAATTTGGATTGAAAAAAATCATAGCTATAAATTACACCTAATTGTTCTAAGGTTAAATATAATATGCAAAAGAAAAAAAAAACAAAGCAAAATGTATTTCAGTTATTATTTCTAGTAAGAAGAACTTTACAATGGAAAAAAGCTATGATAATTTTTTTAGTTGATCACCAATACAAACATTCAAATAAGATTAGCATAGTCAGACCATAATTCTCTGAGTGTTAGAAATTTCTGCTCATTTCTGCTACTAAGTAGCTCTGGGAGTACAAAAGCATTAGTATTTGGAATATATATCATTCCTTGCCAAATAAAAATATTTATACTGAAAAATATAGCTGTCTCTTTAATTGTCCTTGGCTCTGTAATACACTGATCCTGATGTACTGCTTTGCAAAGTAATAAAAAAGAAACTTGTATTTTATCTTATTGAAATGTTTAAATCAATTTTTAAATCATAGCATTTTTCTTGTAGTAGCTAGAAGTTAGAGATGAATTGACTTTTTAATAATTTCTCAAAATATGCTGTTTTTTTATCTGATTATTCTGAGAGTGTTTAAGTGGTGTTGTGTTAACATGCAAATTTGAGTTTACAACAGTTTAAAAGAGTCTGTTCATGTCTCTTCTTTGTCTTACATTGTTTGTAAACTGATAGTTTAAAGAAATTTGTCATTTGAGGAATTCTTTTTTAAAACCTGGCAGATATATTTGCAGCATGAATGTCCCAGGAGAAAATGTGAATGCTCTGATTTCTTAGAGCAAATATTTTGCTTTCCCCTCAGCATGCATACTTTTGCATATACTAAGATATGCTTCTTGCAATTTGTCATCCACTCTCTGTTTGAAAACAGCAATTCCCTTCCACTATCTGTGTGTTTTTAGTAAAGTGAGTAACAGCTCTGATCCTGTCATAAGAGGTTTTTCAATACATTTCAGTTTGAGAAATTCAGTTCTGTCAATTCTGGACAGAAGTGTTCCATATGATCATTTTTTAAGTCCTAATAGCTTTATGTAGTACCTTGATCTCTAAACATTTAATTGCTACTCTTGTGTAACAGTGATTTTGTATACATTAGTAAATATCACTTTCACTAGATGTTTACTTTGGGGATTTGGACAGCACCTGTGAGTTACTGGAATCTAACTGTGTTTTCCTGCTCCCATTTCCAATGCATAGCTCAAATACATCCAGAAATTTTCAGCTGAATTACATTTTCAAAATCCTACCTGATTCATGATGAATAAAAATTACTCTTTATTGAAACTGTCAGGCTAAAATTAAGCAACTGACATTTTTTTTCTGTTTCTCTTGCTTTAGGAATGACTGGCAATTACCTACTAACAAACCCTCTTCTTCGACCACACGGCACTAACAACCCCTATAACACATTGCTCGCAGAAACAGTTGTATGTAATGCCCCTTCAGCTCCTGTGTTTAACTCACCAGGTGTGCTTATACTTCCTGAATAAACTGCTTTTCTTGGCTCACTCCAAATTCCCTCTTTTCCCTAGATAGAAACTCAAGTTGCAATACCCCAGCCGTACAGTCTGAATTTCTGAAATAAATTCAAGAAATGCAGTGTTGCCAATGTCAGCTTGTAAAACTGCACTATATTATAGTAATGCCTTTGCCCTAACAGTATTTACCAATAATTATCCATGTTTTTAACACAGGTGGCATAAATCTTAATATACTATTAAAGGACTGACACCACATGGTCCGAGAGCCCATCTTCAAGATATATATCACTTAGAGGTATCATGTCTCTGCAATATAAGGTTGACTAAAGCTTGCTGAGAAAACCCTGCTTATGGAATGGATGAGATACTAAAGCAGTGCAAGGCATCTTGACACCTTTGGATACCCCGGTGTAGAAAATTGTATCCAGCATCAAACAGATCTAAACTATAGTATAGTGCAGCTTTATGGGAGATCATTTTCCTGTAGGAAAATCTTGAGATTGACAGTTAGAAAAGTTTAGTTCTGTAGGAATAAAGGGTGTCATCATTTACCTAACATTTTGTTGTTGCGTTATCTACTTGCTTTTTTTAACGATGTTGCAGTTCATCAGTAAATATCTTGCAGATACTGTTTGAGTCGTAAGATCACTTTAGTGTAAATAGAGTGATAAATCGTTGAAAAAGAGTTCATAAAACCTTGTTTCCAGTTTTTATTTCAAGTCTCCTTTTTAACTGAACTGTAGTTTCTATTTTCATTCTCTTGTTTTCTTACTTTCCTTATGCTTTCCTCTAGCAACCTACAGAGAGACAAGTATGGGAGTAAAACTTAACTTTGCCTATCAAATGTAAATTTTTTCAGCATGATTTTTAATGGGCACAATTAAAACATAACTAGCGGTCATGAAGTAGACTCAGCGGGCAAGTGGTTCACAATTTGCAAATAAAATGTTTTCACATTCAAAAAGTACTTGCAAACTGCTTTTTGGGAAACACCACGAGGTCTGTAGCAAACCCTATTGGTAACACAAGTTATGCAATGCTGAAATAATTTGCTGTTCAAAACCAAAGCAGTGTCATGCCGAAATGCTTAACAATTTACTTATATTTTTATTCCTACAGTAATCTTGCTACAGGCTATGAAAGATTTCAAATTAATTACCTGATCATAGGCAACAAAATTTGCCTCATCAAACCAATTTGAGTATATTCTAGCATGCTTAACTCTGCAGTATATCATAGAAAACTCATTTTGGATTATCAGATGTATTTTGATATCTCTTTAGCAGAGGAAAAGAAAATTAAAATTACAAAATTAAATCACTTTCATGAGGGAAATGAATCCAGCATGTGGTCCATGTGTTGTCTACTTTTATAAATACCATATGTTCTGCACAGCTAAATCCATTGCAAGAAAAATTTTGGAACATACATGAAATTGCAAAACCACATAGTTGTTTAATCAAAGCTTAAAGAGGCCTTTCAAACAACCCTCATCACTGTTAAAATCAATACACATGGAGAAGAGTTAGCAATAACACAAATGCAAAATGACTTGCAAATTGCTCAGAATTTATTTGGAAATTATTACTCTATTTTTTAAAGTTGAAGACAAAAATCTTTTCATGAGAAAATGCAATCTCTTTTTAATTGAAAACAATATTTCCAGAGAATATTGAATTTTCTAGGATAAGCTGCAGCTTTAATTATGAAAAAAGTAATCCACAAAATGCGAAAATGTAAAATCTTTTCCAAAAAACTTTTCCCTTATACTCCTCCAAGCCTTGCATATTATGCAGCAGCCTCACAGTGGTCAGTCTCATTTCAGTAAAGTCACTTCATTCTTTCTTTACTTCCAGACATATCTGTAGATAAAGTGCTTTTCTAGGAATGCTGTAACCATCTGATTTCCATGATTCAGACTGTTTAATTTCTTGCAAAGTTTTTTTTTCTTTTTTTCTCTTTTTTTTTTTTTTTTTTTTTTTTGGCTTTGCTTGGGAAGCACTGTGCTGTCATAGTTTACATGTCTTTGTGTCTACAGGAAAACATTTTCTTTATCAAGTTATCAGAAAAAAAAAAAAAGCCAAAACCCAAAGCATAAAGACTTTAATCATCATAAGACTTCATTTTCTCCCCCTCTTAAACTCCTTTTCATGTTTTCAGCAGACTTACCCAATCTGTCATTCCCTCAACAGCTATGAGATATCAGCCATGGCTGATTTCCTCTTCCCATTCCACAACTAATATTTATTCTTTGGTTTAATTTCTGTGACCCATACTTATAGAAATTCCTAACATTTCTGCATTTGACTTCCATGCCCATGGTAACTGTGGGCCTAGCTCTTAATTAACTATTCTGGTTCATTCAGTGCTGTCACTGTGACTGATGCAGACTGCAGGCAAACTTTGACCTTTAGGAGCCTGGGGCCTTTGTTGGCAGACAGAATATTAGTGCAAAAAATTACATTAAATGGGAAAAGAAAAGCTGTTATTGCTTAGTAATCTAATTTGCTGAACCCTTGCTCTGACTAAGTTGCTGAGAAGCTCAGTTATTCTTCATCATGTTACAATAAATCATTTTACTTTCTTTTATATATCAGCTACTCTTAGGCCAGATAGCCTGAGCAGACAGACATGATGTGAGTTGTCCAAAGTGAGTCATTCCACCTGCTGTCTATCGTGTTGTTGGATGGTGCTTGTGGGCCCTGGTCCCTGTAGTGTGAAAGATGGCTGTCCTTGTTTAACATAAATTCTTTGTATTTATCCATTTTTTTCATTCTTTTCTTTACTTCATCTCCAAAAAAAAAAACAAACCCCAAAAAAACAGGAAAAAAATGTTAGAAATGTTGTTAAAGTAGTTGCTTGCCAGTTATGTGGGTTTATGTTGTACATTTACCTTCAGTTATGTCTGTGATCTAATTACTTTTTAATTTAGTGTTGTTTAGGACAAATTCTGTTAATTTTCTTTTTCTAAATCATGGTGATGTATTTCAAAACATAGATGTTTCCAAATGAATTGCTTTGCATTACATATGCAAGGGCATGGAGTGAACAGTTCCTTGTGGAAAAGTCACATAATTGACACTAAATTAAGAAATTCAAATGCCACTATTCCCCACAGGAATCACACGTTACTATTTTTAGAATCTTTCCTATAAGGTGTGCAAATGTTTACATTTGGGAATGTTCAATAACCTAACTTTTCTCAAGTTTTACTTCCAAGTACAACTTTGTCCTGAACTACATTAAAGAACTTTGTTAAAAAGAAAAAGAAAAAGAAAAAAAAAAGGTGATAAAAACATGTCAGGCAATAACCAGAGCTGTCCTTTTCCATTTCAGGACATTCACTGAACAATGCCAGGGATACAAGTGCCATGGATACTCTACCGCTAAATGGTAATTTCAACAACAGCTACTCATTGCGCAATGGAGACTATAACGACAGCGTGCAAGTTGTAGACTGTGGACTAAGCCTGAATGATACAGCTTTTGAGAAAATGATCATTTCAGAGTTAGTGCACAACAACCTGCGGGGCAGCAGCAAGAACCACAACCTGGAGCGGACACTGCCAGCCAAGGCTGTGATCGGCGGGAGCAGTAGCGAAGATGACGCCATCGTGGCAGACGCCTCATCTTTGATGCACAGTGACACCCCCGGGCTGGAGCTCCACCACAAGGAGCTGGAGGCTCCACTCATCCCTCAACGGACTCACTCCCTTCTGTACCAGCCCCAGAAGAAAGTGAAGACTGAGGGAACTGACAGCTACGTCTCACAGCTGACAGCCGAGGCTGACGACCACCTCCAGTCCCCCAACAGAGACTCTCTTTACACGAGCATGCCCAACCTCAGAGACTCTCCCTATCCAGAGAGCAGCCCCGACATTGAAGAAGACCTCTCTCCTTCCAGGAGGAGTGAAAATGAGGACATTTACTACAAGAGCATGCCAAACCTAGGAGCTGGCCATCAGCTTCAGATGTACTATCAAATCAGCAGGGGTAATAGCGACGGCTATATCATTCCCATTAACAAAGAAGGATGTATTCCAGAAGGAGACGTTAGAGAAGGACAAATGCAACTAGTGACAAGCCTTTAATAGTGTAGCAAAGAAATATTAAAGGTCACATTCAAGTATTAAAAAGACTTAATTGGCCCTGTGCAGGCTCCCTCATATCTGCTTGAAGAGACAATTCTGTTGACCCTGTGGTTCTCCAGTAACAGGGATGACTGGACCTCGCAGTTCTGTGAATTTTTATAAAACAAAAACTTTGTATATACACAGAGTATACTAAAATGAATTATTTGTTACAAAGAAAAGAAATACCAACAAGGTATTTACGATATCTTCTGCTGCTGAATTTAACAAAATTGTGAAAAAAAGAGAAATAAACACTTTCCAGCCATTTTACTGCAGCAGTTTGTGAACTAAATTTGTAAATATGGCTGCACCATTTTTTTTCCTAGGCCTACATTGTATTATATACAAGGCGTAGGCTTTAAAAATCCTGTGGGACAAATTTACTGTACTTTACTGTTCCTGACAAGACTTGCAAAAGCAGGAGAGATATTCTGCATCAATTTGCAGTTCACTGCAAATCTTTTCCATTAGGGCAAAGATTGAATACATGTCTAACCACTAGCAATCAAGCCACAGGCCTTATTTCATATATTTCCTCAACTGTACAATGAACCGTTCTCATGAAAAAATGGCTAAAGAAATTATATTTTGTTCTATTGCTAGGGTAAAATAAATACATTTGTGTCCAACTGAAATATAATTGTCATTAAAAAATAATTTTAAAGAGTTTGAAGAAAATATTGTGAAAAGCTCTTGGTTGCACATATGTTATAAGCTGTTTTTCTTACACTGTTCATAGTACGATAGTTTGTTTAAAATGCAAGTTCTACCTGTTTTCACTTATTTTTTCACTGTAAACAGTGTTCTGCTTTGACAAGTTAGTTTTTATTAAGTTTTGAATTTTTATTGCCAAAAAAACATAATTTGGGGAGAAAGTTGTTTTAGAAGCCAATTATGCCAAGCCTTGCACAAATTTGGTGTAGCTAACAAAGATTGTAACTCAATTCCCTGTTCATTCTTTAATCAGGGTTGGGTGGTAAGGGGTAAAGGGGACATTGGACACTTCTCACAAGCTTTCTCGTGAATAAAAGGTGCCTGTCCTTTAAAAAAATAAATAAAACATAACTATAACTCTTCCATATTCCTTCTGCCTATATTTAGTAATTAATTTATTTTATGATAAAAAAATCAAATGAAATGTAAATTGTTTCAACAAAATTCTGCTTTTTTCAACCCTTTGTGTAAACCTGTTAATAATGAGCCCATCACTAATACCCAGTGTAAAGTTTAACACCTGTTTGACAGTAAATAAATGTGAATTTTTTTCCAAATAGGTAAAATGTGCATTATTATGTACGAAGCATAATTGGCATCAGCAGTCCTTCAACCCAGATGTGTCCTGTCTAGAATGGCATCTTTACATTTCATGATTTAAGTGTCGAGAGTTCAACAGAAACTGTCTATAGCTCTACAGAAGACAGGTCATCTTTACTATTCTTTTGTCACGATTGAATAGGCTCAAACCCAGATATAGCAGGGTCATTAGGAAAATGTACCGTAAATTCATATATTTGCATAACTTTTAAGTAGGCATCTGCACTGAAATTAAAAATAAGGTGGTAAACACCACTCTCATGTTCTTGGCAACAGTAATTAGCAGTTAATTATTAGTGATGAAGATACATTGTTTCAGTGGGGAAAACACAAATAAGCAGCATTTGGTTAGCACTCTGAGTGTTATCTAAATAATTCATCCATCATGGCACTGGTTTGCATTAGATAAATAAGCATGACTGTCCCTATTTTTATCAAGCTAGAGAACTGCAGAAGGCAGCTGATGGCCAAGATGTTATCTACAAATCAGTAGCTAAGTTGAAAGTCTGAAATCTTTGTTGTGTTGATTCCCAAGCCTCTTTTGTTCCTCTCATCCAGGGCCTTTCAAAGATAGCATCAAGGACTGCATTTGTCACCACTACCTAAACTGTGCTCTTTCAAATAACTCTCAACTTAATTTCAAATTAATGCCCCATCATCACAGAGGCCACAGTTTCACATGTGGCCACTGTGACTTTCTGTATGATAACAGCAAAAATTCACTTGAAAGCTGTATTGTTACCTTCTAATGCATTGGAATATATAAAGTCCTTTTGGAAAATAAATCAATGCATTTTTAAGAAGTTTGGATTTCAGAAGAATGTTTTGGGTGAGACTTCCCACTGTTGAGAAGGTTCAAGCTCTAAAAAATTAAAATCCAGGCTGAGGTGGAACTGTGGGGTTCAGGTAACCTCAATATATCTATTGAGGACTGTGACACTGTAGCAATTGTTCATAAGTAAAAAAGCATCTTCCACCATCAGCCACTGGTAACTCTTGCCAGTAAGTTCCTTAACACTTAAAAGTTCCTGTGTTTGCAATAGAGTCACTGAAACATTGAACATTTAATCAGAAATGGTTTACTTCTGTTTAGTACAGATGCTTTAAAATCTGAAGTCTCTATGAAACAGGACTTAGTTCTGATTCAGGGTACACAGCAGACTTCTTGGAGCAAAATTTATTCCCTTGGTCTGTCTGGCAAAAGTATACTTGCTGCCTTCTACCTAGAAAATCATGTTCTTAAGGATTCCAAAATTATGGTACTCAAGTAATTACAGTACATATGACCTAATAACATCACAAACTTTCTGCAGAATCTTCAACCCTATTTTGAACAATTACTCCTTTGTGTCTAACTTAATGTGGCAAAACTACATACTGGAGAAAGATTTGTAGCATTGTGATCTTAAATACATATTTGATTACAAATGTAACAAGTATTCATAAAACAAGAAAATGTAGCTGATGAACCTAAGATGAACCAGCTGAACCTAAGTATCATAAGGGAATTCTTTTGTTAGTTTCTTTGTAATGTAGGTGTTGCTTTTTAGTGAGCCTGTTTTTGGTTTTTTTTTTGTTTTTTTTTTTTTTTAATGTTGAGATAGTGAGTGTCCTGTGTTTAGCTAGCAGCCAATACATTGCCAAATTTCTGTTGGTGTAATTTCTCAGTGTAGTAGGTTACAGTATAATTATATAGTTGACAGCTTATTGTAATTTATGTTCTAACATTCCTGCCATCTTGTCTTGGGATCAGAAGGACAGAAGAATTCAGAGGAAGAGTTCAAGAATAGCGAGATAATGGCAGCAGAATTAATGGAAACAAGTGTTTCTTCAGGGTCATCAGTTAACCAGTTCCTATGATGGTGCCCACAACATGTTGCTATTTTAGGCACTGTCTTTCAGAAAAGCTGTAATTTTCTTATGGCTGGTAATCTCCTGTTAGTATCAGTGTTAACCCTACTGGCTCAGTTCAATTCTTCCTTGTAACTTCAGTCCAGTTATATTAATTCCTACAAAAGATTGAATGGGATGTGCATTTAGTGAACTGTTGTATAATGGTGCTATTCATTGTCTAATATAAAATACATCTCAATTCTTCATAAGTAAACCATAACATGAAGAAATGCAACACTGGTAATAACTTCTTAGTTAAAACTAACCTTTATCTGTAAATTCTACGATACACCTTTGCTTATTTTAAATTTGAAATGAAGTTACTAATAAAGTTTACATATATTCACTTATGTAGGCAATAAAAGGTGTTTCAAGTTGCCATAAATTATGGATAAAATATGTGTCATATTTGATGTCCTAAGTTTTAAAGATTTTTTTTTTTACTACTCAGAACAGACATTAACAGAGCAACAAAAAAGTAAACGGTCCCTGTGTACTGTAGCTGGTGTTATCCCTCCTTTGCCTCAAAACCAACAAAACTTCTCTTCTAGATTTGATTATATGACAACATACAGTAGTGTAACTTTTAATCCCTGAATAAAATTACTTTTCAAAATCAAGCTACAAGTAGACAATCATATAAATATATATAGATATACACACACAATATTTTAATTAACCAATTCTAGGGAACAATGAAGAACTTAAAAATATGGGATTCAGCAGTAATCCTTCAGTTTTTCAGCAGTCCTGCAAAGACACCCCAGAGAGATCACAGTAAAGCATTCCTTAATTTTTTTTTTAAAATAAATGGTGACAGTCACCTCCCACATTTATGAAGAGCAGCACTACCGTTTCAGTAAGCAAGGATATTGCTACATGGTTGCACTGTGGGATGAGGATCCCAGATTCATGGATGCCACTGGTATGCTGTGTCTCTATTCCAGAGTGACACCACAGTTTTGCACTGAGTTGGAGATAAAAAGTTATCACTGTAACAACCCTGGAAGCAAGAGATCTGTGCCTTTCATTTACAGAAACACTTTGTAAATTAGTAGGAATTCAGTTAATGGCTCCAGCTCAATCATCTGACTCTGCCAAAAGTCTGGAGTAAGGGTTCATTAGGACCCTGTCTATTTCAACAGTGTGTTTGGGGCTTTTTTCAATAAAATCTTCATGTGGTTTTTAGAACGACAACTTCCAAATCCTTTTATTCATGCAGGATAAATTCTCAATGGTATTTCATTAATTCATGCCTAAGAGCATTAATATCTCTTCTTAGTGTATTATGTCATCATTAATCTCAGCCGCTCCCCATCCAAGTTCCTGGCATGTGCAGGGGATCACACCATGGTGCAGCCTGAGTGGTTATAAATGCTACTGAAAATCACACAAGCCTCTACTCAGCAGCAAGGAGATTTTAAAGGACCATTCAATATCACGCACCAGCTGCTGCAGACATCATTCTGGGATCCCAGATGGGGGAAGTCACAGTTGCATAAATTACACTCAGAAGAGGTAGCTCCATAAAGAAAATTTTTCTACAGCAAAGTTTGTGTACTGAGCCATTTCTTCCTTTGGTGCACACCCTCTTTTATATGGTGAAGTAGGAGCCCTGGCACAACTTAGACTCTTCACTGCCAACCAGTTCAAAGTTTAGGTAGGAAAGCTGAGCACAAAAACATCAGTGCATATTAAATGCTCAGGTTCCCAAATAGGAGGCAGCAGATTAGTTACCTGTATGGGCTTTTTTAGTGGAGAAGCTGGATCTCTGTAAATAGCATTGGAATATCTGGTCCAGTCCCATTGCAGCATTAGAATTGTTTTAAAATAACATAATGCTGCTGAACATTTGGCTTCCATGATTGCTTAACAGAATGATTCTCAAAGGTTAATGAGGTTCTTATGCAAATAATTAATTTTAATTCTCTTTAAATATACCACATTGCTTTTCTTTTTTTTTTTTTTTTTTTTTTTTACATTAGGAATATAAATAGGAGCTTCTTAACTTGTATTCTTAACACCACTCATTGTTTTAAATACTTACCCTCTGTTTCCCATTACTTAAGTTCTTGCTAAACAAATGCTTGTTTTCAGCATCCTCCACCTCTCTAATTATTTAGTTGCCAGTCTTCAGAGTTACTTTTTGTCAGTATGCTTTAAGAGATAGAGCAAGAACAAAATTATGGGTTCATGTTGATTTATGGATGGGAGTTGTATCTTTTATTCTGTACTACTGTCACCCTCCCATGGTCTCACATTATCTTTTGTTTTCAGTTTTCATAAGATCCCTTCACAACACACTATTCCACTAGGCTGGACATAGTAAGTAGTGACCTAAATAGTTATGGTTAATTTAGAGCCCAGCAAAGCCTACAAATACTTCCAATTATTCTCTTGAATGTGTGCCCAACCTTGCATTTCTCAGCATTGCATTTCATCTGCATCACACCGCCCATTTATTCACTTTGTTAACCCAGGTCAATCACAATCTTACCTAGTTCTGATTAACTGAAGTAATTCTGTACTAACAGCAAACAGTGCCACCTCCCTGGCAGCATGTTCATCCCCATTTTCAGATAGCACCAGTTGAACAGTGTAGGGGCACTAGACCATTAGCCTTTTGTCATGCTAAAAAAAATCAACCATTTAATCCTGCTCTACCTCTTAGCTTCTAATGCACAACTACTTTAGCTCTCACTTCCTTAATACGCATTTGCTTTAATGGCTTCTTGGTAGGCATATTTTTATATGGATATTTTTTTTTCTTTTTTAAATCCAAATAAATTACATCAACCATTCCCTCTAGCTGCACATTCCTCAACAGCTGCACAATTGACTTAATTTTAGTATGTTAGAGAGGCACAATTTTCTTGCTCTAAGCAGTTACGTCTCTTTTGGCAATGTTTCCTCTATAGTTTGTGCTTAAATGTGGATCTGCTAGATGTCAGACCCAAAAAGCACTTTGTTCAAAGTGAAACTTTGGTGGAATTTAGGCACTTAAATCCCAGGTACAACAGACGTTACTTCAGGGCCAGAATGAATTCTAATCTGGAAGACATATATATTTTTGTCAGTAAAGCATTTTTATCATCCCAAGTTTGGTGACTGTGCATGTGCAGCCCTTTCATTGCAGCCAGGAACCATGAGCAGTGTCACTGCCTTGCTGCGCTTACCAATGCAGACCCCGAATGCCATAATCTGGGAATTAGGTTACAAAGGAGCTCCTTCCTTCCCCTGCTGCAGCTGAAGTCCTGGCAATAACTAGCCTGGAGTAACTCTGATGTAAATGCCACCACCAGAGCTCTGCAGCACCCATGGATCTGCCCTGACTCCAGCTAGATCACTGCAGCAGGATCTGCATTTGACAATCTTTCCAAATCTCTGTGAGCCTATGTGTTTACCATATTGGAAAACAGGTTCTAAAACTTCTCCCAGCATTTTTTTTTCTTTTTCTTTTTATCATGGAAGCTGAAGGCTTCCAAGTTTATTGTTCCTTTTGAGAAAGGGTCACGATTCCTGCCTGTACCCCAAAGCACCGCGGGTTCCGGGCCAGCGGCCCTCCCATGACAGACAGTGTGCGGCTGCAGAAGGGCCATGCCCTGTTGGTGGCACTGACCATGCCAGGGGACCTGCAGGGTGCTGTGAGGTGCTCTCCAGCCAAAGGTGGGCACTGCTGCACCAAGGGACACTCAGGACCCCCATTGCCCCCACACAGCTGGAGCTGAGGAGCTCAGAGAGCCAGACTGGGCCTGGCAGAGTGGGCAGCCCTCGGCCTGCGCTGCCCAGCTGCTCGCAGCCTCTTGCTTCCCTCGGTGCCCATGCTCAGTGACAGCCACGCTATGGCTGCAAATGCTGCCTGGGGCCCTCAGCTTCCACCTTCCTCGGGCAGGAGTGGCTTAGTGTGAAGCTACTGCTAAAAACCTTCCTGAGGAGAATATAGCTGAAATAACCGATGACAGGGCTATCTCCATGACAAAGCCCAAACAAGTGCAAGTTTACACAAAAAAGTAAGGATTTCCAAGCACATTAGAGGTTGCCAGAAGAGCCTGGACTTTTTTCAAAAGCAGGAGAGGAAGAGGAATACAGACAGATGAAGCAAATAAAAGGACAATATAAAGAGAATGAGGTGCAGAATTATTTTTTCCCTTTCTCATTTCTCTTCTTTACAGCATCACTAGCTGCTGCACCTTCAAGGCAAGACAGAAAAATCTTGGTAATGTCAATCTGTCTGTGTAATTTGACAAAATAGTTCAGAGAGCCATTTCTAACTCTTCAAACTTGCTGATTCATGTATATGACCTAGCCTTGCCAGATCACGATATGCTTACAGAAAGCAGTCAAGAAATTTTTGCATTACAATGTCTTGAAATTTTCAAAGCACACTTTCAAAATCCAATTTAACAAAAACAACTTACTTCAATGGACCAGAATTCTAGCACTCACAAAAATCACTGAAAATTAAGGAAACAGTCAAAACACCTAGCAAGAGAAAGTTGATTAGGGATTTGCCTTTGTACAGGCTTCCCAGAAATTATCTAGGCAAGTTTCCGAAGGCTATGAATACACCCTTCCCTGAGAACAAGGCTCAGTACCAGCAAGGCAGTGTTACCCATGCAGGGGTGCTGTAAATATCACAGTACTGTGCTCCTCAGCATGACTTAAGGAATCTGATCCATGTCCATTCTTAGAAGTGCTAAAAGTGTCTGCAGAGACAATATTTGTCTCATATTTAAAGGATTACTCTCCTGACTGAATACTAAAAGTAAGCAAAAGTGACACCTGTATATAAAGAAGGAGAACCTACAGTTACAGTCCTACAAAGTGCAGTGTAACTTGCTTTCATGATCCAGCTCTTGGTAAGCATACAGAAGTTTCTCTTGATGTAGAAAGTACAAAAAGCTAAGTTCTGAATAGTCTGACATCCAAAGTAAACAGGTAGCTGCTGCAGGGGAGGTTCTTCTTGGTCTCAGCAAAAGTTTGATGCACGTTAGCTGGCACTTATGAGACTACTTGGTCTCCCCATATCAAGATAAAAATATGCTTATAGTTGGAAGTGTTCTAATTAGGTCAACTTGGCTATTGTTCTGTGGTTTGATAGATGCTGCATTTAAAGTAGTTTCAAATACTAATTTTTAGACCTTTTCTTGTGAACTGATACAAGTGCTATTTATTAATGGAATTATTCTTTTCTTTCTTAATGCTTATTCCCTCTGGCTTGTAACTTTAATTAAAACCTGCTATCTGTTCATATTGGTAATAGTAACAGTTGTCACTAGAGTACAGATGCATAGATTCAGCTCATATTGCCCTTTGACATTATACTTAAAGCCTAACAATCTTCCCAGCTATGCATCTGAGCATACCATCCATTAGTGCTTTATCTCACTGCCACCCTGAACTCCAGACTAAAAACTAACAATCTGATTGTTTTTTAACCAACCAATAATGCATTTTCTAAAGACTAGAAGCTGTACAAAAAATAGCTTCATTTGAAGATAAATATCTCCCTGAAAAGGTTATTCAGCCTATCCAGATTTTTATTACCATAGATTTTCCCAAGGCAGTATTGTTTCTTGAATAATTATCAATCTAAGCAATCATGTGCTAAAGCAGTCTGATTCACTCAATAAGCATACACATAGAAAATAACTTGGTTACCCTGGTGAAAACAAACAACTCCTCTTCTTCTTTTTGTCCTCTCCTCAACCCTTTCATAGAATATAATGACTGCATTGAAAAGTAATCAGTTAATATTTGATTTGCATTTGTCAGGAAAAGGTAATATCAAATACATTTTTTTAGAGCAGAGGAATTAGGATCTGGAAAATTGTTCAAATAACACTAGTCTTGTTTGATTTGTGTCTTTACATACTGATTCATAGGTTTCAGTAATTTGAAAGGAGCCTTCCAGCAACTAGTTGCAACCAGTTAGGTTCTAAAGGCCTGCCAACTTACTATTGAGATAAACTATTTAAATAAACTTTTCCTTCCATCAAAAACTAATTTTTTTTCATTATTTTTCACTCTGTGATACAGAAAATGCTATCTGTTTCACAAGTTTCTGATTAAATGTATCAGGAATAGAATATCTTTCAGGTCTTTGTTCATTGGGAAGATACAGACTGCTCTTAAAATGGTCTGCATACCCTGTGAGAGTCAGCAACACCAGCCAGAAACAGGCTTATAAAAGTATCCATTTGCAAATACTGCAGTTTAAAGGACTTCCATTTGCAAATGCAGCAATTTAAGGGACTTTTTTTTGCATTGACTCATGTACTCCATGATGGTCCAAAGTTAGATTCAGCCTCTTCGAACACCCAGCACCACTTGCTTACAGGAAAGGTACATTCCGCTGAATGGATGGTGATGATGCTTAAAGCAGGCAAGGGATGATGATGCTTAAAGGGCTTCTGCATATCAAATATTTAGTCCTCATTTGTCCTCATGAACAGAACGAGTGATCTAAAGTTTCTCCAAGTGACATTTTAGTTCAGCAAGCTGCTGTGTGCCACAGAATAAAGTATTATATATCCTTGGCAAGAAAAAAGTGGTAACTCCAAACAAACAAAGGCTCACCAGCTGCGAATCTGCTCAGAATTCCACAGTTTGTGAGTCCTGGGTGCTGGAGACAGCAGGACTTCTACATAGCCTGGTCTAGTGGAAGGCTCCCTGCCTATGGCAGGGAAGGTGGAAGCAGATGATCCTTAAGATCTCTTCCAACTCAAATAATTCTGTGATTCTGACTTACTGAAAGCATCCAGTTGAAAAAAGTTAGTATCAGGAATGAAATTTAATTCTCTAATACACATTTGAGGCATCAGGAAGATACCTGGTGGGCTTTGGTGAATTATGGAAAAATACTGCAGCCTCCTGATATAACTCTCAGTGAATATTTTTCCTGAAATACTGAAAGATTATCACAATCATTTCATTGTAGCTACGAGTCAGTACACAAGCAGGAGTTCTGCTACATCAGGAAGTGGAAAAGCATGCAGGATATGCCCAAATAAGTTTTTGACTCAATTTATGCCAATCCAAAATTAGCATATTTTGATTGAGGTCTGTGAGATTATTCCAGTTGTGCACCAGTTAACGGGAGCAGAGTGAGGGCTGGTGTCTGGTGCTGTTTCCTGCCATTTCTCTCTGCTGCTCACCCCCTCTGTTTTATTACCTTATCGCAGAGCCAGTGCTGTTCCACATCCATGCACTCCTTCTTGTAGAATCATTGCTAAGCTTAATGCTCACTACTTAATCAATTTTCTCTCAACAGGTAACGAATAATTGAACAGTTGGTTGGTGGGGAATGACAAGATTTAGTGTGTTACTTCCTCGAAGGAAACAAGAAAACTCACCCATTTGTATTTATGCATATTCAATTTCTTTCATTAGCCAAATGAAAGAAATGACCCTAAGAGCAAAGGAATCCATGTCAACTCATCCAGTTGGTAGAAAATAACAGGTACTATGTACTCCAAGCCCAATACTGGACCACAGTAAATAACATTTTCAACTGCTGAAAAAAGTGAAGACAGCAGAAGAGAGGAAGTTTTGCAATGTACTTCTTTGTTGCCATGTTTCGTTCTGCCACCAGCAGAACAAAGATTGCTGTTCATAACAGTAAAGCCTGCAGTGAAGCCCTGGCCCCAGTTAAATAAATGGCAAAAGTTTTTGCTAACTTCAGTGAGACCATGATTTCTCTTTGAATCATTAAAATAATCTTTCTTTATCTCAGTTTGTTGATTCTTAGACTTGAATAGTGGACATTAAAAATAAAGGCAAAAAATACCACAGTTTTTCAAAATTATTTCCAGCCATGGAAAAATGCTTTGTTTCTTCACCACTCATAATCTTGTTCCACATGCATCACCCCCAGTAAGTGCTATTTCACAAAGGAGAACACACACTGTTTTTCACCCACTAGATCAATACCTGTCTAAAAGTATTTACTCACCAAAAGGGCTGTGATCCTTTTCTTTGTCACCCTTGAACTTCTGTTCTGCTCTTGAATTTTTTTTTTTTTTTTTGCTTTTTGACACAGGTTCTTCTTTTATTTCCTGGCTATTGCTAGCTCCTAATAGGATGTTTTTTAGTTCTGTGCTCTGACATTTATTATAGAGTACATACATCATAGCTTTTGTCTAACCAGAGGGTTGGTCCAGGACTGAAATTGCAGCTGTTTTAAAATGCTACCTATAAACACACACTTTATCTTCAGTTCCTGTTCACAGTAGCTCAAAGGAGACAAGATGATGATCAAAAAAAGGAAATGGAAAAGACTGATGGGAGACCTGTTTTATAGAAACAGAAGAAGAGTAGAAGGGCAAGCAAGACATACAGGTAATCTACTCTCTGTTGGAATAGGGAAGCAGTTATTGTATCATACTCTGTGAATGTATTCAACCAAACAACTTATATTCTGACTAGCAAAGACTAAAGTGATGAAAGAAGCTGGAATAAAAGGTTATTAAATAAGCCCTGGATAGTTGACTGCAATATTCACAGCCTTTGGAATCCTTTATCTTTCCTGCAATTGGTTGCTGACACACCATTTGTCTTTAGAGAAGCTCATGCTTTTTTCCGACTGTCTGAAATACAGATAAACCATGTTCACTGTCAGGAGAGACTTCAAACATGTATTCTCAAAGCAGTATCTGGAGCAAAAAGCAGTTGTTCACTCACTCCAGTCCAACTGAAAGATGTTTACAGGGATGGAAGTACAACAGGAAAATTAATGCAGTCACCCTTTTGGCATCAGGGGTTCATGTCCCCACTTTGAATGATCTGGAAAGGATTTAACAACAGATCCCTCATCTACAGGAAGAATGAGCCAATTACAGCAACACTGTGTGCCCAGTAGACATGGCCAGTGCTCCCCTGCTGGACCCTGGCACAAAATGACCACCAGAATGACTGGTTTGGGAATGAGTCTCTCAAGAGAGATGCTTCTTTTACCTAGGGCCCCAAATTTTAAGTTTCATGTAACATACATCCCATCTGAGAACTTACTTCCCACACTTCATTCAAAAAAAGTGTAACAGGGTCTGATTTCACATTCCAGACAACATAGTCTTTACTTATACTCTGACCTATTTCTTCTTATGCTGATGTGCTTCCAGAGGCTACTAACTTCTGTCCTATTGCTCAGAGGAAGCAGCATTTACAGCCCAGATTTTGACACAAGACACATGAATTTGGAATAAAATCTGAAGTGAATCTTTGTATAACTGAAAGAATAAGAATAGCTTTTTTTTTCTCCAAAGGGCAGCATTTAACATATCTCTGAGCTTGAGAGAAAATGGGAAATTTGACAACACTCTCTTACATAATGAAGTGTTTTAATTAATTCAGTTTCCCAGATTTCTAGTGGCAGTTACCTGTTTCAACCTTAGCAACTAGTCATATTGACATAATCACAAAGAGTACACAGTGCACAGTGTATGATCAGAAGCATATAATATGCTTGAAGTGTAAAATGCTCCAACAATAAAGCTGAAAAAAGTATTGTTTAGTTATTGGCAGAACTGGTGCATTTATAATTTCATCCAAATAGCTCCAACTCTGAAAATAATGCCTGTGCATATTTTTTTCAGGTGGCACATGTTATTTTTCATTTATTAAGCAATAGGTTAAAATCAGAGAAAGGAACATTTTGAACTACAAATATATTGTAGCTTCTACTGTTTCAAGGCGGGGAGTGGGGGTGGTTCTCGAGGTGTGTGTCAAGGGTATAATGAAAACCTTTTCCCTATGCATATTGGATACCACAGTGCACAAAAACAAAAGACAATTGTCTTCCCGAGTAACTCACTGTATTTTCTGCTCAAAGCCTATTGAAAGAGTAGATAACTTGATATATAAAATCTGAAATGCCATCAGTTGGGTTTTTTTTCTTGCATCATCTTTCTAGGCTCTGAAGATAACAGCAGTCAGTGAGCATATTGTTTTTGATTTAAACAGGCTTTAGGTCATCACACTGCTGTTACTACTTCAGCCACTTTGAGTCTTATTTGTTACACTCTCATTACACCTCACCCAGAATTGTCAACTGGGAGCTTTCTGGCAAGTGACTACACCTTTCTCTGTATGAACAGAAAGGACAATGGATGTTGAAAACAAACTATGATGTGCTATCCTTTGCATTTATTGTCTGACACTGCAGAACAAGTCTGAACAGTGTCAGTATCTGCTCCAGTCATCTTAATGGGCAAAGTTCATTTAATCAATGACTTTGCCAAAAAAAGAGCCAAGAATCCAAGAAGATTAAATGATATTGGTGTAGTTGGAGGTGTGCATAAAAAAAGAGTTTAATTAAACAGTACTGTAGGAGGAGAGGCCAAGCACATCAGCATTTTATACAACCTCTGTGCTAGACTGCTATAATTGTATATCACAGCTGCTTTCTTTCCGAGTTCTCTCATTTATTCCAAAGCCAGAAGCAAAGCCAGGTAAGTGCTACCAAGGAGAAATATACTCCTGTTTTGTGCTGTTCCCTCCATAACCTTGTGCAGCAGCAGTGTCTAATGCAGCACAAAAGACCCGAAGCTGCATAGGCCCTTTTCTCCTCTAGCAATAAAATGACTGCAGCTGACCTTGTATTAGCCTGGGTTCAAATGAGAATAGCAATGAGAACTGTGTCATATCAGGCTCTTCATTCTACTGTTGTAGCAATTAGCTGTTGAAGTCAATAAAATCCTACCAATTTGCTTAAAACTTGGTTTTCTATCACCTGTCTGCCACAAACCATCACACACACACACACACACACACATCCCCTCCCCAAAGAAATATTATAGGTACTTAATTCATGTAAGATGGTGTAAGAGAGGAGTCCCTGGTTTTGGAATTAAAGGCAGCTCAACCAATTAGATCACCCAAAACTTGAACAAAAAATAAAATATTGTACAGTCTATCCACAGATGACTAAGAGACAAACTTCAGTTCTACAGTGCTTAGGACTACATTATTAATAGTATTCTGTAGGTTACAAGCTGATTTGTTCATATTATTTCAAGGTGACTGCATTTTTATGTAGCATATGCCTAACACCATGGGTACGATTACCACCACTATGTAACGCCAGTTTTCATGGGCTATTAATTGATAAATGACAGCCAACTCCTTTTTAGCTGATACACAAGTCCTTTATTAACACATTTAATTCAATAAAGAGTGGGATAGTACAAATCATAGTGAAGGACAGAGAATGAGTTTGTTCAGTATCATGCCCTGACTTCTGCAGTGCTCAGTAACAGGGCACGGCTCATTGCCTGCTCTCACAATGGGTCAGCTGCACTCTGGAGACAACAAATAGGAAAATCAACAGACACCATTCTTTTCCCAGAAATGCTTAAAATTAAGAGGAGGAAAGGACAGAAATCTCACAGGCCTGTTCTGTAAGGTTATTCGCTGTGGCTGCAATGTTGTATGAGATGAATGAAAGCTCTGAACATAGCATCAGCCCCTGGAAAATAAAAATTTACCAAACGGAAGCAGGATGATAACAGAATAACAAAAATCACAGAAGAAGAAATAGAAACAAAAAATTTAGAAAAAATTTAAACAACAAATCAAAAAACCCAAACATTGGAGCATGCTGAGTAAGGACCATGAGCATTTTAATGATGGACAAAAATGAGCACAAGTATTTGCCCAGTGAGATATTTAAGCATAAAGACATAATGGCACTGAAAGAAGAATCCAACATGAATCATCTTTCATGTGAAGAGCAAAGAGGTCATGGAAATCTTTATTGTAGCTAATTTGGGATATTTTAAAATAAACAAATCCTGTTAGATTTCTAATAAAAATAGTACATTTACATCAATATCTCAAAATCTCCTGTTTACTTTTGTGAATCCAAATTCAACCTTTAAAAGGGAGTACCTAAAAATATTTGCTATGTTGACATTGTTGAGAAAATTTTCTAAAGAGTTGCATAAAACTAATGTAAATTGAAGTTATAAAGTTAATATATGCATTTTAAAAGTGTGTTAGAGCTATAGTCCTGACAATGCTAACTACAAGTCATATCCTTCCCTGGAAAACTTTAAAAGAAAGCATCCTCTCATTTGTCATTCTATACTTAAAGAATAATAAAGAGCTTATCTAAATGCACTTTATTACAAAATAAACTGAATTTGCTGACCTTCTGACAGGCTGCAAAAGGCATCTCTCTGACTGAGATTTTAGTAGAATGCCAAAATAAGGGAGCGGCATTTTAAGAGGTGTCTAGGTAGCTAAAATGCCTCAAAGTATTTACTGCAATGAAAATTATTGGCTAAATACTTGCCTGAGTCATAATTACAGTCCTGCTACAAAATCATGACACTATTACTTAGAAATTATGGTAACTTGGCTCAGATTTAGGAATATAGTCAGGCAACTATCTAACATCAACCTTGTAGAGCTCTTTACTGATTGTTACAATAACAAATAAATAAATGGTAACCAAGAACCAATGAGTTATACTTTTCCTGTTTTTTTTCCTTACCAGCATTTCTTTGTCAAAAAGTGTCAAAGTTCTGGAATTCCTGCTCAAAACAGAAGGAATGCAGATTAGCTGCAATGGTGTTTTCAATTCTGAATACTATTTTGAATTCTTGTTTTACCTGTCTTTATTGAGATATGTCAGACTGTCTTCTCATATACTTCTTCAAGCTTGCGGGAAGCTTCAAAAATCACAGTTTTCCTGCTGAATTAATCCACAGAATACGGATAAATTTATTGTGTACTTGGTGGTGTAGCTCAGAAGTGAAGACTTTTGGGACAACACAGCCTTCTTATAGCAGAAAAATCTCCCTCAAGACTTTGTCTTAAATACTTTTCCAGAATGATGAGACAGACGCTTTTACTAATGATTATTTTGTTTAGCTGTGCATGGTCTCTTCTCTGGAGCAATTTTTCTGAAGAAAGGCTCAGACAAAAAAAGTCCCTTGCACCCTCTTCTTGATCAAAGACTGTTGGACAAAGTCCTTTTGCTCAGAGAGGATGGCCCAGCATAAGCACTGACAGCAAACTGGGGAGGAGGTCTCTGGGGCTGGTCTGCTTTTAAGATTTCCTAACAGCTGCTTCCCACCGGGCCCTTTACAGGCTTCAGCCTCAGGAGCAGCTGGGAGAAAGCCACAGTCTGGATCTACATTCTTAGGGCAAATCTCCAAGGCCATCTAATTACAGCTGAGATTCTTCTGCCCCTCTAAGACACAAGGAGCAGCCAAGCCATAAACAACAAAAATAATTCTGTGCTTAAACAGTGGTATCTAGTGTCATTTTAGACACTGAGTAAAGACATCTGCTCAGAGAGCATCCCAGATGGGACTTTAGAGGACCATTCTAAGAGACAGAGCCATTGCTATTACACGTCTAATTCCTTTAAACAGAAAACAGAAGTTGACAGTGTTTCTAGATTTATTAGCTGAGGCCATGATCCTTAAAACACCACACAATATTTAATATTAATCACAGCAAAAACATTGCAAAGATAAGGACTTGCACTCCTGCTGATTTGAAGACATTAAAGTGTGTAACAATGTTTATGAATTTCACAATTTTCAGAAGGTCCACAAAACTTTCATTCATTTAACCTCATCTTAGAACATCTTGCCTCTCATACTTTTCTGATAGACACACAACTTTATGAAGAGGTTTAGCAGAAAAAAGCGAGATATTAGAACATTTGCTATTTTATATTCAAATACATTATCATTCTTCCAGCCAAAGAGATAGTGACAAAAATCCTTTTATGTTTGAATTTAATTCTGTGATTTAAATTGGAAATATTGTGGATTATGAGTCTTCATCTTTGTTTCAAACACATATATATTCCTAAAGGCACAAAATTGTTACCATACAAATGTTATACCATACCATACTAATGCTGTCAAATTTAAAAAAGCATATTACAGTTCATTATCAAAACTAAATACAACACATATACACATCTCATAGATACATTAAAAGTGTCCCAGCGTTTGTTCTCAAAACATCAGTGGCTTTTTTAATGTCCATATCTGCAGTGACTGCCTTTTGTAAAAGGTCTGGTACACAGAGAAATAGGAACTTAAAGAAGGGTGATAGGAAGGTGTAAAAAGTGGCACAAAAGGAACAATTACTTTCTGAAATCCTAGTAGAAATGGAAGATGAAGCGTTTTAGAGTAACTCAAAATCTTATCATTTACCTGTCAAAAAAGACCAAGATCATTCCAGTCTCATAATAAAGCTATTCATCTACAGAGTTTGGGGATGACAAATATGAATGATCTTGCCTGTACTTTTGGAGTTCAAAAGCAGTTAGGGAGGAGATTTTTCCTCTCCTTGCAAGCTGCTTCTTCCTAAGTTTGTCTCGTTTTCCATACAGACTCAGGTCACTTGCAAGTGTCAAGTGAGTCCTCCTTAACAAGAAGCAAGTACTTAAACACTTTCTATTCCAATCACTCACTCTAAAAATAAGGGATTTGGAAAATTATATCAAGACCTACATGCCTGCTCTAGAGCTTCTGCAAACTATGCCATGGCAACTATTTTTCTTATTGCGAAGAGAACAAACTGGACATTTTGGGCTGAACCAAAACTTTGTTATTCATCATGAAGAGGAGAAGAGTCCTCTGGGGAAAATTAACGGGTGTGCTATTGCTACGTTTCAGTATATTTAAGAATGAAATTAAGAAGATGGACTTTAGTTCTCCTGATATTTTTAGAGTCTCAGTTTTCATCTCCATCTTTCTCTTCTATCCTAACTTTATCTATTACAGAGTAGGAGAAATTTTAAAGCCAGACTTGGGCTGCAAAATAAATCCTAGTTCAGAAGTATTGGCTACATTGCTGATAGTGTCAAACAGGTGAAGATGAAAACCTATCTTGAAAGCATAGTTAGGAAGGTTATTTAAAATAAAATAAACCCTGAAATGTCAAACACAAGTGTAAGAGTAGAGGTTGGACTACATTCAACACTTCATTGCAACTGGACTTCTTGAACCAGTGTCAAATGCTATAAATAAATTCACTTTCAGCTCCAATTGAAGATTCCTATTTGTTTCCAGATAACTGTGAAGCCAGATAAAAGCTGATCTGTCAATTTTACAGGTAGTAGGAACTAAAAATCATTTCCAATGAGAAGACAGGAGGCTGGACTTAAGTCTTCAGGAAGATTTCTCAATAGGGATACTCCCTGACTCGAGGAATGCATCTATTCATGCACAATCATTTGGTGGTACGAACTACATTGTCTATGTTTTATATGACACTTCCAGAAAAATATCAAAATATATCTGGTTTACCTTTTACTGAGTTCTGATGGATTATCAGAGGTATTTCTGCCCCACTATATGCATATCTATCTATCTATCTATCTATCTATCTATATGCATATCTATCTATCTATATATATATATCTATATATCTATATATAGATATATATATATACACATACACACACGCACACACACAAGCTTTGAATTTACCTCTTGTTTTTCCAGGAAAAAAAGTAAATCTATTACAACAGCAGAAGATAATTTTCTATTCCAACATCCATGAGTTTTCAACTGACTTTAGTGATACCAGTTTATGTCTGAAAATGCTATAGGCTGAGAACCCATTTCATAACAGTGATGCATGAATTCATAACCACCATAGGCCATACAGCATTGCCTAAGAGGTGATGTCCTTCTCAGGCTGATAGTGGATACAAGTTTTGGCAGCTTTTCAGTCACCTGTAGTTCAGTACAAGAGTGAAATTCATAAACCTCATATAAGCTGCTTACACAGCACTACCTTTTAATCTGTGCATAAAACACAAGCTTGCTGCTGAGTAATGGAAGAAGTGAAGGAAGAAAATACAGCAAAGATCAAAATGAGGACAGATCTAATTAATATAAGCAAAAGTATAGCATAGCATACAAGGCAAAATTGCTCTTTGGAGACCATGGATGGTGGTTTATTAGCAATTTCAGAAGTGCATTTTTACACTTTAAGATATCAGCTCAATAGCCTCCAGAGACAAGGCTTCTGCTTTCACTACTGAGCTGCTGTTTGGCTGAGTGTTACTGTTTCCAATTTGATCCAACCTGAAACAGAAGCTTCCATGGTTGGTAGCACTGAAAACACAAATTAAAACTTTGAAAAATTATGTTAGTGGAAAATATTCACTCTCAAATACCACAACATTGGTTTGAGTCAGGCTTCCTTGAACACTCTAATTTAACCTCTTGCATACTAGAATACTTTCTATTCTCCATTACTTCTTCTTAAGGGGAACTTTCACAGGTTCACCAGCTTGCAGACTCTGAAGGAACTAACAGGATTAACATAACTGTACCACAGAGGATATATATTCCTAGGATATCTTGCACCCTGCATTTCCATGAATAATATCTATCTCTGAATTAAATAGCTAATGAATAGCTAATTGCTGGGAGCTGTGTAGTCATGCTGCTGGGCACTTAGATGGACTCAGCTACTCTGATGGGGAACAGAACATATTTATTCTGGCAAAGGCCCACTCTACAGAGGCTGTAGTATTTCTTATGCTAGCACTGTCTTTGCTATCTTTTTTATATCATCACACTGCAGCACTATGATGTTTGTGCGATTATGAAATGGCAGAAAGGTCAAGGGTTTGCTGATGATCAAGTTTAGAGGTCAGTGTCAGACCCCACTTGTCTGACCTAGCACAGCCAGTCTAATGAGGCTGATTTATTTTCCGGGCAATTTCTTAAGCAAAACAACTGTCAGAGAAGGATGCAATAAAGTGTTGATAGCAGCTTAAGATGATCCCTTAGTAAGATCTCTTCATCTGTCCCTAGATTTCCTAAGGTCAAAGTAGGTTGCACATAATTTTAGGTATTCATATACAAAACTTAAAGATTTTGAATATAGACCTCATT
The DNA here is from genome assembly GCF_031753505.1 of Anomalospiza imberbis. Lineage (NCBI taxonomy): Eukaryota > Metazoa > Chordata > Aves > Passeriformes > Viduidae > Anomalospiza > Anomalospiza imberbis. The sequence goes on along the minus strand of NC_089689.1, from coordinate 18,151,510 downwards.
TCCATTAGAAAAGAAAAAAAAAAACCCACATGAGGAGGATCACTAGAAACACAGGAGAAGTAGACAGATGCTTTGTTAATCTTTCAGCATTTCTAGGGGTTACTGGATCCCAGTTCAGGCTCTCTAAGCTTACTGGAAGCTCGGAAACCCAGTCTCCCCTGACCTGGGGATCAGAGTAACCCTTCCACTCTTTAAAGTCAATATCCTCAGGAAGACAGAATTGTACCTTTAAGAAAAAGAGGAACAAAGATCTCTGCATAGGTTGTGAAACCTGTGGGACTGGTGACACACTGATGCAGAATTTTGCCTTTGAAAATCATCTGCTCCTGGCTTCAAATCCAAACTGGACTCTATGGCTACCACACCTGATTTCAGGGCTAAACCCTCCATTCAACTGCTGCCTCATATTCAGCAAGCAAAGATCACAGAGCAAATAAAATGTTACACATCCAGCAGCTCTACTAATTTGGATCCTATTAACTTTTCTCCCCTCTACCCCACAAAAGTCTTCTAACTCCTGATTTCCTCTCAGCTCATAGGGAATTGTGCTCACACAGGTAAGGGGGCAAATAGCAGCAATAATTTGCACTCTTGCATAGATTCTGCCACAGAGAAGCACAAACAAAGCCTTCAAAGGGCCTGATCCAGCTTCTCTCAGGAAAGCCAACACCATTCCTCACCAAGTACATAAACAACACATATCTAAAGGAAGGTCAAACATCTGCACGTACGACGTACATAATCCTACACCTCCAATTCATCATCCTTGGGCAGATAATATAGATATTTTACTATTAAGGATTTAATTTCTTAGTTCAGCTAGGAATTTACATGAGTTTCTCTAGGAAACCAAGTGGGGGAGGTAATTGTAAAGGCAACAGCAGAAGCTGTATGTGTTTAAACCCTTTCTGTAAATCTCTTACAAAGCTATACATCCTGAATGCGAGGGGAAAGCGGCTGTGACAAAAAGCATCTGGTCTTTGAGTAGCTGTAACACAATGAAATGTTTAAAGTGACAACTCAAGTATGGGGAAGGGCATTGCTTAGATCAAGCCCACATGCTACTGCTCTTAGTAGATATGCTCAATGGAAAATGAAAATTAAACTGAACTGTTTGGTAGGGTGGAAGTCTTGTGAAAATTTCTTGCTTGTATGCAATAAAGAAAATTAATTTGAACGTGGGAGAAGAAAATAACTCAGAAAATGGTCCAACAGGATAGTCCAAACCCGCGAAGCCTCCAACATGTAAAATATTTAGCACTGCATCTTCCCGAAAAATCACTTCCTTGGACTAGGGACCCAGCTTCCTCTCCTAAGTCACAAATTTATCAGTAAGTTGCAAGAAAAGGATGGCATTGCAATGGTCTAGGTCTGGGAAAAAATTTCTGTCATGTGCTGGCCAAGAGCACCCACATACAAAAAATAGCAAATTGAATTTGGTGAGATATAGGCCTGCATGATTAAGCAAATGCTTGTTTTATCTGTGATTAGGTAGGAAAGAAGGAAAAAGAAATATGCTTTGGTTCTGCTGTCAGAAAATATGCTGTAGCCAGGCTTCATAATTTATTTCTCTCAGTTTTCATTGTAGCATAAGAACAACAGCAAAAATAAAGAGAACAACCAAAAAAGACTCAGAAGACATGGCACTGGGGCAGGAGAATCAGGTGCCATACAGAATAAATAAAGACCAGTGAGGCAGACCACATCAATAATGTAGGTCAGCAAGAATGTCTAGGAGGAAGCCTGTGTAAGGCTTCTGCAATTAAGAAAAGAAAATCCTTTGACTTCATGGCATGTCTTCTGAGATGAATATCCCATGGCTACAATTAAAAATATTGTTTGGGTTTGTTGACCATCTCTGCACACGTACCCCAAGCTTTTAAATGATTTGTTTTTTAAGGTGAAACGAACAGGTCATGATGTGAGTGTGTGAAAGTGTGCATGTGTCTTACACACTCACACACACCCTCTCATACCCACCCACCCACACAGTTACACCCACACACACCCACTCACACACATTTACACACTCACACACACTGCAGCATGCAGAGTTACACACACCCACTCACGCTCAGTTATTTACAAATTAAAGATCTCTTGGCACAGATTCACCAAGAAAAGGTATCGGATGCTCACAGAATATGCATAATAATGCTGATCTGCTCATTTTATAAATCACTTTTCTAATCCCTTCATATTTCTGTATTCCATGAACCAAACTAACAGAATTAACATTATTTTAGCTTCGAGAAGTGTACATTTTCAGAGGCCATGGATTTCCTGATTTTAAAAAATCAGGTTGATTCCATCATGTAAATATGAGCAAAAGAGAAACATCTGTCCATTGGCCTGGAGGTGTCTGGCCTTCCATTGCTCAGCTTCTCATGGCATTTGAATGTACTGAAGTAATCCCATTTTATTTTTTTTCTTAGCTCTTGGAAGACAGCATTTCATGACCCAATGATTTTTTAAAAGGAATTGAAAAAAGTAAATCTGAATAGTTTGAGAATAAATTACTCCAACATGAAATGAGCTCTTATTCACCAATACTTACAAATAGCTTTAGCAAAGATAAAATAATATGTATAGTAATTAATATTTTAATTTACTAAGAAAAGCTAAATAGTGATTAAACCCCCTACCCCTCCCCTTTCCCCCTGACAATAATGAAGCTAGGCAGTTCCAAGAGAAGCAGAACAGCCAGGAGTTTAATGTCGTTGATTAAGAACATGTTTCCATGGTGGCTATTATGTCCCTCTAAGAGACGAAAACAAAACCAAGCCTTATTTCCTTTTAGAACTACAGGGTTTCTTCTGCCTTTATAGGACAGACAACAAGAAAATGTTTAGGGGTAATTAAAGGCAATTAGGCTCATCAAGGCTCATTTCTGGTTTAGCTCCACTTCTTTTCTCTACAATGTGTACTAATTGCTGCTTCAACATATCAAGTAGCATGGATTACTTTTTTTTGTACTTCCACAAACGAGACTGCTTGGTCATTACCAGCTTTGACAGTGTGAGTAAGAGACTCCTGATTAGGTTTTTGTTTGCTTTTTTAAAGATTTATACTACATGTCCTATTGAATTTGATAACAGAGAATAATAAATTAACACTTAGCAATTGTGTAGTACCTTCTGCTAGAGGATCTCAAAGTTCTTTGCAAACATTAATGAATTAATTCACTGTACTCTTTCATTGTGTTTAATAGGTATCATCATCATCATTTTGTGGACTACTGAGTACAGACAAAGATGTTGGGTAGCACACTCAATGTTACTAAGTTGGTCTCCTGTTCCCACACAATTAGCTTGTTTGCCATAAACATGCCTCTTGTGTAACTTCTCTTACATCTGGCTTTGATTCATTGATAGTCAGGTCTTTTAAGTTATTCAAATGTCTAAACTTCAAAGAGAGGTTTCTAGAGGGAAATTAGTAAGAGGCAGAGGATATCCAGAACTATATAAAGAAATATTAAAGTACTTCTATATTAAATATTGCAGAAGAGAATTTTGGGGAATTCTGGTTTTGGAAGCAGAAAAGGCTTGTTAGCAGAACTCTACAATTATCAATTCCTGACAACACAGTCCTGACAGCTCCAATCCCACAGACCTCTTCATGTAAAACTTACCCAGTTCAATAGCTCTCCAGGACTGAGAGCAGTTGGCTGACGCACACATTTAATTTTTCTACCAGAAAATGTCTTCCTTTACTGGCTCTAAGTCCAGAACAGGAAAACAAGAAACTTTGCCTTAGAAGAATCACAGAATCATGGAATATTCTGGGTTGGAAAGGACCCCCAAGGATCATCACATTCATATGCTTTCATGGGTTTGAATATTTTTGAACATTATTTAACCATACCTCCTCCAGCACTGAGAGATGGTTAAGATTGCTTGCATGTATGGCTTGTAGGAGACTGCAGCTGATGCATTAATTTCACTTCTTTGTACACAGCAATTTGTTAATGAATCACACATCTCCATAACTGTAAATTAAATAGATCCCAAATTTTCACCAAAGTCCAGTCTGGATCCACAAATTAGATCATTGTTCAAACTTCTCATTATCTTGACCTGTCCAGGAAATAGAATAACATAGGTTAGGCTCCTCACAAACCAGGCATGTTCATTCATCACATTTAAAACCTGGATACAATTCTCTGCCTTGGAGGCACTTAGGTTCACACGTCCAACCTCCCACCTCCCTGTTTACAAAGCCACTAGATGGAGGAAAAGTTACTTAATTCTTGTTTAAAGTGTTTTATTTTGATAAATATTTAATAATTTAAAATAAAATAAGAGTACAGACACCTACATGAACAGGAGCTATAAGACATCTGAGTTTTGCCACTTGAGAACTGACCGCAGTCCCATCTCTGCTTTTGGTGGCTGGAACGCTGTTCTGAGAGTCAAGAGAGTGGCTCAGCTCCACAGACAACTAGAAAACTTTTTGCAGCTTGTCAGATGCTGGCTGATTGCTCTGGTGACACAAGAACTGTGTAATGGGTACCAGGGTGTCAGCCTCTACAGCTCTGACCTGACAGGAGAATTAGGGTTTAGGATCCCACCCTTTCAGAGACATGACAGCAAAGGTCATTTCAGGCAGCTCCAGTGACTGAATGGCACAGTGGTTTCCCAAATCATCTGACTGTGTGTCTTTGAAAAGCTGAATAGTAGGATTGTGCTGCTACTTTGCATCTTTCACATGTCCTACTCACAACAGTTCTGCAGCTTTTAAATGTCCTGATTCATCTGCTCCCAAGTAACTATAGATTCAGGATTGTCACTGACATTAGTTTAGCTAGACCTACTTATAGTTTCTCTAGTGTCCGGAACAACAGAAAAGGAAACAACACAGACACCAGGTGCTCTGCAAGTATTTTACCTCACATCCTAATGCTCATATGGAAATGGATTATACGCAGTTTAAATAGACATGGCATTACCACTTCCTGTGGTGCATTTTTTCAAGTAAAAGGGCTAATTTAGTGCAGAAAAGCATGCAGGAAAGCATGCAGAAAGCACTTTCTACCTTAGCTCTTCTGGACAATTATATTCCCCCAAAGACATCAGTACAATTTCAAATCGCCCTTTTCTGAGAAGAGTGGCACAAATCTCACTTTGCAAGTTTGCATATCAGAGAGTAGTCTGTTTACAACTCTCAGAAAGGAGTACTTTGGGATGAAAGCAGAATTATTTTCTTTTTCTCAACTGAACTTCAGTGTATTCTGCAGGTATTGTGAAAGCAAGAAGAACACACTTGGATTTTCTTAATGAAAGGAGTATGATTTAATAAAAGAATATAACACATTTTCAAATGGCCAGAGATGAATAACATAGCTTGCCTCATTTTAATAATGGAAATATTTCCCTGACTTCTCAAAAGCTGCTCCCATTCTCAGCCTACGCCCTTCCATACTAAAAATATCTTGGGGCAGCTAAAAGATTAGTCACATGGTGCACTATATTATTTTGATTCCATGTCATTTATAACCAAGAGAGTGAGAAGAATTTTTTCCAATTTACAAATCAACTCAACTTAAAAAAAAAAAAAATCTTTCACAAAGTATTTCCACAGTCCTTTTTAGCAGACATGCTGAGTACCAGTTATCACATCTGGTATACAAACTCCCTGAACAGAGTCTGATATAAATCCCCCCTTATTCATATCCTGCATAACATCTTCTACATTGAGGATAACAAAGTTACCCACCTTAAGCTGTCTTTAACCGAATAGGAGTCACACCTGTTGAACGAAGAAAGCTTGGCTAGACCGGTTTTTCTAGCTTCCCTTTTCTTCTTTCCTCTACTACATTTGCAAATATTTGTTTGGTAGGGCTAGGGGGCATTTTGAGACCCAGAGGTTGCAGTCCCTTCCTCAGTCACTGTTTTAGACTTCAGCTCCTGAGTATAAGTACATTCGTCATGGTTTGGCTGGTCTTCCAGATAAGCAGCAGCCACTCTGGGCTCTCACACCCATGGTGCTTTGAAAAAGGTGGGAATGAGGCATCTTCAAGCAAGGTTTTAGACCATAGGTTACAACAGAGATACATCTAATGTAGAAGGGCAGAGCCTTAAAAAACTTTTGTTATTTACTAGTCATGGGGACCAGATCCAGTCCAACAGTACCTTAAACCAGGTATCATGGTCTTCCTACTGACTCTAAAAACAGAAATCTTTTTGACATTTAGGAATTGAATGCATACTGGTTTTAATCCAAAACTCCCTGAACACCACGTGGTGAAAGGTGCTGTGGAATATCCCCCATGCAAAACCTCATGTTTTCCCCCACGAGAGCAGTAGGCTGCAGGCAGACTTGCACAGTGGATCAGAGTCAGTCTGACAGAGGTGTTTGCTGGAGATCCTGCTGTTGCCTGGCCAGTTCACCCATTACTAACCATTGGTTTTGAGGCATTTCTAGTAGATAATTTATGTTTTCTGATGATGACAGTTTGAGAACTCCTTTCACTGTTTGAACAGCTATATGTCATTCCTATTTTCAGAAAAAGAATCATGTATCCCATGAATTTTCTTCTACCTAAAAATTTATTTAAGACTCAGATATTTGTCTTTTAATGTGAAATCTGCTACTGCACAGGGCAAAGACAGACAACTGTTGTGATAATACATTTAATTTTGGGGCAAGAACTGGAATACTATTTCTTCTTTTTTGTCCATTCTTTGAGTTATTGAATATAAAAAGGTTAGGCCATTACTACTCCCTGTGGCATCTTCCTGAAACTTCAGGCATAAATATACCACTCTTGAATCATCACTTCTGAACTGTAGGTGCAAGTGGTGAGGTACTGCACAAGAGTCTGTCGTTTCCAGTCATGTTGAAATGTCCTGTTACAATTTTCAGTCCTAATCAAAGAACTATTGATTTTAAACTACAGTGTCATGGATTATATTATGGGAAACCAGTTAGGTAGAAACCTCCTTCAATAATTAAACAGCTGAAAAAGCAGCTCACGACTTGATTACCTGTGACTTTGCCTTCTGCTTTAGCTTTGATCTGGACAAGCAGGTCAAGAAAAAGTTTATGTAGAAGGTCACATAATTTCAATCACATAACCCTGGAAGTCTGTGCTGCAGATATCTATATCTATATACATATACATACATACATACATACTTATGTTCATAGGACATATACATTTATATATTTATTTATTTATTTATATCAGGCATTTACCTGATGTTCACACTCCAGGCTTTTAGCTGCATTGCAAGCAAGTCTGGACTGATCTTTAGCTCATAATAAAAGCCACCTAGGGGAGAATTTTCCAGAGCCTACCTCTAGGACTCTATCTATTTCCAACCTTCCTTTATCTACTGATACTTTTGATCAGGGACAGCAGATATTTTCAAAGGCCTCAGTTGAGATGATTCCATGGTTTTTCTTCTGAGAACATGAAGTTCATTAGTAGAATCCCTGTTCTCATGTACTTCATTGAAGCTGATCTTTTCATCATTTGCTTAGAGCAAATATCAGCCACGGTTTATTCCAAAATAACATGCTCATGCTTCTAATATTAAACTTACTGGCTCCTAAAGGTTTTCAATTCTATTATATAAAATACAAAACAGTTTTGTTTTTAATCCCCCAAAAGTGATTGCCTGGATGCACAGAAGATGGAGATGACATGTTTCCAGCTGGAACTGTTTACCTATTGCAAAGTAAAAAGAAAAAAGGTGGGGAAATAGATTGTTGAACACCCAGAAATCCAAATAAATGAAACACTGCTATAATACTAATTTTAATTATTTTGTCCTGCCTCTCCTTCCCAGACAAAGGGAAAAGTAATTTGAGCACCCCAAGCATGTCTTTATATCCCCATCCCTTCAGCCTTTGATCACACACACCATTAGCAATGCCCTGAGCATTAACCCCATCTTCACTGTTAAAATTTTATTCTATTACTTTGACATGGGCTCCCTATGGAAGTTTATGATGAGACATTTTCAAAACTTAACCTTTTGGAAAACATCACTTGAATCTAGTATTTTAAAAATTTATCTCTTTGCCTTTCTCAAGTGACCAAATCAGTTTTGCTTTTCATAATCTATATATTAGTCCTTCTACAGGGAGGAGTCCCCGGCTGCCACACTCTCCTCAGCACAGAGAGATACAGCACAACTGACGCTGTCCACGTTTGGTATTATTCTTTAAAAAAAATAAAACACTTTACATCCAGTTTCTCAAAACCAAATCTTTATGTAAACATGACTTTAGTACTTATGACAAATTTTTTTTTATGCCTTTTCAAAAACATATGAAATGGACAAGTAACAAATTGCCATGCTGTAATTAACAGTAGAAATCCATCTTTTATTCAAAATGAATAAGGATTTCAGAATAAAATCTGGTGCCTAGCACAGAAATCCCTCCAGTCTGGGAAACAAAGCACATACTTATCTATCAAAAGATGGAGGGAGTACAAAAATTGTAATATCTGGGCAAAAGGAATATCCAGTGCTTCAGATTTCTGCTTCTAGCTCTCACATAAGGTATTTCCATTTTTTATAATATATGTTTTACCATACATTTCTTACATTACAAATGAATGTACCCTAGGGTCGCAGAAGCTGGGTACAATATGAGCAGGTACTCCTGCAATACTGCAGGAGTGATTTACAGCATGTAATTTTAGTGAAATAAATTGGCACCTAACCTATAGTATCTATGTTTTTATCTGGTTGAAGGAGATAACATTGTTTGTGAAGTACATCACATTTGTTATCTTGCTCTATCTCAGAGCTTCCTTGAAATGACTTGCTCTTGATTCACTTGCGAATAGGTGGAAGGAAGGGAAGAAACTTCTTTATTCTTTAACATACACACAATTTTAACTTGACTCACCTACTGAAACAGCTCTGATTTATTATTTACAAAAAAAGTTCTTGAAGAGATCCATAGCATTTAATTTTAAATTTGCCCTTAATTATGATTCATGATCCAGATTATGATCCATGATCATAATTTTGACTGCTGAAGTCACTCAAATGCTTTCAGTTGCAATTATTACTCAGCTGCATATAAGTAATTACTCATGAGTGGGAGAAATGGCTGAAATAATTTCCTTTAATCCTGAAACTTTTCTCTTCAGAGGCCCTTTCAGCCTTCAGCTTCTAACTCAGTTTCATGCTGCACTTCTATTCTGCCTCTCCTGTTCTTCCTTGACATTTTTACTCTTGGTATTGTTCTTATTCAGTAGACTGGCTTCAGGATACATTTAAGAACATTACAAATGCAACATGGAGAAGATGGTGAAAGTTGTTAAAATGTAAATCTGTTAGGCAAATATTTTTCACTATTTTAATTTAAAGCCAGTAAATAAAAAAAAAAAGCCCAGAAATGCCAAATTTAACACCACTAAAATAAAATTAACTGAAACCAGCTGGCAAAATTTATAAATTTAGATTTCCTTCCCATTTGTTTTGTGATTTTAATTTTTTTTAAAAGATGGAGATATCAGACAAAATTTTGAAAAAAAAGAAGTTCTATCTTACTCTTTCTATTTCCATTCTTTTTCTTGGCAGCCTTCTAGACATCTATTCCCTCTTGTACTGCCATGTCTCCAACAGTTAGCAATAGTAACTTCTGTTAAAGACAGGTAGTTCTGCATCTACATCGAGGTTTTTACATAAATTAAATGGGACCTATCATCTTATCTAGAAAAGTTAGTTCAGAGATTACAATTTTGTATTTCCAGCTTTTGGGAGTAAGAGTTCAATAAAAGCCACAAATTATGGTTAAAATACTCCCTCAAGTCACTCTGGGAGAATTCAGTTTTAGGGGATGGGTACAAACAAACAAGATGAGCCCTTGCACATATCTGTGATTACTCAGGGATATCGTTTAAATTTTCTGCTATAAACAGAATATTTGCAATATGAACAGGTAGACAGAATTCTAAGCATATCATGTGTAATTAAAGAAAAAAAAATTGGCCAGTCATTTCTTTCCTAATGAATTTTCTTAAAACCCAACAATCTTAGAAATGTCTGTAAGAATTCTCATTAAAAATCAGAAAAAAAGTATTCTATAACTGTTTCTTTTCTTTTTTTTCTTTTTCAAGAGAGAATAAGCACAGCTAGTGTACTAGTTTTCTTGCTGCCTGTCAGGCTTTCCCATGATGCTGTATCAAGTCAGAGCCCATTAAAATCATCAACAAATAGAAATGTCTTTAACCTGGATTTAAACCCACAGCCTGATCCAGCGTTTAAGACCTTGGCCAGGAATTAGTTCCACAGTCACCATCCATAATGACTGAGAGGTCAGAGGCTACTTTGCTGCTCACAAGTGCAAACGCAACAGCAAATGTTCTGGAGTTCACTTGCTGCCAATCGTAAGGCCAAGGTTTGTTTTGCAATAGGGCATGGAAGATTAAAACAACACAGGAAACTTGGCTAGAGAACAGGTCCAAGTGGACCTCGAAGGAAGTAATTACTTTGGACTACTATACTCCTTCTTCCTCCCTCCACTGTTTTACTTCTTTATGTGCTTAATTGTAAATTACCCTCTACTCCTTCCCTCATTTAGTTTTGTCTTGTACCAGTGAAGCCACATGAAAGTGCTGGTAGTAAATTCCTGCTGTAAAACCAGTGCCAATCCTTGATGTCTACGAGCTCCAGAGCACTTTGAGCACTGGAGCTAGTGACATTACAAGGCTTGTTAACGTAAAATCTTCTTTGTGTTACATTTTTTGCAATACATTTTACAAAAATCTACCCCAGGGAGCCAAGGGGCAGTTGCTTCTTTATTACATTTTAGGAGAGACACATTATTAGTGTTCCAGTCTATATATTATGAAATTAAGTGGATACCCTTGGGGTTAATTCCTCGTTGTAATTGTAATGAAAAGAAACAATTTCTAACCCTCCATTTAGGATCTATAACTATTAAAATCCACTAGTCTTAGTGACTCCTGGGGCCAGTGAAGTACTTCAGTGTATATGAAAAAGGGCATTCCCACAGTGTCCAATATAAGTAATTTATAAAAATAACAGCCTCCAAGTGGGAAAACTAACAAATGAGTTTCCATTGAGCCCCTCCCTGCTGTTTACTATTGCGTGATGGATTCATCAACTACGTAAAATTATAAGCATATCAAAATTGTGGAGCTGGGTTCTAAGATTAGAGTTTGCTGAGAGAAAGAAAGGTAGAGCAGGAATCACGGAATACAATGACTAAATACAGGGCAAAATCATGCAATAAAGCCATAAAGAATCCTCCCAGGAAAAAGAAAAAAGTTAAAAAGCAACACTCCTTTTCAATGGCTTCTCTGTATCAAAAGATACTGTTTGCTTCAATGCATTTCAAATGATAATAGAACACATTTTAAATACTCAAAGATTAACTATCTATTTTAAAAACATTTACTTTCTTTTGAAAATGCCTAATTTCTTTAGTCTAGGAGATGCACATTAGCAACAATGCTATTGCCTGTTTTCAATGTCTTTACTGTTTATCTCGCTGTACTTCTCTGAGAATTCCCCCTCAGCAGTGTTTTCCTGCTGACTTTAGTACTGCCAGCTTTCACATCATCATATGTGTCAGGTTTCAGCATCTCACCCACACACTTGTACCCCTGCTCACTGTTCATAATGCCCAAAAGAGAGAGAAACATTTCATAAATGAGATGAGAAAAAATGGATTTAAAACCACAGTAGCAAAAGGAATACTGTGCTCCAGGAGCCTGCTATTAAATCATTTTTATGAACTGACTGGGTTTCAGCTTGAGAGTGAACCTTTAGCATGTAATTCAGTTTGTTAATAACAAAATAAAATGTATATTATCAGATAGTGTCTTCCAATTTAATATTCTTACTAAGATCATTGTTTCTATTAGGCTGAAAACCATATAAGTGCATTGTTGCCTAAGACATCATAAGTTCCCATTTGGAATGCAGGCATGCTGAACAGACTTACTAATTTAATAGCAGAAGAGTTTCCTACTGCTTTGTTAGAACTGCCTTGTGAAAAAGAATGCCGCTTTAAGATTTCAGGAGAGGTCTGTCTCTTTGATACTTGTTTAGCTGCAGTTGATAAAGCTTTAATACCATTTATCTCTCTGTTTTTATTCACCATAATGTAAGCTCCCTTAATATAAAGGAAAAGGGTCTTACCAGATATGAAGGAAACAAGTTGTTGGTTATTTTAAATCAACCATTCAACTGGCTAATGAAATATGATGTAAGTTGCTCTGTACAATGGAGTTTAGGCTGTCATGGTTATTTTTAAGGGAAAGAACGAATGTAGCATCATTTCATATGTTTGTGACCAGCACAAAATGGGCTTATTTTTTAGGTATTAATAGCAAATTCATGTTAACATGTCACCTGTTGCTGCTGGCAAGCCATGCTCATTAATGTCCTTATTTTTCCAGTGTCTACAAACCATCTACAAGCATGAGCATTCACAGCTTGTGCATTCTCTGGTCACCACACCAGACAGTGAAACTGGCAGCACCATCTCAGGCTGGTGCCTTAGTGAGGCATAAAGTGCCTTCTTGAAAGGACAAGGACTCTTGCCTGCTTTCAAATGATGATAGAACATTAATACAACTATAGCAATAGAAGATGAAAGTGGAAGGCTGACAAATATTTTCATTTTTACCATTGGCACTGTATGACATGCTGAATATATGGGTCTTTAGCCACTGTTGATTTTTAGGAGTTACATAAAATGAACAGGTGGCCTTCATCTCACTGGACAGGTGTTGGTATCACATCTAATGAAGCTAAACAGAACCACTGTCAATAGAAGGCTGTAAGTGTAACACTTTTCATGTCATTACATCCCTTTCAATAAATCAAGAGCTGTTCAGAAAATACATGAATATCCCTAGGAACTGCAGCACTTTCTAATATTGATTGTGCAGATGGTAGACAGGGCTGCACTTCTCAAGGCCAGTTGCTAATTATCCTATATCAAATATGGATAGGATGACTGCTGGGCAAATAACTGACTAAAATGTTGATACTGGGAACCTCAGAAAGAATTGGAAATCATTAAAAATTAATCAGGGGGCTCCAACTTCTGAACTTCTGATTGTTTCTTCCTTATGGGTTCATGGAAATGGGTTTATTAAAATTTATCTGCAAGTTCCTGCAATTTAACTGCTGATCATGTACTGAAGGGAACTTTCTTGAACTGGGACAGAGCAACACACTGATAAGTCTGGGATGCTTGGAAATCATTGTCCTAATTTGCGATAAGAAGCATATCCATTTTATTCTAGCATTAAAAGTAGAATCCATAATTTTGAAATTAAAATGCTACCAATAAAGTAATGTAAGTGCTGAGAATGAGTCCTTTTATATGTGAGAGAGCATGGTCACAGTGAAGACAAAGATGATATAATACCCCTGAGATGCTGAGTTTGTGTATTATGCCGATTTTCTTTGATAGTTGTAGAGATTTTATTTGTACTGTGCATTTCATTTAGTTTTAGGAAGTTGAAAATAAACCTAAAACACAGCACAGATTCTAATATTACATTTCAACTTGAAAAACTACACTATAACTACCTAAAAAATTATTGTAATTTCAATTCCATAATGTACCCTTTACTTTTTTCTTACTAATATCCCTTACTTCTGCAAATATAAACACTACTGCATTTATGAAGGAATATATATTTGCCATCTCTGAATGGCAAATACATATAAGATTATCAATACTGCTTGTTTAATACTGACCAGTAAACTGAAAAAAGGAGTCAAAGCAATGATCAATACTGGACTATTCAAATAATGTAGAAACATGCTCATGTTTTAGTTATTATTTATGAAATAATGACCAAAAGTAGGAATTTGTTTCTTACAGAAAAAAGCCAATAAACCAAGCAAACAAAAAGAAACATTCTATTTTAATGGTTGTTGTTCACTTTTTTAAACTTGACATCTTAGTTACTGATGTAATTTCTTTTGAATACACTTCTAACATGAATAGCTGAGTTTTTCAGACTGCATTTCATGAAAGAGGAAAAAATCAAATGGTAAAACCCTGTCTCAATGTTCCCTGTCAAACCATAAATACAAGAAAGACTGCAATGCTCTTGGTTTGTGATGGGAGTTAGAAAAACATTTGTGCATGGTGAAAAGACCAATAAAAGACCCAGCATTGGCTGATTCAGTGAAAATCAGTACAAAATTTTTCTACTGACATGAAGTCAATCTATTTTTTTCCTCATATAAAAGGACAAATCACAGCCATATATTTTGCTGTTACATCCTAACTACAGTTGTAGACAAAAAGCATAAAGTAAGAGCAAATATCACTCCAGAACCTAAATTGATTCAGCATTCACCTGGGAGAATGGAATTCTGGCTTCCAGCTTCTGCTTTCAATTAATATTTGGATTATCTCCATCCTAAATACCTCCTAGCCATGTGGATTCAATCGACAAGCACAGGCAGCAACGAAGGGCAGGATTTCCACCTTCCTGATGGTCCCTCAGGACTGCTGTGTGATCAGAGAAAATCAGGCACTTGCTAAATGGGTGCAACCTAACCCGAAGGCCAGACTGGGCCTGCCAGAGTCTCTGACAGTTTTGGGAAAACAAAGAGGGAGAAAGGCCTGTCATTACAGACCAAAGCATGAAAAAAGCTTATTTAAATTCATAGCTGAACTACTGAATCCAGGCACACAGCACAAAGATAATTTATCCGTGGGTCCCTCAGATTAGCACCATGGTGCCTTGCCAGGGCTGAAGACAAGCTACCAAAAAATGCAGCTGAATTTGATGCTGAAGAATTATCTCACCTACTTTCTGACAAGTATTTCTCAAAATGAGCCTGGCCCAGCCAGGAGAATGCAGAGCAGGATCATGCACCACCCGTGCTCACCCTGGCACACCACACCACACCACTCAAACGTGCCTGCATGAAGGCTTTCAATGAGCAAAAGGAACAACGCTGCACCTCGAGGAGCCTTTGGGCCCTTTTCTTTAAGCTCACACATTTTCCACTGTGAATAACTTTTTACTTGCTTAATCCATGGAGGATTTTTCTAGAAAATAAATAAATAAATAAACAAAGTGAATACTGTGTCATCTCCTCACCGGTAGGTAAATTATTCTTCAGTGTTGTAGATATTTGGAGCTATTTACAATCAAGCTGAAGAGCTGGTGCACTCAAGTAATTGTACAAGGCATTGCCTCTTTTCAGACATTTTGTTTAGAAAGTTGAATTATCTGAACTGCTTTGTTCTCCACATATGTGAAAAGCAGATTCATCAGCGAGTTAGAGAAAATAACCAAAAACTGTCTCCACAGACTCTTAAATAACAGTTCCTCCCCTTTCACTCTTGGCATTGCTACAAATGAAAAACAGAATATTGGAGGATTGCTACAGATCCAGGCTTTTTCATTTGCCAAGAAAATTTGAACTTTTTTAAAGAAGCATGTCATAGTTCCAGGAGAAGATACTTTGCTAGTGAAGGTACATTTCACTAGCTGAATAAACCCATGGATCTGACCAGGTTTTGTTTTTATTTTTACACTGTGGCTGTACAAGCAACAGAAGATGCTGAAGAAGCAACTGAACAAGAGTGCTCTTTTTAAATCTGAAATTTAAAACAGTTAATTATGCTCTGAAGAACAATCTGAAAAGAAAAAAAAAAAAAAAACAACTAACCAAACCATAATTCAGAAATATTTAGTCATGTATAAAAGTAGCATTCAATTGCAAATGATAAGAGGGGTCATGAAAGTGTTACCAGCAGGTTCACACTCCATGCACCCTTCTTTCAGTGACACTTAAAGCAGAACATGCATTAGATTTTCCTTCTGACCAAAGCCCCGTTCTAATATCTTAAACAAAAGTATTCCACACTCTTCTTCCAGGCCAGTTAAGGATTGTTCATTAACTCTGGAACTTTTCTTTAGGTTGTTAAAGTATTTACACTTTTAGATTTCTAATAGCTTTAAATTAGATTACTAATGCTTACAGTACTGAGTTATACCATTTTACTTACAAGAGTTGTTTTTTTCCAAGCACATAGAGTATTTTGAGTCCTCAGTAAGAAGTTTGCAATAGCAGCAAATGCTAAGTTTAGACCTCAGAGTTCTTAAAAAATTGAATAAGAAAAACACTCCCATTCAAAACCAGGAAAAAAATATTTTGCTGGGATCACATGCTGGTCAGTACATTCCCACTTGAAACCAAACTTCTTGGTACAAAAACAAAGTTTCAATAAATGGAAGTGTAACACAGCATTAATTTGGGAACACAGCAGCAATGTGTGAAACTATTTTAAAAATGAGTAAAATACTCCCCCAAACTGGGTCAAGAGCAACTGACTGTTGGCAGACCCCCAAACACGTTTGGACACTCTTCTCCAGGCTGCAGGAGAAAACACTGCTACACCTCATGTTTACCTGCACTGCCTCCTCAGATATCTCCTGCTGGGTGATCTGTCCAGCTGAAATGTCACCCCTGCATGGGATCAGCCCGGTCTCAGCACTTCTACAGGTATTGGGAGGGATTTTTTTGGTGCTTGATAGATGTCTCCTGGAACGTCCACGAAGATGCAGCCCTTGCTTCAGCTGCAAAATAAGTCCAGGTGTTCATCTGTGCCAGCACATTCATCCAATGCTTTGGTGGTGGAGAAAGGGAGATCTCAGATAGCTCATACAGAGCCTGAAGTCTTCCGACAGCTCCTCACAATCTCCCACTGTGCGGTCCAATCTTTTTCAGAACAGCAGAATCCAGTCTAATGAAAATACATTTCAGTAATTAGTCAAGGACTCTGCACTCTTGTTTATATCCTTAGTGCAACCCCTGTGTCAAGCATGGCCAAGAGGAAGTACAGCACATGCTTCCACTCATTATCAAAACAATTCAAATCGATGATCACACTCACTACCTCAAAGCTTGAAGGTTGCTTGGTTTGCTCTGTCTCTTCTTACATCATGTTCTTCAACATAAAAAAAAAAATCAATATATGAATAGATTTTCAGCTGTCATGTATACACTGCAAACTACATCAAACAACCATTGAAATTAAACTAAGCTGCACTTTCCTTTAAAGTAGATTTAGATTGTCATAATTTTGGATATACTTCCTACAATTTTACACTCATCTTTTATATGTATATTTATAATTTCTTTTTTGTGCATGTAGATATCCTTCAAGAGTTCCTCCCTGGAGATTTCTCACCTTGTGACTATTTTCTTCATAAAATGTAACTCCAAGAATTTTTGTATTAAGACGTAAGGTGATGAGTAAAAAAGTATAATGCAGTTGGAAGAACACAATATTAAATTATTCAGTAGAATATTAGTTTGAAAATTGAGTTAATAAACAATGGAAAGACAAAATATATACTGTTCAGATCTCAATATTTAATTCCAACTTCTTATTTTGGCCATGTGCCCATCCTCTACCAAGGTTACTTAGAGAAAAAATAAGATAATTTAGGATAATTTAAATATTTTAAGAGCAGCTTTTCAGGATAAGATCATAGCTATCCATAATAAAATATACTGAACATTCTGATTATTTATTGCTTTCTCGGAAACCAACTGAGGGCAAATATTGCTGTGTAGTGTCGATATCAAGATTTTTGGGAGAAGTATTACTGCATTTTTACCATTTTCCCTGTGTGGGTGACAATGAAATGCCAGAAAGTTTGGCACAAATCTGCTTTTTTACTGTACTAAATGAAGTCAGCTTACATTTCCTACAGCAAGAGGGTGACAAGGACAAAAGAAGAGTTTGATATTTTAAAAGTTCCAAAGACTGTGAATCCTTTTTAGTTGGAGGTAGCTTGATTTTTGTTGTCCCATCTCTTTTCATAGGTTTTTGATAACTCAGAAGAAAAAGAAGTCTCCAAATATAGACCAGCACATCTGTAGCCCAGATAAGTAAAGTGATATACAGTCCTACGATAAATGATATCTCAGGGAACCATACCAGATATTTTCATGAGTACTAAAGAATTTCCATGTGGAGAGCAAACACTACTAGAAAAAAGGAAGATATGATAAAATCAAAAATATTTCAGGAACATGAGTTAAAAGGGGAATAGAAGGAAATGCAACAGTTGTCTTTGAAACTGCCCTGATAGTGATTCTTTCCATGTTAGCAATTTTTTAGCCAGGGTGTCTGTAGTTTTTATTGAAACCTTCACTATTTGCATTGGACCCAAAAAATAGTTGAGTTTAAATGGATCACAAGAGTTTTCCTCCATTGGAATGATGATATTCTGTGGGTGAAATTGAATATTACCTTTAAAGAACTAATATAAATGCTTTTCTTCCAGAAAACCCTTCCTTCACTTCATCTTTTCTTTCCCAACATTGGCAATTGTTAGTAATGCCTCTTATTTTTCAAGTTCTACAATGTAAAATTAAAAGGAAAATAGTTTCAAATGAACAAATTTTCCATCACATGAACAGTTAATTCTAAATTTGATGGCAGTTACTTTACTGTCCTCATTACACATAATTCCCATTTAGAAAAGTCTTAACACTAGAGTTTTAGTAGAAGAAGCAGTGCTTACTTTAGTATTTTTTTCCTTAATCCAAGATAAATCTCTATAATTAGAATTGACTGCTTTTTAAAAGAACAGAAATGGCAAATGGGTCTATCTTAAATTAAAAGATCTATTACCTTTGGTCTTCTAATTCTTCTCAGCTATGTGTTTTCTCTGGAGGCATTTTCTCATCCTTATGAAAACTAACTTACTGTAGGTGTAGAGGAAAGACACATTGTTAGATTTATGTACTAAGGGTCTGGATAGGGAAGATATATACAAGTGTAGAGAAACGGGAAATAATTGCCAAGTATTTCACGTATGAACATATTATTAAAAAATATCTGTAGCATAAGATATGCATCAAATAAGACATTTTTATGGAAGGCTAAATTTTCATTCCCTCATAGAAATGGGACATAGGGAAGTAAAAAGTAAAGACTCACCATTTCTGCATTCAAGAGTTGAATGCCTAAAAAGCGTAGAGGCACTTCTGGTAAACCGCAGCTTTGAACAGCCATACCACAGAAACCCTCATGGCCAGCAGTTAAAAGTGGTATAGACTGCCAGGATATCATGGCATGTATATTCAGTTAATTGCACTCCTTTGCTCCCAGGATTTTCTTTGTTTCCTATTTCCTATAAGCCTATCTTTTTTAGTTTCACTCTGTTAGTGCCCCTTTTCTGTCCTGCTCTCTGTACAACTGTGGCTTCAAATCTGCACCTCAACGATCCTGATTTTGTATGCTTCTCACTCTTCTATTTCCTAGACAGAGAAGCAGCAAATGTCTGCTAGATAATTTGAGATTTTCTAAGACCTGTTTTACCCTGAAATTACTGAGCACTGGCAGCATGTACAATAGGAACAATGCTGGAAGCTATCTGTTGGCTGAAGCTTTGATTGCAAAGTCATTTATTTAACAGTAACCAATACCATTTGTCTAAGCCCTCACAGCAATCAGTGGATGGTATGTACCCCATATTAAAAAGATCTGGATCCACACCAGTTCAGTTTTCTTTTACCCTAAATAAATAAATAAAGAAACTAATAAAAAACTCCCCCGAAAACAAAAACCCAACACATTATGAAATGAAACATTGCTCAAATGCAAAAATAATTATTTCACTGGTCCCTCTTCCAAAAGCTTAGTTTTATTTAATCTGAAAATTATTTCACCTAGCTATCGTAATAGCTTCTATATTTCAATAACTTCTGCTTTTCAGACCTGTATGTCTATATTGCCCTTTAAAATTGCACCATATGACCACACATTGGCATCTGCTGGAGGGATTTTAGAAGTCATCAACAGTCCAGATAGCTTATGGTTGCTGAACACAAGGTATTTTGACTCTCCTGGCTAATTCCATTTATTTCAGCAGAGCTGTGCCAACACTGGATCTGAGCCTTCTATCTAAATTTAATCTGTTCATTACCTCTGAAGACTATTGCAAATAAATAGGCAATCAAGTAGCTAGAAGGACAGAAAAGAGGGATATGGTGCATAATAGGTAACCTTACAGAAGAAAATCAAAGCACTGATTCCTTTCCTTCCAAACAGCAGACAATAA
The DNA here is from genome assembly GCF_031753505.1 of Anomalospiza imberbis. NCBI lineage: Eukaryota > Metazoa > Chordata > Aves > Passeriformes > Viduidae > Anomalospiza > Anomalospiza imberbis. The sequence continues at coordinate 18,131,451 of NC_089689.1, read as the reverse complement.
CAGCTCAAACTAATCACATTTCAAATTTTCTTTTCTACATTTGGTACTCTGGAGACTTTGTTCTGCTCAGTCTAAACCAGCCCCTTGGTAATTGACTTCACCAATAACTGGATCAACATGCAGGTAAGAGCTGGATTGGGATCTGTCGAGCATAAAGCTCTCTGCTTTGCACAGCCGTGAAAGCTGCTCCCACACTTACACAGGGTAAGCAATTGCTAGGAAAGGCTTCAGATGCCCTGACAATGTATTTTACCTTGAACTGGTAAAACAAGCTCAATTTTACCCAGTTCCTGGCTTCCTCACTCCTGCTACATTTAGAGTGACACTTATGAAATAGATATCTTTCCCTAGGGAATGAAGCTAAGAACAATTCAGTTTACAAACTCTAGGCTTAAAAGATCCTTTTTGATAATGCTTCCGGTAAGGACGGACTGGGATATCTCTTTACCTGGAGTACACAATTCACCTCTACCCTCCTGTGGACTCCTGCCATCTGTCTGATATTTTCTAGTAATTGACAAATAGAATTCTATGTATTTTGAAAATTTCAATAGACATTGCTATTTAAAAAAACTTTCCAAAGGCACAGTTGAATGTGCCTCTGGGTCAAAGGAGAATCTTATCTCACCATGGTTTCCAAATCTGTGAGATTTTCTGAGGAATGGAGTGTTGAAATCTGATTGCTGAGGCTGTGCAACAAGAATGAAAGATAAAGAGAAAGATTAAAGATGTTTAAAGTTCAGATATATCATTACTACCTTTCTCAGCACATTGACATAGGGATTAAATACAGTTTCTCAGAAAAGTGAAAAAAAAATTCAATAGGCTCTAATCAGAATTAGGTAATGTAAGGATTGTTATCCCCATGCATAAAATAAGAATATTCTGTAATGAAATAGAATAGTCCTTGAAGTAGGACATTTAATAATAATAATAATAATAATCATCATCATCATCATCATCATCATCATCCTAAAAGTTCCTGGTTCTGATCAGAATATTTTTTCTATTCATTTATCTCTTTGAACACGTCAGGTCAGCATATATTGAATTTTGGTATCCTGGTGCTGCTGTCTCTGTCTTCAAACTGTTCTTCAGAAACTTTATTTGTTTCCCTCTGTCCTCATACTAAATATCTATACTACCATGTGAAGCTCTTCCATCTTACAACAGTAATGGAATTCAATCTCCCAATGTGGAGCACAAACTCCTGCTTCGCTCGATCATCTTGGCCAAACCATTTAGTCTTTGGGAGATCACACACGTGACTGACCTATGGCTAATGACCAAGGCAGGGTTTCAGTTCACTGGAAGAAAACCATAACTCTTGTCAGCCACAACCACTCTACCAACCTACAGCAGAAATGTCATGAAGAGCCCAGAGGAGAGGGGCAGGCATAAGAACAAAAACAAAGTGCCCCAGGTTTCTATTACATTTTTTTTTGAGCTGCTATGACTTTTATTCATTAGGTTATTAGATAATCTAGTATGGGGTTTTGATCCTTTGAATAATTCACAATTTTGCCTAATTATTACTAATGAAGTTAATTCCCTGCCTCCCCCATGACTGTTTTTAGCAGCTGAATACTCAATAAGAAAAGGTGTGGGGAACAATTGAGGAGGAAAGCAGTGAGTTGTAGAAAGGGAAGGGTATTTCAGTCTAAAATACATTTGCATTTCAAAAGATTAGCATTAATCATATGTGCTTACCTGGCACTCACTTTTTAAAATTTAATTAATGCTAGGAAGACACTTTAAGACATAGTGCTCTAAAGGTGCTTGGAAGAAAAAAATTGTCCCCCAAGTGTCTGATGTGAAGAGCCCCTAGGTGACACTCAGAGTAATGCACTTTTTGAGCACTTAAATTTACTAGTGTCTTTCAGTGCTTCATTAACATAATTTGGCACAATTATAGATATAAACACTTTATAAGCACTTAGTACTAGGAGTATCAAAAATGGTTGATCTCCATCAGTTTATACTGAAAACAAAAAGCTCCAGCACAGCACTCCAATAAATGCTTAGAACTGCTCCATACTTATCAATAACATTCAAAATGTGCCAAAAAGGAAAAAAAAGAGTCTTTCCCACATGATCCCTGGACAAATTCTATAAAGATTTTAAACATCCATGTTTAAGCAGGATGTTTAAGCAGGCTATCTACAACAATTAAAATTGTATGAAATGAACAATCAGATTTACCCAATCCTACTGCTCCCTGACTAGCTGCAATGACTAGGTAAGTCAACAGTGTTTTTGGGAAAAGGAAAACCTAAAATGGTGCCATTCAGAATGACAATCAGCACCTTATCTATCACACTGACATATAAAATCTCCTGGAAAAAGATTGAGAATACACAGGCTGGTATGTAATGCAGGCCCAAGTCAGAGTAAGTGAGGTGAAACTGAGTGCAGGTATGGCATACAGCACCCCACCTACAGAGTTTTTTGCTGTTTATGCTCCTAACCTACTTGAAAAAATATTTTGGAAAAAAAAAAGCCCACATGAAATGTGCTGTTTGCTTTCTTGATGCAGTTAGTGAGTCCTCCACATACCTTACACACTTCAGAGTGCTTCTTTAGAAGAGAAATGTTGTTCTCCCAGAAGGTACTCTTGAGGACAGGCTCTGACAGGCAGAGTTTGGCCAGCAGTGAACCCACGTCAGCTGCCTGTGCACGCACTCCATTTCTCATCTGAGCCACACATCCAGGCTTTGTGCTGAAAGCTCCTTCTCTTCAGTGGGGAAAAGAGCAACAGCACAAAGCTGAGCTCTGCTCACAGGACATTTCAATATCACTTCTCCCTCTCTTTTGATCCATGGATTTTCTTTTAATGGAAACCATTTTCAATTATTAACTTTTTAATTAATAACTTCTGTGCAGTCCAAAAATTCAGATCAGGGTGAGGACTAAGTAAACACATCGTAAAAGGATCTGTTTCTAAAGACTGATTTGAAATAAAATTGAAGAAAGAAAAAACATAGGGTTTTTTTTTCTCTTTTCCTTTCTCTTGGTATTTGTAATTTAGTATGCATTTACTCAAGTCAGAGGCTGTGTTTTCCAAAGCAAATGAAGTACATAAACCTTGAAACATATTATCATCTCTTTTTATGTGTGGTAGGTCAGCTAAATTTATGAATATTTCACCTGACAATCACATTAATCATCTTAACACTTCATGATATTTTTGCCAGTAAAGTGGAATGACAATTGATCATACTAAAGACAAGTCATCACATTAAGAAGATTCTATTTAAGTAAACCAAAACCCCCAAAATACTGTGTAAAAGGTGACATTTTTCAGGTGACATTTTTGAAAGTCTTCACTTACTTTCACTAAGGTTAGCACCTAACTGCTTTTGAAAATAACCCATTGGAAATTGTCTCTATTTACCCTGTTAAGTGCTGGGAGTGGGTTCTTGCAGGATCAATCCAGTTTGGTTTAGGGTATGTCTGATTTGTCTTGAAATTATCTCTGTCATGTGCAATTACTGAAACATTGCTTGCTGAAATCAGACTAGAAAATCTCTTATTTTGCCTTTGGAATGAGACTGGGAGTGGTGTATAACTGAGGAGCCTAAAAAAAAGAGCACAAAATTGCTCTGAAAAAAGGCAACAAAAGAATAAAAGAAATTTTGAGACAGTAAGAATTTAGGATTATTTGAAAAATCAAACCAATTTTTAGGCACCTAGCAGTAAAAACTGTCTTCCTTTCTCTGTCTAAAATTTTCCATCTACCAATTTAAGACATTGTTGCAGCAAAGTACCTAAACATTGCTTAAATCCCCTTGAAGTCAGAGGGATTTAAGTAAGTGAATAAAATTATGTGCATACTGAAGTACTTGGCTGGGCTGGGTTGCACTGTTGAATTTGGCCACGGCCAATTTTAAAAGATTACTCCAAGACTGAAACTTCTATCTGTAATTTCCTTGACAAAAGAAGATGTATTCTGCTTTCCTTTCTCTAATACATTTGAGATAAATAGGAGAACAGAAACAGACAAAATTGGTTATTTTACAGGGAGAGAGAAACATAGTCTTCAAGAGAAGAAATGCAAGCAGATTTTTACTTCCTTTGGATAAATATATATTTCAGGTTCTCAACCCATCTTTTATAACACCAAATCTTCACAGTTAAGAGTTCTGTCTCTCTCAAGTTGCACATTATGTCTCTTAAAGTTTTGGGTGTTGCTGTGAAAAACACTCACTGTTAGAGACTTTTAAAAAAAACCAAGCAACCCATCCTTTCTCCCCTGAATACAACTGCAGTTGAGAAAAAGTCTAAAAGTATAACTTAAAAAGCTTTATCTTCACCACCATCTAACCACAGAGGGATTTCTTTGTTTGACTTGGTCCAATTTCTCTAGGATCTAGGAGTTTGCTTCAGAGCATGTTCAAAACTATTCCAGTTTTAGCAGTTAATTTAGTTTGTCTTAAGCTTGATAGGAATCCAAAAATTATGCCGAGAATATCTTAAATCCTGAAGGGGGCAACCCAGGGTATGGAAGAAAAATATGCAAAATATATACACAGAATTTAGTCTCAATTAAAATACAGCTAAATATTCTTTCATAATGAATGTAAGAAAAAGATGGTTCAATAGCCTAGAAAGGAGAGTGGTCACTACAAATAGGAAACATAGTCAATTCCTTTTCATCCTGAGAGTGTTTACAGCAAAAAACCTCCACACTTAACCTTGAGGTTTCTTCTCCACGTGTGTGTTTGAAAAACAACCTTCTGGTCTTGAAAGAACAGTTCTAGGTGTGTAACATGGGGAGTTTTGGGGTTGCAGATTCCGAGGAGGTAGAGTTCAACCTTAAAACTCTACTCCAGACAACTTAGCTCTAGACAAAGGATTTATTCAAAGCATATCTTGTCATATAGCCTTAGATGCCTTTACTAAATACACAAATAACTTAGGTTATATTTCCACCATGTTTTCTAGTCAGATAATGTAGAAGAGACTAGAGGACCAGGGATTATAGACCTAAAATTTTGTTCCTGAGCAAAATCCCTTTTGAATCATTATTGCTTATGTCTAACTTAAGTATTAGATCCTAGAATTAGCCCTCCTGAAACAAGTGGTTTCAGTTTAACAGTTGTTGTGACTGTAATTTTATTGTGACAAAACAATGAAAGAAACGGGTTGTTTATTTTCTTGTTTAAACAAAAATAATGTAAAGTTCCATTGTTACACTACTCTAGTTTATCCACCTAATTCTGCTAGCAAAAAAAATTATTTTCCAAACAAAACCCAACAGTGGAACAGTTGATTTAGATGATAACTATCTGCCTTTTACTCCTGGGCTCCCACTATTTCAAAAACACTCTGGCGCTGTGGGACTATTCCAATCCTGTGACATATAGGAATCACTTAAACATGGACCTTTCCATAGAATGGTCTGGGTTGGAAGACACCTTAAATATTACCCAGTTCCTACCCTCCTGCCATGGACAGGGACACATTCCAATAGACCAGGTTCTCAGAGCTCCATCCGACCTGGCTTTGGACTCATTCAGGGATGAGGCATCCACAACTTCTCTGGACAACCTGTGCCAGTGCCTCACCACTGTCACAGTAAAGAATTTTTTCCTGATATGTGATCTAAACCTGCCCTCGGTTTGAATCCATTCCCCCTGGTCCTGTCACCACGTATACTTATGTGGAGCAGAAAGCCAGATTTCTTAACAAAAGCAGTCCAGGAACAATCAACCTCACCCATTTGCTCATTTTCAAACCCTGAGTTAATTCAGCATATATTATAAATCACTTGCCTCCCCAGACAATAAGCATTTGGGATCTTCTGTCATTCCATGGACCTTTACTCACAAAAGGTCTCATTTTGTTCCACCCATGGGCTGTTTGGGGTTTTTTCTCATCACAGCTGTAGTCATAAAATAACTTTTTACCTAGAAAAATGCATTAGTTAAACACATAAATACCATTACATGAGGATGAGGGGATATGTAAATAACAATATACTAAGACAATCATCACAGTTAAAATTGCAGAGGCATAAAGACACCGATGGAATGATTATTCGAGTGCTGAACTATGTACATATACACACCCCTGTGATGGAAATGATATAAATATTGCTTACTGGGTTGGACTCAGCATCCGGTGATTGCGCTTGTCTCAATCAATGAAAGGGTTATAGTTCAGCATGGATATGACAACAGCACACTGTGCTCCAGTGGAAAATGTAAAGCAACCTTAATAGCAACACAATCAGACCCACTTAAAGCATCATACAGTCATTACATTTTGGGAGCCAAACACATTTGTTCATTTTGCATGTGATTAGCTTAAGTCTATCACACCATGTAAGCATGCCAATAACGTACTGATGAAGCGATACCAGCATAACTAAAGCTTTGGGTTTTTTGTTGTTTGTTTCTTTGGTTTTTTCTTTATATTGTCAAGGACACTAAGAAGCATCCAGTAAATTGTGCTAAACTGAGGCCTGCAGCATCAGCTACAGTCCTGGATACTTAAGAAAATAAGACAGAGCTGGAGATGAGTCTCATGTACCTTCTCTGTGCAACTGTATTTAATACACAATTACCTTCTCTAGTTCTCTGTCCAGAAAGAACATATCAAATGTCCATTGATTTTTTTCTAAGTATACTTATATTGTTTTTTTCACTGTATGCAGTTTTCCTTCTCATTAGGAAGTTCTGAAGACAGTCTTGATGAGTATAATTTATTTTAATAGGCTGAATTGTTTTCATATCTTCAGTTAATTCCACAGTCTGCTTAAATGTCTGTGCAAGTAAGTTGTTCCACTTCCAAAACATCTCTTGCTTGGGTACTAACTGGCCATCATGGACAAATGGCTGCTTATACCTGCTAAGGAGAAGACATGAAATTCCTGTCTGCCCTTTCCTTAAGCCCGCCATGTGTTATTAAAATCTGATGGTGTTTTTTGTCAAGAGGGAACACAAATTTGCAAGAAAATAAGCTTTAAAATGCTCTGCCGTGCAGATTTTTTTTTCTCCCTTATCAAAAGCACTCATATCAATCTACTTGTTTCTTCTTTATACTCTTCCTCCCCACGACCCTACTGCTCATAATGAATGGAGCTGCAGGTACTCCAAGCAGAGCGGCTAAAGCCGATCTGAGGGAAGCAGATTTGTGGGAAGCACCACAGAGCTCAGCTACAGAAGCATGGAAATGTGTGTCACTTAGAGCTAGTGCAGATCCCATAGAAGCACAAGGTTTGGCTTGTACTCTGGAGCAGATTTTTGATTGAAATGGATGGAAAAACCTCAGCTGTGCAGGCAAGTGCCATCAGTTCATATGATGTGGGGGAGTGTGCCATGCTCTCTTGGGCTGGTAGGTGAGAGGTGGAGACCTTCTTGGAGAACTTGGAGAAAAAAACATGACTTTATTAAAGAAAGGGGATGATATTTTGTTGTCTTAAAATGTTTGAAAATTTATTAAATTATCAAATTTATTCATGTTTAATCTGTAAACTTGCAATAAATTTCTTCAGTTAAAAAAACTTCTCCCGTAGCTACTGTATGAGGAGGAGATTGCAGTAAATAGTGTCATTGGGTAATTAGAATATTGCAGTAATGGGAAGCACAGAACGAAAAATTAAGCAGCCTTAATGGCATGAAAATCCACTGGGCTGTGTTAATAAGGGTTGTCTAGATAGGTGAGGTTTTAAGAAACGATATCAAGATCTGAACATTGTCTATAGTAATTTTGACTATTAATGAAGCACCATTGTGTAGCTTTGCACATCCAAATGTGAATTGCAGCTTAGGCTTTTGTAGCTGAATAAATAATATTTATTATACCATAAACAAGATTCTGAGGCTTTTAACATTTACATGATTGATTCATGCATAAAGGATCTATATATAGGTCATTGCTTTCTTTTTTTTTAACAGTTTGTTCCTCCATTATGAAAAATTGCTGATCCAACCATTGCTCATTGCACTGGAATTTAGCTTTTGTGCCTTGTATTAGATCATATTTTCAATATTGAAAAATTACCCTGTGACTACATTTCTGATGACAAGCCTGCTGCAGCTCTTTCACATCTTTTTTCAAATAAGAATAACAATGGTCAGTTGTCTAGATGAATACTTCCTCAGTACTCATGGGGTCACATTTGTTTGCAAGGCAAGCAATACAAAACATCATTAATAGAAAAAGAATGGCAATTATATTTCTAATAAAGACTTTAAACCCTTGTCTCTTCTGTATTTGAGGCAATGCAGATGAAGGCCTTAGGAGTGGACAATTGCCTCTGTAGAAATGTATTTCAAATTACTGCCTCCCAGAAAGGTTTTCCATTGAGCTTTTAGGAGTTTGGCAACATACTCACATGCAAGGAGAAGGATATAACATATAAGGGTCATGGCACGTACAATGCCTCCACAAGAGTTCTGATTCAAGGCACGCCTGAATAAAAATATCAACAAAAAAGGATAAGTCTACTCACTGGCAAATTATCATCTAAATCTCTAATAAAGTAAGCAAGACAATAATAATTCTTGGCACTATTTTTTTTACCTAAAAAATGGAAAAATATTCCTTGCCTACTCTGTGGCACTTAACTGAAGTATAAAGGACACCATGCCCATATGGGAGTCATCAGCAGCCCTACATTAATAAATGCAAGATTAGCAAAGAACAAGGAGAATTCCAGTCAGAGAGTGCTTTTCTCAGACAATATTTTATGATGAATATGAAGAGATCCTCTCATTATTGTAAATTGTTCCTTTATCTTCAAGCAAAGCAACTCTAAAGTAGTTTATAAACCTTAAAACATTAAAATGCACAAGAGTCAAAAAAAACACTTTACAAAGTATTTCCTGAAGAAAACATATTCCTTGTAAAATTTGAAAAAGTTTAGGGTAGTTTACTAGAATAACCAGGAATTCATAGCACTGTAATTGACTGCTTTATCTGGACTAAACCTTTTTTAAACATCAATGCAAATGAACTGAAGAAACAAAACTTTACAACAACAAAATAATTATTTTTGTGTATTACATAAAATAATATCTTAAATAGTGGAGAAGCTCCTCCATCTAAGAAAAAATTAAAATACATTCTCTTAGCCCCTTTGAAATACACCTCACATACATTTGGATAATGAAAAATTCAACAAGCTATTTAATCCAAAATAATAACAGTACTATTTTATCTGATAGGTAAAAGGATATAGTTTCATACTGAGTGACATGGACAGCTAACTGCTGCAGTGAATGAAGACAAAAACAAATCCTTTGCTTTTATAGGCAAGACATCATGAAAGAAACAAGACAAATTCCATGAAGGATAGAGACAATTTTGGAGCTTGAGGTTTGCAGGCATTTCGGATCAGTTTTGTACCTTACTGTGTCCTTCCCTTCAGCTCTTGGAAATAAGGCTAGAACTGTGCACATACAGATGTGAAAATGCACACTAATTGTGAACCTGACGGGTACTAAAGAGTTAGTATGGATCAAAGCATAACACAAATCTCAAGCCATTTACTCACTCCATATTAATATATCTCCCGCAGGGTAAATTATGACCTATCACTGTACTTTTCTAGTTAGTTCATGGAATTGACTGTTAAAGGGCAACAAAAGTCAATCCAAAGAATGCTTCATCTTAGACAATGTTCAGTAAAACTTCCAATGATTTTGAGTCAGGGCTAGTTCAATGAAGTGAGAATTAATTTTTAAAATCAGTGTAATTACTGATTATGCTGCTTAATGGAATAGCATTATATGGCTTAATTTGCTTCCATCAATTTGAATAAAATTTTCCTATTTCATAAGAAGCTTCCTTTCAGAATTCGTTTTTACAGATATTTTTCAGAAGATGTGTACACTGTCCACTGTCATGCATTCCAAACAGGTTCACTAACCAGTGGGATAGGTGGGAATACCTGTGGGTAGAGAGGAATTCAGTCTGGAAATGGGAACAAAACCACCAAAACCAAGACTACCAGAGGATTCAAATTACAATTGCATCCAGTGCATGAAGTTTCTTTGTAGGAATGAGGTTTCAGATGCAGATCTATTTATAGAAGAATATTGAATATTTTTCCAAACGGCCATATTAATTTATGACCTCCAGCAAATCCTACTGAAATTACCTGGGCAAAAATTGGTAAAAATCATATACAGTGAAAAGTAGGGCTCATCTCTTTCTCACTTCTAAAAGTGCTTCCTTCTCTAAGCTTTGACCTTAGTCCCATTATATTAAATGTAGCTGTCACAAAGGAAATCAATTCATATATTCAAATTATTGATATTTACTTTACAGGGAAAATAATCAGAATTATAAACTTGGGTCATGAGTATATTTTGCTCATATGTTACAAAGCCCTGTGTGTCTTGTGATCATAGTTACACAATATCTCTGGTACATAAGAAACAAAGCCTTGTTATGTTATGAAATCATCAACACACCTTAAACAATTGAATTAAACTTCATAGGTATAATAATTAATATGTGCAAAAAAGAGGAACAAAAGATCAAAACAACTTAATTAAATGCCAAACTTTACAAGCATATCCTCACCTCTGATACACAGACTTAAAAGCATGTAGGCAAGACTCACAGTAGGAACCATTCTTTGGTTTAATTAATTACTGGAATAGTTAAATAGGGTTGACTGAAGAGAATATAGGATCACTTAATGGAAATGCAGGAGTTCATAACAACTTCCAAGGTGCAAAATAAGAAATTATTTGATCTTGAACAAATAGCTGTTTAAAACATTCTTTTAAACTTGCAAGATTAATTCAAAAATATTACCTTTTTAAAGAAAAAGATTATATTTTGATTAATTTAAGAAAAAAATACTACATTATTCTCAAAATTACTACAAAATTCTCAAAAAGTACAAAACCGATTAATTTTAAAACTAGAAAATTATCTCAGATGTGAGCTGTACAAATTAGAGCACTGTGGCAAGTTCTAATTCACCCAGTCAGCTCCCTGCACATTCGAAAATGCAAGGTTGCTTTTTCTTGGCACCCTTCTGGAATAATATTTTCTAAATGTTTTCATTTGGAAATATTTTTTAAAATATCAGGCACACATATATATTTCTTTAAAATATTAACAGGGTTTTGTAAAGCTGTGAATAAATTGCTTACATGTGTGAAAAACTAATGAAATTATTTTAGGCCAGCCAGGTACAGAAGGACATAGCCAAGACTCCTGCTGAATTCCTATCAATGGACCTCCAGAAGCCAAACCTTGGCTCCTTCAGTGAGGACACATGCAGATACACAGACATCTATCACGTCTATTGACTAAACCCAAAATCAGCTGGAATTCCAAGTCACAAAGAATGGCACCATTCCAATCTCTTAATTAGTTGTTATATACCCTTATCACTTAGAAGATTTTTTCATGTGAATACCAAAAAATTATAATCCTACTATATATATTAATTAGATAGAATTAAAAAAAAAAAAAAAAACGCAAACAACAAAACCAAACCTACTTTAAATTCAGGTAAAGCTCAGAAATATAACTTTAAAGGATCTAGCCCCAAATTTAGAAATAACAGAAATGTCTTTTCATTGTATTAGATTATATGAAGGAAATCTGAGATAACTAACCTCAGGACATGCAGTTAATTAAGAACTGAACTGGGGCAAAGCTCATGGCTTTCAAATCAGAAGCTAATGTGTTGCCAGCTGGAATGCGTGGAACCCCCATGGTAAGACTGAAGATACATGTTTATAAAGTGTGTTTTTCCTTGTTTTCTGTGCTCTGGAGAAACCCAGAACAGTAAAAGATACGTAGTAATAAATCACAGTTAGCCCACAATAACAGAGAAGGCTTTTTTATAATTATCTTTTTTTCCTCCCAAAAAAAGCAAGAGCTCCTTTCCATGAAGGGAAAATGGAAAATTGACAATGGAATAGCACTTACTTGGACAAAAATAGTCAGTAAAACCTTTTCCGCCTGAACGTATCTTATGCAAATAAATTGTTTGCTTCTGCAGTCCATCATTTTTTTTTTCAATTACCTAACCAAATTTGACAGGAGGCTTTAGTTTTTCCAGTTTCCTTTAAAAACTCAGTCAGAAAGTTAGCAATCTGCTTTAGAAAATCTTAATAGAACTTGGTGATTGGTGTTCATTTGCATATAGAGATTTAAGCAAAGATATTAGGTGTGGTTTAGATCAATTTCAAACAGACATATAACTGATTGAAGAAAAGCTCTACCTCATAAACACAATATAATAATAATAATATTCAGAGAAATCTGTCAATAAAGCCCATTTAGTGTCCAAAAAACTACAGTGCCATTGCACATGTGCTAGCAGAGTGCATGCTCATAAAATGAGATGTAGTCAAGACACCACGTTACATCCATGAAGGAATGCCTTCCTTAATCCCTGAAAAAGGTCCTTCACAGTGCCAGGAAATAAAAAGAGATCAAGGAAATCTAGAAGTGCTAATGGTACTGCTCTCTGAAATAAGATGCTAATTCCACATTTACACACTTTCACTTTAGACTACCTAAACTAGGAATCTGCTAAAGAAAAAAGAGAAAGCTGCATGATAGAGCCATGAAAAACAACCCAAACAACCATTGCTTCTGCAATTCAGTTTCAGCATCCTTGGTGAGATACTACTTGCAAAAGGTCTTCTAAGAGATTCAATTTAATAATTTTTTTATTATCAACAAATAGGATTTTGAGAATGATACTAGAACTTACAGCAGTAACAAATCACTCCAAATGCATATTATACTGTCTATTGTGCAATCCAGAAAGAATATAAATTTTAATGAACAAAATTCAATTTATGTCTAATTTGATGCCTACAATCTTCATTAATATGTCTGTTCCAAATACTCTTTATAAATAGAGGTCTAACAAGTGAAATCTACTGATATTCATCCCATTATTTAAATTAAACACCTTCAATTCCATTAGGTCAAGTCACTTGCATTTCTGCATGTACTCACTCTTAGCTAATCCAAAATGCCAGTAAGGATTTACCAATCCTAAAACTAAATACCTCTGTCTATCTCTAAACCATTGCAGTTATCAGTTATAGAATAAATTAGGAATAATAGGATTCTTGTTTCTTTAGACTATAACTATTTTAGTAATTTAGAGATAAAAGCAATTAGTATTAGATCCTTTTTGCATCTCATTTTATTTAGTATTATATTGAATATTCCTATTCTTTATTGGATAGCTCCTCCACAGGATTCTAAAATTAGCATGTCTTTTGTACCTTTTAACTATGTGAAACGTTTCCAGTAAGGGTAATAATAAGACCTCTTAGATATCTTTTCCATTTACTAGTCATCTAGCATGGTAAGACTAATATTTAATGTTATTAATAATTCTCAAGTCAGGAGTTCAGAATTAAACAAGGAATACAAAAGATTGCTAAATTTAAAGCACTGTTTAATTTTGGTAGAGGTATGCAAATCAAGAACTGGTGCAACGCCTGGGAGAAAACTGTTTAAACATGCTTGAATTTCTCCTTAGTTCTGTTTAACCCTCAGGTTTTTCTTTCCTGATAAACATTTTCCCTAATGCCTGCTGTGCAAAGAACAACAAGAAAATCACCAAAGCTCCCCACACCGTATCAGTGACTTTTCCTCAGTCATTATCTTACAGCTGCCATAAGTAGCATGAAAGGTATGATTTTCTGCCCCTCCCAACAGGAATCCAGGGCAAGGTATTCAGCATGGTGTCCCACAGGGAGAAAACATCATCTAGGAGCTGCATCAGTACCTATCTAAATTCAGTCTCCAGCCTCCAATGCTAGTAGAAAAACATCCCTAGTGCAGTTAATGCACATGATTTCTTTTCCTGTTCTTGAGTAAAACTGGGGCAATAGAGTCACTTTTGCTCGTTTGTTGATGAGCCCATTGACTTCTCTACTAATGACAGCTGTCAAGGGGAAAACAAAAATCCTAATATAATCTGATAATGGGGAGTCTAAGGGGAAATGAAGTGTATGGTATATGCTAAAACATTATAGCTTTATGTAGCAAAACAAGATATGTTACACTTTTTAAAATACATTGAAAGTGTTCCTTCCTTGACAAAACTTAAATCTTTGGTATGTCAGGGCAGCTTTTGTTGGCTTTCACATCCATAAAAACAATACTTGTGAGCCAGGGAGACTGTCTCAGGAATATTTGGTGATTAGAACTATTTTTTTTTTTAAATATATTATTGGTATTTTTAACCTGAAAGAATTTTTAGGTCTATAAATACATTTAAAACTAGATTTCTTTCTTCTTTTTTTTTTTTTTTTTGTATATACATATATATAAAGACAGAAACATGGCTTAAAGAACAATCCATTAATCTCTGCATTACCCTCAGTTCTTGAAAATCCTGATTTTCAGGGAAAAACACTGTTATGTTCTACAGTTATATAAATCAATATACAGTATGCTTAGAGACTACGGGATAGAGGGTGATTGTAAATACTAGTTTATAGCAATACCATATGCACCTATAGTTGTTTTGGGCACTTTTTTTCAGCTCAGAATATAAAGCTTCTATCAGTTTTTAGATGGCAAAACCTGCAACAACATTTGCAATTAGCAAATGTGACTTAGATCTATCCAGTTTTTGCTGAAGATAAAGGAAGAGGTGTAAAAAGTCATATACACTTGAAAACTAAAGACTAAGTAAACATAAATCAAAGTTCTGTGGGACTAGGTTATATCCGTGACATTTTATCCAATGTCTCCCCTGTTATTTTTTTGTTAGAGATCTGAAAGTATATAACTACAAAAGTCTTATGGGGACAAAGCTCATGGGGTGAGAGAGAGAAAAATAGCCTAGATAAAAGGTCAGAAGTTGTAGAAAGGACATAAAGTGGAACCCAAACATAACATAAGTACCATGTATGATAGATTCCTATGAATATTTCCATTTAAGTTATCACTGACACAAATTTTTGAAAATAAGTGCAGATATGTGTACATGTGCATAGAAACAGGCAAGCCAATAAATCAATGTGAGATTAAACACCAATGCCACAAGACAGTAAACAAAATATTGAGCACATACACACACTGTCCAGGCCAAAGACGTTGCAGTTCTTTTTACTGTAATTTTTTGAGATTCAAATTAATTTCAATTTTTTTTTGTAGTAGTAGTAGAAATCCAAGGCTTATTTTAGCTTATTTTAAAAACTTTGCTTTATGTAATACTAGCCAATATAGAGTTCTGGGGTACATTTTATAACATCAATATTTCAAACAAAATAAAACAACATTTATGCACATGAAAAAATAAAAATACATGTATTGAGTTCTATAATTGTCTCTCCATTTGAGTATGTCTGCTACAAATAATTTTGTTTGGAAAAGGCAAATAGTGTCTACATGCATTTTTTCCTCGAAATGAAATCTAGAAATTGCATATGGTTTTCTTTTCAGACAGAATAGCTTCTAAATTGATCTATATATCTATGTAAAGAATACCTTTTTTGTGTACAATGATTGTTTTTATATTTTTGCATTAAAAACTCAGTCTATATACACAGCACTGTGCACACACATTAGAAAATTTAATTAAACTATTAAACCTGTAACCTATTAAACTTGAACTAAAAGTTGTCAAATGCCAGGGAAGCCATTCCAAAAATGTAAGCAGTCTTATACCACCATAAAGAAAATGTACCTGAAAGGAGTTACAGAGCACAGAGCCACATGAAATAACATTTTTCTAAGTCTAAAACATAATCAAAACTAGCCCATAAAAATCACACATACCTATTAAGAGAAACAAATACCCATGGACCTAAGAGAGGACAAATAAATTCATTTCATTAGTTGCACCGTGTAAGGCCTTAATCAAACAATGATTTATGCACGTGTTTATGCACACAAACTACCTCATGGATAAATCTCACACATGTAGTTCAAGACAAATTAGCTGTTGCAGGATCAGGTCCTAAATAAGTGCATGCTCAGATGATTGGGAAGCTGTTCCTGAGATTGATACTCAGCCAACCTCAGTGTTGGCTATTTAATTGAATAATCCAACCGAATGCATTTGAATTGGATTATTTGTGGAGTTAATGCAACACAACATGAGAAAAATGGCAGCATTGCACCATTAGAGATGACAATTGTTGGCTGATCAACCTGAAGTTATCATGCTGCAACATTAATGAGAAGCCTGAAAAAAACCTCAGGGGAAAGAGGCAAAGAAATGCTTCCTTAATTAAATAATATGTTAAAATCTTTAGTCATTACTACCATCAATCTATTTTCATGGATTGTTTAGGAGAATTAACCAAGCCAAAATTGGAGGTATCATAATGTCTTAAAAACCTATAAACATGCAAGACAAAATTACTTAAGTGTGTAAAGTTGGCATGCAGAACAGAATTAAACCCATTTACTAAACTTTGTTCCTGCTTAGTTTCAGTCTTGCAGGGGCCAAGGCGATTACCTAGCTCATTTCACAAACTAATTCTGTGAAATGCTAACAACCATCCCTAAGTCACCATTTGCTTTTACAAACACATCTATCCTACCGTGCCATTGCCAGCTGATGAGTGATGAGAAGTATCAAAACAAAGTAATTAAGAGAACTATAAGAAAGATGGTACATCTTAATGACAGGCAGTATTAATTATGCCCTGTGAACGCCTGCTACAGCTCAATGATTACTGCCATTGAATAGTGGCAACTTATTCTGATTTTGTGAGCCAAATTGTACTTGGACTTCTAGAGTCCATCTAAACATTCATGTGAACTCTGAGAGTAATTTTATAGTTGAAAATGTGCATAAGGCCCCTGTAACAAAGGGGTGGCTGGAATAGAATGGCTGCCCCACAGAGATGTAGTGTGGAGAGACTCACAGGTCCCTATTCCATGTCAACTAAATAGCAGGAGGGACTTTTGAGCCAGGAAGCCCATGTGGGACAATTTGAATACCAGGACCCTTGTACTGCTCCTATTTATTATTTGCTTCATCATATTCATTTTGTGCTTTTCTGCTAAACAGGTGCAATCAAGCAGAAAGTGCCTCACACAACACACCAGTGATCAGCCACATGCCACATGCAGTGCAGTGCACACATAACCCACAGGCTGTTTTCAAAATACTGACTGAAAACAAACACACGGGAAGAAATCAAACCCCCTTTGCAGGAAATGCTCATGGAAAACATGAACACTGTCTTCCAGGATACATGGGGTGACAGGGAAGGATGTTTGATTAGCTGTTCAGTGTGCTGCTGATGACTCACAGGGAATTATACAACACTCCTCTATTGGGGAGAATTATAAGATCCAGGCTATGCGGGGATGAATCAATCTGGCTCACCTCCTTTTGACAGAAGGTGTGTTTAATTTAATGGAATTATATCCTTGTAGGGTTTGCCGTGAATGGATAAAAAGGTGATGGCCAACACTGGCCATGTGCCCTTAGTCTAATCCACTATTTCCATATTCCTGATGCTTGGAAATGGTGTTCTTAAACCTGAATTAATCTAGTTTCAATTCATGAAATGTTTCATATGAAATTCATGACTCTTTCTATGCATCAGTGAGAAGATGGAGACTTCAGTCAATTCAGGAGGTCAGCTTCTGTTTATGCCATCTGAGACAAACTAGCCTTCACTAAATAAAAGAATGATGGAAGGCAACCTAGAACTTTGGTGTGGAAGTCTTGAGATAAGGAACCAATGCAAAAATCTATTTTGTGAATGAGAATCTAAAAAAAATTAAAAAAAAAATAAAGAAAAAGAACTCAAAAACTTAAGTTGGTCCCAAAAGAAAAAGCATTTTAAGTTAATAGCCACAGTGAAAAAGAAAATCCCATATGGAAAGAATAATTTTTCTAACACGTCTTTTTTAATTTGGAATAAGATTTGTGATAAAAAATGTTAATGCTGGGGATTTTAAGTGACAGAATATAATTCTAACTCATTCCTTTAAAGTCTCAAAAAAAACCCCTCACAAAAGCTCCTTTGTTAGGCCTAGTTTAGGCCACCTTAAAGCTCCTTTCAATCAAAGTACAGCTTCTCATTAAGGGAAAAATGATTATTAACATCCTCATTTTGCTTCCTCATGTGAATTATTTGCATTCAAAAATGTGCACGGCATTAGTTTCAGGGTAAATGCAAATATGACAGCGGGATTTCTCACCAAGCTCCTTTTTATTATTAGCTCTTTTTATGCCCTCCATTTATTATTCCCTCATCATTTTTCATAATGTATTAAAATGTTACATTTCCTAAAATAATAATATTTTCCTTCATTTGGTAATTGTCTCAGTCCAGTCTACAAAAGTCTCCACCACAGTGCCTAGTCTACAATTTGGAATAGTTTACAATAATTGTTCATCACTGCTTAGGGGAGCCTTGGGCATTAGCTATCACAGTTACAGAATCCCTACTCTCCCACTGAGTACATGATTATTTTAGGTGAAGTTCATGTAGCAGGGGGATAGGGCAGGGGCATGGCAAAGCTTATATTGTGACTGTCCCTGATAGACTCTCAGCTGGTGGTCTGAAGAAGAATAGAGATGTTATTCAGTTTTTAAGCTTCATCTGTCCCATGTCTGCCAGAAACAAGGCCAGGTCTAAAATATATTTTGAGCTTATTTTAAATACAACACGAAAAGAAAACAAATAAACAATTACTCTGACTCATCTTCCTGACATTTTAAGAGAAATTATCCTGGATGCTGAAGATTAGTCAAAACATAGTGTGTTCAGTTAGAACAAAATCAAGTTACCAGTGGCATACTCTCTGCCAGGGTTGTATTTGATAAACTGATTACAATTACTTCCTTTTTCCCTGGTCATATTAAAGAAATGAAAATAGATCTGACTAATAAAAGCGAACTAATAAAATCATTTGATCATCCTGATTCACTGCACTTCATTGTGCCAAGCTTCCCTGTTGACTCTCAAATTGTTATTGTCAAATTCTCAAGCATTTATTACACTCAGGATGACTTAAGTGTCCCTTTTTTCTGTGACTGCATCGATGTCCATTATGGCACCACCACCACCATTTAATTGCAGCAAAGACCACTCTGATAGCACCCAATGAATATGAAATAATGCTGTTTCAGAGTACCAAATTCTGCAATAAAATCATCTACTGTGATCTGTATTGACATGAACCCAGCATCAAATTCAGAGATGTATCTGAATACATTTAAAAAAGAGTTCATGGTTGATAAAATTTTTAATTTTCTTCCAGAGAAGGCGTAAAGATTTACCAAAATGTCATTTACCACTGCATCATTGAAACATTGTTCCTGAGCTTGACCTACGATGTTGAAAATTACTGAGAGGAGTAGAACCAATAAAGCAGTTACTGGCAGGATGTATGCTAAAAGAAGATCATATCCTATTTATATCTTTCCTATGTCTTACTCCATCTCACTTACACAAAGGTATGTGCCCATTTTGTACTCATGAGTGTCAGAGTGAGTAATCTATGTAATTTTGAGTTCAAGTAGCATAACTTACTGCCTTGGAATTTGTTCCTTTTCTTGAAGTGGTTTCTGAGTAATAGTAGATTTGTTTTCTGCAATGTTCTGTGGAAGAGACTTAGGTTACCTTAGGGATCATAATGAAATGCACCATAAAGAGTTACAAGTGAAGAAAAAATCAGAAACACATCATCCACATCATTTGGTTGTGACCCACTTAGACAAATTAAAATCATCATAATTCAACTCCAAAAATTGTTCTACCTATGTGAAATCCAGACAGACATGAATTGTGGGAGAGGAGTATGGAGGATGAGTGTGGCAGTGAATTCAACAGACTGCAGAATAAAATCCTTGCTCACCAATGTCTTGCAAGCCTGCTAAGTATTACAATGGGCAGTTCTAGTGTTTGTAACAGCCAACAGTGAATTTCACACTGAAATAGTCTTTTGAACCTAAGAAATTCTAACAAGTGTGCTTATATGCTCTTTTTCACTTTTCTTCTCTATTTTCCTACTCTGATATGAGGATATGCAGCAAATATTATATGTTTTTAAAGACATATTTGGCTCAGCTACATTTTTCTCATTCTTTAACCATAGATAATTAAATCAGTAACTTATTCTCTGTTCTTTCCAGAGGTCCTTAAGAGCACTGAGCCTTTCATATGGGCAAGTAGTACAGCTTATTAAAATAAATTCATTTTAATGTCATCTAATTCTGCAATGATCAGTTAATTATGGACTCCTGTTTATTTTCCAGTCCAAGATGAAGAAATAAAATCATCACCTGACAATCAAAGGAGTGCATTTCTATGACTGAAACCATAGTGTAGTACTCAGACACACACTGAGAATCTCATTATTTCAGAAATAGTAAGGACAGGGCCACAGGTTGAAATTCAAGGCTATATTGGCTGTTTATTAATTTTTGCCAGTCAGCTCTGCTTCCACTTCCTTCACCATATGGAGATCTTCTGAAAAATGGACAATACAATGGACAATTGACCTGCAGATAGGTCAAAAACCCAAAATCTGAACCCCTGTCAAGACTAGTAAAATGATGCCATTCTCAGGAACTTGTTGAAGGGCCAGTTAGCATTTGTCATAGAAACCCTATTTGGAGGGAATACTATAGACTTGATATTTTCTCTTAAAGGTAAAAACCACAGAAACTAAGCAGCTCTTCCAAAATTCTTTCTGAGTTTTCTTACTTGGAAAGTGGTGGCTTTCCATCTTGGAACCTGACCTTTCTGTTCTATGCAACTATTCTCCCTAGAGGAGACAGCAAAGAGTTGCCTCAGGGTTATATTTCAGAAGGGGCTGCATGTCAGAATGATTACTCTAAGAGATTATAATCTGTCCTGTGTTTCTGTTCCCCAATGCTGAATGCCTCACATTTTTGTTAGGGAATCAAGAAAACTTTTCTGTTAACTGTGCCAATAGCTGCATTATAAATCTCTCTTCCTTCTCCTCTCAGTGTTTGTATTTATCTGTTCCAAAGTCCCTCAGAATGGGGCAAGAATCACTGTTTGGACTTGTGGTACAACTAGATCACAAGCTGAGCCACAACCACCCTGTCCCAGGTGAAAGAAGTCAGGATTCACTGAGGGCAGGGTCTGCACAAGGACAAGATACAGACTGCAGTATACAGAGCACATATATTACACACAGGCTGTTATTCTTTAGACCTATGAGACCAAATCCTGACCTACACATCTATTGGCTTTCAGCTACATAAATATGCTTTTCCCCAGACCAAATTTATAGAAGTAGGAAACCTTGCACATCTCCAGGCAGAAGTAGCAGCATGGACACTGACTCAGCTTTGCTGAGGTCATAGTCTTTACAGAGCCAGCAGAAAGGACTGGCCATTAATTTTCTCCAGTATGATTTCACTTTTCTCATTATGTCCAAAAGCCTTGTTCCAGACTAGTAAACTGTGGCTGTAGGCTGGGGAGAATGCATTTCAGTGAGACAGCACTCATAAAAAAGTGCAAAAAACTTCACTGTGAAGGTTATCCTTGCTGCTAATGATAGACCAAAATGAAATCTCAGCCCAGACAATAAGGACAGTGCTATGCTAGTGACAGTAGGGCCTCTTACAAACTCCACTGCGAGGCACAGCCACCAATGCCCAATACACTTATGCTGTAATTTAACCACAGCTGGTAACAAACTACCAGAGAGCCTCTGGCTCACTCCACATCCCCTGCCCTGGTGGGATGGGGAAGAGATTCTTGGGGAGAGAAACAGCATAATAATTTAAATTTAGAAATAGTAATAATAACAATAAACAAACAATAATAAAAGAAACAACAATAATAGTGAAAAGGAGGCAGAGAGGACTGAAACCCAAGAGAAATAAGTGATGCACAATACAATTGCTTAGCACCTGGTAACCCGCCTCTCTCCCAGCTGGGGGCTTCTGGCCAAAGCCTTCTAGTTTATACACAGAGCATAACATTTTATATTATGGAATATCTCTTTGGCCAGTTTGGGTCAGCTGGGTCAGGCTGTGCTCCCCTGCAGGTTTCTTGTGTACCTGGTCACTGGCAGAGCATGGGAAAATGCAAAATCCCTGATCTAGAATAATCATGACTTAGCGACAACTTAAATATGAGTGCATTATCAGCCTGGTTCTCATACTAAATGAAAAACACAGCATTGCACCACAAACTAAGAAGTAAATTAACTCTATTGCCGCCAAAATCAGGACTACTTAGAGGCCTTAACATTCCAACTAGGCATTTCAGAAAAAAACCCTAAACAAATAACCTAAAAATTATTTAGATTTATTTAGATATTTTTATTTACTTGTTTCACTATTTGATTTTCTCATGAAAAAGATTTTAAAATATCCAGTTCCAATGTCTTTCTAGTACATGGAGAATGATACCTATTCATACAGAAATAAGTGGCTTCAAAATATTTTCTAGGGGAAGAATATCTCCTTCATCCACTATGAGATTATCTGTATTCAATTTCTCTTGATTTTGTCTCACTTTTATCATGTATGCCATTCCACCTGCCAGAGAAGTTGAAATGTCTATCAGAATATAGCAATATATATAGGAACAATAGGTCTGGATCTTTTATTAGTAGTTTTTACTGGATATACACCCTCACACATCTGCAGGCTGAGAAGAAAATGATAACTTTTATAAGACAGACATTTTTCAATTCAATAAGATATGATTGGCATAGCACGATTTAAAAGAGATATTGAAGCAGGTATCTCCTGATAGGTAACTATCAGTGCCTCACTTAAGCTCAGCTCATCCAGGACAGGGAGGGGAAGGTCAGGATGTTGATGCATTTGAGCCCATTCTTTTAGGAGAAGGCTTATTGATGAGACAAAGTTCATTACTTTTTGGAAGGGTAAGGGGAGCATTTCATGCCAGGATGGAAAAAAGAAGGAAATCAGTGAAATACAGAGCTGAAATGAGACCTCTGAAAAAGGAATGAGGAAGCACTTTTCCCACAGGTACTTAAAAATAAAAGCAAATAATAAAATTAAAGCCAAATACATTCAAAATCCTGAACCAGACAACACTACTTAAATACTCACCATTTACAAATTGGCATTTTTCTTCTTACATTTTAAGGCTGTGAGACATTCTGGGAAATAAGAATCTCTATGGATCACTGCAGGTGTTTTTTGAAAGGAAAGATATAAGGCAAGTTGCATACTGTGTGGAACTCCACTTGGCTGAACCAAATTTATCAGGCTATTATTACCTGTAAGCAAAAATATGAGAAAAAATAATATTATATAGTCCATTTCTGTTTACATAGATGAAATTAACATTTTTCACAGTTTCTGCATCTTCCTGAGCAAATTGAACCCTGAAGCTTTGTCTTGACAGTCTCTTACAAAAAAAAAAGCATTTATTTTGACTTTCATATTAATGCCTTTATCAGATGAAAATTTTACTTAGTCATATTTATATGAATTTAAGTAGCAAGCTTAGTGACTCAGCTTTCTAGCAGGCTATCACCTGCTTTCTTTCTTTTAAAAAAATGGAAGCAATTATTTGCACTTATGAGAACAATGGGGACAGCAATGATATGAAATATATGAAATTATCCACATAAAAATTACAGAGAAGATACAACTGAAGTAAATGCTCCCACTAACTACCCATTTACTGACCTGAATCTTCAATTACTTACTTGAGTGAATGACACAGCACAAAGGCAATTTGAAAGACCCACTTGGCTATTAACCTGTTGAAAATTATGAGCTCATTTGTTGAGGAATTCTGTTCATATTGATCATTTGCTACAACCGTCAGTGCAGTAGAAGCTTAGCAAGCATAGAGATGAATTCAATGACAACATTTATTTTTATAAAGACACAGATTTGCTTAAGCCTTTGCAGCATGATCTCTTAATTTGAGATTTAGAAGTGTCCATTGCACTGGAAAGATACAGTTTAAAATGTACAAAATTTCCACAGTCTTAACTGGAAAAAAAGGTGTCAGAGAGAGGGGATTTTTTACTAGTTTTTACATAAACCTGTTGAAGCCAGAATTTAAGTGTTAATTGGCTGCTGTAAAACATTATTTGATATTAAAACAAATCCAGATTTCTAGTACACTGGGATGATAGACAATATAGACACACAATATATTAGTTTTCAAAACCACAATTTGACTTAGAGAAGTGAAAGCACTATACATTAAGGGGAGAACAATGTGAGAAATTTGAATAAGAATTCCTGGTCTTTTCAATGTTATTATCCTGATGGTGCTGCTGAGGCGCCTTTCTTTATTAGTTATACTATTTGTATGTGGATGAATTCTTCCAGCAAACTTCTTTTGCACTGGGTAAAAATTAGATGTTAGAACGATTACAATGTAGGTAGAATGGTACTCTTTAGAAAAGACAACAAATTCAGCAGAACAGTTGTTCTAGCACTTATCAAAACTTTTCAAAATGTTAATTCTTCTCATGTCCCTAATTACTGAACCATACTTGTGTCCTGACAGATAAACCTGTTTAAAATTCTTGAAGGGGCTGAAGAGAAATGACGTATCCAGCCCTGAGCACCTTCAGCCACATCTCTGACAACCGTCTGCTCAAGGCACTCTGACCCCATAGATGATTATCTGTGCATTGACAATGCTGTCTACAAAAAATGCTAGAAAATTAGCACTTCTGAATGCCTATTTTGCATTCTTCAACTGCACTATTAGAATTCTTTTGTCAAGAGAAGCATGCTACATCATTGTATTCATAATAAATGCTTTTTGATTTGTATGACTTTGTGTTTGTAATAGACCCAAACAAAGATCTCATTTGTTCTGCTGGCAAAAGCTAATCTGTACAAGGATTTTTTTATTATTTTCTGCAGAAACTGCCTTTCTGAGCCTAGAGATTGGGTTAGCTAAAAGCTTCACATTCATTATCTTTAAGGTACCATGTTAATGAAAGGATTTTAATCATTGACATTGCTTTGTGAATTATTATTGCACAAACCCCTGCTGTTGAGTAAGACAAAATTAACCCAGTGTAAGGGGCATTAAAAAAATCGCAGCTAATTAGTAAGCTAACAGGAACAAAGAGAATATATAACGAAGATGTTGAGAGGAAGACACGTAAAATCTGTAGCTTCCATTCCAACATTGATCTTTCTGTATGAAAATCTTTCTTCTGTCTGATTTTTTCCATTAGTCTTGAGCATTATTATGTTTTGTAATTAGTTTTCTAAGCTACAATATCTCACTTCTCTCAAACGGTAGAAATCCAAAAGCTCATAATAGAAAATGGAAGATATTTAAAAATGCTTTTAAATTATTTCCCTAGCGATCTATATCAGAAACATAAAATAATTCTCTGGATTATTCTGGGAAATTATTTCCTTATTTTCTGCTGTTCTCCATGAATTGCAGAATATTTTAACTAATCTAGCCAGGTTCCTTTGGAATAAACTCTTCATTTTTATGGATTGATACTATTGTCCAGGTTGTAATTCCATATGGAGCAGATAAATGAAGCCATAGGTTTAAATCACTGCATGGCTTCCCTTCCACGCTCCTAGTCATGCTGGTTTCCAATGGGCATCACATCATTGTGCTGATGTAAGAGCCAAGGATGAGACAATCAAATCACAGAGAAGTATTCATGCTGGGTGCCATTTGCTTATAATTGCTCTTTGTAAGTTATAGTTTCAGATAAAGCTCCCAAAATGGAATGAAGACAAAATAATAATTAAGTCTGTTTCTCTTTTTGAGCCTGACAAAGGCTTTAAAATTTTTTTAACGTGTTTGCCCTTCTGTTCATTATTCCACACATCCCCCCCTCCTCTCTTTTGTTCGTCAGCCTTTTCAGACTGATAATTAAGACTCAAAATATTTGCTGCAGTTGTTTTTTTTCTGAGACATCAATTGGTTTGTGTTGTAAATGTGGAACAACAATCATCTAGTTCTCTTGTGTGCCAGTAATTTAGTATTTCAATAATCTCCAATTGTTGAAAGGTTTAAAACAAAACATTTCTAGCAATTTCCTTTTCTTTGTGGGGAAAAAAAAGTGTGAACATAACAGTTACAGCCTATAGTCTTCTATTTTCCTTTTTTCCCCCCTTCTTTTTGTTTTGTGATCTTTATGAGGGAATTAAAAAAGGGCAATTGCACGGCATAAAACAGAAGACTCACTTCAATAAAAACATAACATTCTTGCACAGGGGCAGTTTTTACAACCAGTATCATTGCTTCAGCTCTGCTAGTGCTGAGTAATTCCATTAACTCTTTCTCAAATTTTAAGTTAAATAAATGAAAGATAGTTACCAATATATTATGCAATGGACAGTACATTTTCATATGTAGAATTTTCCATGGAAGGATATTATAATGTTTCAAAAATATTGGCTAACCAAGCAAAACACTCTAAGTCAAAATTTTGGTAGGTCTGTGACATATACAATGGATCCAGGAAGGGCCATGATAAAACTGGGAAGTAGATGTCCCTAGAACACATTTCAGAATGATGAAATTCATTCTATTTCCATAATCCCTGGGCAGTGTTCCTCTCTTGACAATATCAAATATTTAGGGAAATGCCTGAGTCACTGTTTTAGGGAGATCTGTGGATTTTAATCGAACCAATTATCTAAAATAGATTTAGCTATCCAGTTCATGTAGTACTGGAACTGTTTGCCATCACTGGCCTGGTCAGGTAAATCAGGATTAACTCTCAGAACAGAACCAACATCACAGTCCTCACTGCCAGTGTAATTTTTTTTTCATTTAACCTTGATACTTCAGGAACAAAATACAGTTTTTCCTACAAGTTTTCCTGTAACACAACTTTCAGAGCACAGAAAAGCAACACAGAGGATTTAATTCCTAAAATAATATCAAAATCCACAAATTATTCAGCTGAAAAACCAGGATGGACTTTCAAGTTGCAGACAAGAGAGAGATTGTAGAGTTATCTGGCTCCTCTAGAAACTGGAAGCGATTCATTAAGCCAGTTGAGAAATGGCTGGCAGTCACAGAAGACAGAATTCCATCTCCCATGCTGTGGCCCTTCCCCATGTAAAGCATCTGGCTCCCTAGCCCTGGAAATGAGGAACCTTCCGGGGACAGCAAGATAACAAAGCTATTCAGTAACACAAGCTCTGCCTCCAGGCACTATTGCTAAAGTGCCATCCACTCTCCAGAGGACTACAGCTTCTCTCCTTACAAAATACTTTACAGATGTGGACAGAAGTCCTTGGGTAATCAAAATTCACAAGCTTCTTTCCAAATTTTAGACAATTCTGGCATAGATTGCCTATGCCTTTTTCCTAGCCAACAAAATGGTTTCTTTTCCCTCCTTGCACTAAATCAGTCAGCTTAATGCTGACCTGCAGCAAATCCTGCAAAGTGGAAAACTACCAATAGCTTCAGATGCAATAACCCGTCCTTCTAGAGATCCATATGCTGCATTTCACTAAGCATGAACTGAAAATAAAGAAACTCATGAAAGGAAAGGAACTGAATGTTTTTTTCAGATGTCCACAGCGAATATCTGTTGTCTATTGAATGTCATGTTTTTACTTATGGTAGATGCCATGTATTTATGAAAATTAGATACATACAAGTCTATCAATCTATATGGGTATGGCTTCACATAGAAGTGTGGGTGTGCATTTGTCTGTAAGAATTGCATAGGAAAACTGATTAGAAAAATAAGACAATCAACCCTGGTCCATTTGTGGTTTTCAGTTTCACATGCTACATGAGTATTTACTCAGATTTCATACTGATATCTGTGAAAATTGTATGTAAGAAATGAATGCATGATATATTATAGAAATTTGTAACTTATAGCAGAACAATTCCTTCTCAATAAATATTAATAAAGCTAACCATTAAAATCGGAAAATATAGAGATCAAGACAATACCCTATTTGAATGACTACTTCACATTGTTCTAAATGTTTCTAGCTCTGATTTTTCACAAAACTTATGTATATGGTACTACATTAGCATGCGTTTAAGTTTGTTGATGGGTAGAGCTGAAATTCCACTTTTTTTAAGATGAGTTCTTACTATTTGAACATTAAAAACCAAAAAACCGAATTTCACACCACTTCTTTACATCTTATACAAATGATTTACAAAAGTTTTTGAATTTTCATCGTTGCTCTGCTTCTCTACAAAGCAGTTATCAGACCCCATTGTGAACACTTTGGAAAAACACAGCCTGGCTGACAAATTAGTAGTATTTGGTGGTAATATTACTAATTCAACATTTGAAAAGGCTGCTCACTGGGGAAAAATGACATGTTCTCTAAGTCACAGGAGAAACTAGGGAGATAGATAATGGGTGTTGGCTGTGCTGCACATATTGTGCACGACACTGTTCACATTGCAGCTGACTGACTGCCAATAGATGTGGAAGCAATTGTCAACAAGATTTATTGTTAGTTTCACATCTATACAGTTAGAGACAAAAGGCTGAAAGAGTTTCGTGAAGTTCAATCCTGGCTTCTCTGAACAACAGCAAGACATACTGATTAACATTAATGCTCTCGCTGAAATAATTTTGCAGCTTTGGAGGTCTTAAAAGTTATTTTCTTGAAATAGCAAAATCCCCACAATCCTCAGCATTTTTTTTTCTGAGATCAATACCTGACTGACTTCAGTTCTAGCTCACAGAATAACAAATTTTTCAGTTTACAACTGGTTTTGGAAACCTCAGGCTTTCTTAACAAAAGTAGGGCACACAAAGTAATTAAAAAGTAACCACTGAGGAGGAGCAGATGTTTCCTACTCAAAATTACATGTTGCAAGGAGTGAGGGGAGGGGGTCTGGGGAGAGGGTTTGGAGAGGGGCAGTGGGTCATCTATGTACACTTTAGAGTTAAAACACCAGTTTGAAAGACCACAACAAACTTGATATATAAATGTATGAATTCCGGAGGCATGAATTTCAATGAATGCTTTTTTCAATTTTTGTTCCTGCGGTTTGTGCTTCTAGAGAATGTTTTTAACCTAGCTTCACTAAGGCAAAATGGTATGATTTCCATATATTTTATATCCATATACATTCTAACTTCACAGGGATAGATCTATTTACCAAATGCTACAGAATTTAAGCAGAAATCAAGGCTCAATATCTCAGGGATTTTTGTGTCTAGCCAGAGCAAACGGTTTGTGTCCTTTGAATGATTAAAGTATTTTGAAGGCTCTTAGGATTGTCTTGCTTGAATCTCTAGTGTGTTTATTTCTTTGTCTCAGGTAGAAATCAACTGAGGTGAATTTAATTACATTTTTTTGTTGGAGAAGACACCTCTAGCTCTGGAATCTTCTTAACTAATAGCTTGAGACTATGATACATGAGACAGACTGACAGGAAACAACCAGCTGGATTGTTTCAAACAAGAATTTCTGCAAAGACACTCTTACATGGAGGGGAGAATGCAGCTACAATTAGAGGACTTGCCCAGTGCTACTGGATGTTGCAGCGCCCTGTACCAGGGTCTTGGAAAGCAAATGGGAAAGGTATTTAGACACATGCAAATACATGCCAGCCAAACAGCTGATAAAAGTCTCTGTGTTCATTATTTTCTCCACCAAAGTTGGCACAGACTATTGTAAAATCATAAAATAAAAAATATTATCTCTTGTCGTCCAATTTCAGATGGCATTTCCCAGCACAGATGCAGCTGTTCAGACAATCATCTTGGTATTGAAGGACATCTGGATAACGGACAGCACAAGAGCATCAGAATATGTAGAAAATAGGATGGTAAAAATTTATGGCAGTTCTGGGTTGGAATTACTCTAAAGTGCCCTAGCAAGTATTAGAAAAACTGACATTTCAGATAAGCAACCAGCTTATCTAAACATTATTTATGAGGCAATCACATCTTTTTTTGCAGGAAGGGAGATGAAATTGTAATGCCAATTTAAAAAAAAAATAAAAATTCACTACTGAGGAGAAAATCAAAACAGTTTGAAACAGTCTTCTGATAATTAGGCAAAAACTATTACAAAGTACAATATGGGAAAAAGTCTGGACAGATCTTTGTGCAAGGAATTAATTGTTACTTTGTTGTTGAATGTTCCCAAAAAATAGATTTGACATTGTATTAGGTTTGCATGGGTGGGGGAGGGGGGAAACATTTTATCTCTTTCTCTCTCCCTCTGTTTTAGGATTTTTCCTGTTTTCCAATATATCTACCATTTTTTATTATTCTTTATAAACGACTATAGTCAAATTTAGAAAAAATATTATAATAGTGTATTTGAAAATAATATGAAAAATATTGTCTATGTATGGGAAATATAACTGCTCTTTTTACATATGCTGAGAGTTCCAAGACTTAAACACATGTGCATGCATACACACAAGAACTGCCTCTCCAGCTCTGCCTACACTGCCTGTCCACAGGATCACAAACAATACACCCACAGGGAAATTTAGTCCCTTACAGCCAACTAGTTCCCAGAATTAGCAGAAATGTAAATCATGTGAGGTGCTGAGAAGTCTGATGACTCTTGTGTATCTGCCTGAGCCAGAATAAGAGCACTCACAGAGATTTAAAAGAATCAAAGGGTATTACAAGGATAAAGCAGAGTATTAACAAGGGTAATTTCTGAGGAAATGAGGCCAGAGGATGAGGTACATGCTGCACTGCATAGTGTCCAAGACAGACCCCCTCTGAATCCTTCATTCTAGCAGTTCTGTGTTATGCACATGAAATAAATGAAAACCTGCTACAGAAAGATAGGCTAAGAGGAGGAGTTCAAACTTAGTGATTTCAGATGAGAGAAATTTCTGTCAATTCCTTACTTCTGCAGAGAATCAAATCCAAAGCTTCAGCAGATTTGTCTGAACAGTCCTGCAGATTGACAGCAGGACTGAAATGATACCTTTTTTGGTCCTCTCCCTGGGTAAAGACACAGAGTACTACTTCAGTCATAAGCAAAGCTTTCTCTGCCAAGGCTTAAAATCCTGTCTTCTTTCAGGGCTCACATCACTTATATCCCCAACATTTAAGTGTTCTTGTTCAAATGGGATAAAGGTTAATTTTGACAGAAAAGACCTAAAGAGTCAAATCCCATCTCCTTGAACATTACTGTGAGCTAACGGGTAGAAACATAACAGTATGAAAAATTTAATTTGTTGGATCATTAAAGATAATTTGTATGAGTAAAGATACAATTGGCCAATTTACAAAGAGGTCAGGTAAGGCAACAAATGATTTAAGAGAGAAAAACTACTAGGTGTTTAAACAACAAAAATATTTACCATGGCTGTTTTCAGAGACAGCATTTCAGCTCTCTCTCATCATGCCTACTTGATAAAAGCAGTAACGGAAGAGCTATTTTAATTACAAAGAGGCAGTGTAGCACACACCACTATTTGGCGGTTGGGTGGCATTACTGCTGAGTAACGCAGAAAGTTGCCAGAGATAACATCTTCATTAGTGAGACTATGATGTCCTACACTGACTTGCACATAGGTCCACCAGGCTGAAAAACAAATGCTATAGATTAACCCTTCAAACATCATGAACAATTTTGCTGCATGTTTCCTGAAGAGAAAGGAGAATTATAAAATAATCTGGTGGCTGATGCAGACAGCCATGTGGTAGCCCGTTTCCCTTTCTGCCATACACATCTGAGGCACTCCTCTGTTTGACATGAGCCCTTTACCCACTGCTCACCTTCCCTTTTTATGTGTCAGTAAAAGCCTAGTACAAACAAATTAAGGTAGTTCAGAGCACATCCCTGGGTTTCACCAACTCTTCGGCTACCAGGCATAGGACAGATTAAAACTCCACAGATGTGAGGAGCAGAGATATTATAGCAAAGCAGTAGTGCCACTACAGATAAGGTTAAGATGGCACTTCCATTATAAACACCTATTCACAGTGGCTTATAACTTCAGGCTAAAAATTTCTCTCAGGCTGAAACTGGACATATTTGAGCTTAGCTTGGTAATGGTTTTCCCTGTCTCTTCATACCATTTTGATTAGGTGTTTGTGATATGAGAATGCAAACAAATATATGTCTCTGGTAGTTTCAAATGGCGACGAAATGTGTTTCTTTCATTAAAAGCCTGGAGGCCAAGTGTTCCTATCATGCTAACAGCCATTTTATTTTCCATTATTTCCTCCCAAAAGATGATTTTTAAAGGGACAAAATTTACACCATTTTTTTCCAAGAACCATTCAGGGCAGCTAAGGGATGTGGTCCCTGCCTGCTGGCTCTGAAGGATGTGCAGTGTCCCTCTGAGTCTCAGGAGCTCACAGTGCTCACCAGCACCATGCAGTTCAGGCCAGCCTTTGCTTAGGTCTTGGATAAAAGCCTCCTTTGGAAAAACAGTACTTTTGGGAGTCCAACATATTAACCAAAACTTCCATAGTTTGGAATGAGGAAAAAACAAGTGCCACTGTATAGCACACAAACTCATTATTTTAATGAGGCATCTATTCTAATTGTCTAATTTATTTTGAATTATGCCTCATTTATTAAAACCCTGCATTTTTGTTTGGATCTTTAATGAAGGATGTAATGAAATCCCTAAATACAGTACTGTCTTTTTTTTTCCTGTGGCCATTTCCTCCTATAAAGTTTAGAATTTTTGTCAGATATTATAATTTTTCATCAATCATCCAAAGCAATAAAGTACAAAGTCTTACTTGCCTGTCTGTCTATCTGCCTGGCTCTATTCACAGTAGTATCCACTTCAACAGGTATTTAAAACAATAAATTATTGCAATAAACCTGTTGAATGAGACAAATTTTTCTTACTTTTTTGTTTGTATTTATCATGCACCAAGATACATACTGAATTATTCTATCACAAGCAATGCACAGAGCCATGAAAACATGGTTTTAATGAGCTTAGAGTATCCTGTATCTATCAAAGAATATTTTTCAGGAGTCAGACTCACAGTGGGCAAAGAACAAATAAGACAAAGAAATGAGAACAGGAAGAGGAGAGAAAAAAAGGTATACCAACATTTGGAGAGGGAATATAAAAAATGATTTGACTTAGTTATTCTTGATATTTTTCAAAATTTATTTCTAATTTCCCTTGTGAATTTAAATTTTTCCCAGCATAGCCTGTGCACGCTGTAACTCCTTCGTAATTCTGGAACATGTGTGGTATGTATAATCTTCAGGGTACCAGGCTGCAGTGAGCTTGCTGTGCTGGGAACAGACACATGATGGCTTCATGTGAAGGAAATCTCCTTAAAGGCTGTGGGGAACCATCCTGGTATTCATTTCAGATGGGAGACATTCAGATGGGGCAGATATAGACAGCAGTGTGATGCATGTGGAAGGAGATTACATGTTTCTTACTCTGGTCACTCCATGTGGAAAAGTGGAAAGAAGCTAAAGGCAAAACCAAGTAAAAAGGGATTTGTTGTTGTTTTTTGAAAAAGAGACCAGAAAGAGGACAGGATAACGGTTATAACTATAATGATAGAGCAACAAATATAGGAAATTTTTAGATGTAACACACTCAGCAGCAAGCCGCCCACTGAAACAGGAAAGCAATGATTTGGGTGCCTGCATCCCCGCTACCCTGAGTCCATCAGGAGTGACAGCAGCACCTGGAGAGCCCCACGGTGGCTCTGCCCCCTCTCCCAGGACTCCAGCAGGCACCAGGGCAGCACGGGCTCAGCAGGAGCTGATTTACTCAGCTCCTCAGCAAAGCAAATTGGCTGTGCTGAGCTCGGTGCCACCTCGCTTAGGTTGTTACCACTGTTTGAATTTACATCTGCCTCAGGTTTCTCTGCATTACACTGCAGGCACTTTTGCTGGGTAAACCTACAGAAAGATTGTAGAAAGACAGTTTTTAGATGAATTATAGTCCTATGGAATTCCTTCTAAAAAATATTATTGTGTTAGTAATATAGTGCAGTAAGCCTCCTCCCAAAATACTGGATACATAGACAGTAGGAACATACACAATTACATTACAGAGAATGAAATAATTGCAAAGGCTATAAGGGAGAGATATAATTATGCTTCAGGGCATAAACCTCAATTTAAAGTTCCCTATAAACTGCTGGTACAGGTAAGGTTTGGATGACAATCCTGTATGGTATATTTTATATTCCTAATTGGATATACTGATTAAAAGCACCTTTCCTGTATTTGTTCTAGAAGAATATTTTCAGTATATATTAACCACCTTTATAAACATGACATAAAAACCTGAGTCAAATGTGGTGAAGAATAACTTTTTAAGTCAGCACGTATATACCAGCAAAATAAAAAAACAACAACCAAGCAATGCAAACCAAAATCCCCAAACTTAGGAATGTTTAGCATTTAGCTTCACATTCCAACTCATAAATGCGGGCATCTATCTCAAATGTTACTTTACTAGGGAATAGATTTATGTGTTATAGTTATGTCAGATGACTGTATGGCTACAAAAATATTCCTTTAAGAGATGGATGTTATTTCTTCTTTGTAGGAAGGATTGGTCATGGTTCAGCAAGACTGCAAAAATATTCTTAATTTAGGTGTGGGCTGGTGATAATTGCTAGTGATTGAATGCCAATGACTGAGAGAGAGGAAAAAAAACATATAATGACAGATGATGGTACAGGAAAGTGCTGCTTACACTGACACTGTATCACTTCATCAGACATTATAAATTAAGGGTAAATTAAATTAGGTTAAATATACGGTTATTTAACAACACTCAACCAAATATTTCTTTGCTGGATAGCAAATAAGGCTTGTATTTAACCAAAGATTAGTGCAACCACTTCTAACACCAATGCAGTTTGTTTTTATAGGACGATCTAAACTGCGCTTTATGTTGACATTTCTATTGCCTACTTAATGAAAGCATATCAAATATGCATGGCAAATAAATAGTGTGTTCCACATAAACCTTCCCTGCATACCCCCTCTCTTTTCTTCTTTGAAATATATTTATTCTAATAAAAATGCATATCACTACAACGTAACTAAATCTTATTTTCATTTTTTCCAGACAAGAAACACAAATCTAGATTGTTGTAACTATGGCTGTACCACTGTTTTAAAACACAGCCCTGAGCTGTACCTCTGCCTCCCTCTAAAGAGTCAGTCTGCTGAGAAAGCACCCTTGTGACAGAACAGATTAAGACTATCTGAAATTCCTTAATCTACTGTCCATGTAGACAGCGCTGTTGCATCGCACATGATGCACCAACAGAAATCAGACCTGGCAGCACATCCTGACTTCATTCTTCAGCCTGCACAGCTGAACTGAGCTCTGTGCCCATCGAGAGCAGGGGAACACCTCGTTTGATAGTCTGGTTAGTTCTAGGAATGGGGGGTGCACTTCCAATACAGTGTTCAATTTGTCTGTTCGAACATATATTATGAATTAAACTATCAAATGAACAAATCAAAACATATGTCTATTGTGCATGTCTTCTGGATACTTGTAAATAAGTCTAAAGATACAAGAAAGATTGCAATTTTCATTTAAGTGATGTAATTAAATCTGTTTCTTATTTGAGTGCCCTACTCAGCTTGAGCACAGAGTGGGAAACTCATTTTTATGTGCAAATATATGAATGTAAAGGCATTCATTATTAATTTTAAATTTCTTTTTTAATTCACAAAGGCATTTCAAACAATATTGCAAAGTATTTTTTTAAGATAACACAAATATTGTATTCTTTTGGTATCTTCAAGTACAGAAACTACAAAACTCAAATTCTTTAGCTCAATAGATTCTGAAACCAATGTATATTCCTGCACACCTTCAGGTTCTGTCATTTTATAAAGAATTTTAATGCTAGTCCACCTGGTAATTCACTTTGGCATGTCTTCATATACCACTGACAGTAATACGACTCATTTTGGGTGATTAACTTAACCCCCAGTATTACAAGTGCCTTGCTACATTAGCATATCTTTCAAAGAATAGTTGCAATGTGAGAAAATTGCCTGTAGGATTATTTGCAACTAGGAACCTGTGAAATGTAAAATAAAATTGAAGACTATAAAGTAAAACATCAAAGATACCTAAAATATTAATAGCCACTGCTCCAAAAAGTAATTTAGAAGACTTGAACGAGGGAGTGAAAATTACTAATTTAAAACCAGATAGCCTTGGCAAAACAAAGTCAGAAGTTTTGAACAAACAATAGATAATATGAATTCAATGTATACACAACATGAAAAGAATGCAAGCAATACTAGCAGCTCTAGTAACTGAACAGACTGGGACAGAAATGCCTGACCAAGCAAGCAACTAGAGCTATACAAATGAAACAACAAAGTTGCATTATATTGCTTGTAGGCTACCGAAGAGAAAGCAAAACAAGTGCTCTTTAATCCATCTAGTTTTCTGTTATACTTTCATTCTAATTGAATGCAGACAGAATTTGTGGGCAGAAGGATTTTTGTTTTAATTGAAGAATTTGGAGCTGACAGCCATTGTCACGCTGCTCCAAATCATGTTTTCACCTGCTCTCTGTAAACCACGCTGCAAGTTTCAGTTGGGTTTCTGTGGGAGATTACAAGCTTCAAAGCTAAACCTGTTTCCCTTTGGATACGTGCTTTTTCTTTTAATAAATTTCAGAACGAAGAAATAAACTCAGATGAATCATAAAGGCACAGAAAGTAGGAGGAAAAAGTCTCTAGTCTTGAATCAGGCCCTGATTCTGCATGACAAATGGCAGAGCTTCAGGTTGGATTCATGTTTAATCTTCCTACCCAACCATTGTCCCAGAGGTGTTCTGATGTACTCACACATCTGCTGCTTGGAGCCCCAACAGGGGCCAAGGGCAGGAGCAGACAGCCCACGGGTCCCTGGGGCTGCTGCTGCCCAGGGCTGCCCAGCCTCCACTCCCGCTGTGCTGGGGTGTCCCCAGGCTCAGGATGTCTGAATGAAATTCAGGGCACCTTCAATACTGCTCCCAGGCCCGTGGAACATCTGCAGGTGAGAGCAACAGGATGCACTGTTCTGGTCTGCTCCTGGCTCTGAGGGGTGAATCCAGGTCCAAGCCTTGGTAGGAGGCTGGGATTCACTGAAACCCACACTTGGCATCTGAACCTCTTTAACCTGTTGTTGCCAGGACTGCTCTGTGAAAACCCTTTCATGTCAGAAGTCTCCCATGGTAAGGCATTAGTGCATGTTCTACAGAAAACAACATGGTTTGGGTTAAACAGAAGCTGCTTTAGTGAATAAAGAGGTCTTTTTAAATCTCTAAGACCTGTGATCCTGCTGTTTCCATAGACACTTACAGTCTATAGTACAAGATGATAAAAAACTGAACTTGTCTGGGAAGATCCAATGCTTAGAAATGTCGAGAATTCCACCAGCTGTGTCTAAAACAAGAGAAGAGTTTTCAGTATTAAATACTCCAGACTAAATTCTGTAATTCTTGACACTGGTTTTTTTATTAACCTGTGATTAATTTATCACAAGACCCTACTATCATGCTCACTTATACCATGATACAGTGTGAATAAAAGGATTAAAAAACCCAGAGTTGATACTGCATTTCTAGTTTATGTTTAATAGTCAGAGGAGGAAGCTCTTTGAAACTGACCAATCCATCCAAGCAGCAAACAGAAAAACAACACCAGCAGCTATTTTCAGATGACTTACTCTAAACACCAACAAGAATACAATACCTTTAAAAAAAAGGTGCTTTTTGTTCTTCTTTGAGCAATACATGTAGAGCAATAAGGTAAAGGCACCTAACAGTGAATGATTCACTTTTCTATAATAATGTCTGGAGCCTCTCCTCATTGTGACCTGCTTACAAGGTAGCAGAAATCGCCTTTGAAATGACTTAACTGAATAATAAGGATTATTCTATGGATAACCTACAGCAAGTCTGCTGTATCTGCTATTTAATGCCTTCTTCCCCAAAGGGAATCTTTCTAAAGAGCACTAAATTTCATTATATTGACAAAGATGTGATTCCCATCTATCCTTTATGGCTTCTTTGGACAACCAATGACCAGGGATCATTCAGAGCAGCAGGAAGAATCTAAATCAGTGTGGTCTGAGGGGATTAGACCCACTTTTCACCAATGTGAATGATGCAATGAAGGCATTTTGACTCCAGTTACAGAAATCATCAGGAAATTGCAATGCTTCTGTACTGGGATTTAAGAACAAAGTTATTCTTCACTATAAAATAAAGCTCAGCTGAGCCAAACTTAATTGGTATTAATGGTTTCCCAAAATTATTTTCTATCTGCCTGCTTCTATGTATCATGAGCTATCTGGCCAAAAGTGTTTCATCCAGTGAGAGCAAATGAGTGACCTTTGTAGTGAAATCTGTAATAACTACACTGTTCAAACAGACATTCTAGTAAAAGAGCAGAAAAAAAGTATTATGCAGAGATAAGACTGTTAAATGAGGACTAAATGACCATTGGCTGTTTGTTATTAATTTCACTATTGATTTCTGAAATCAATGACTTGATGTACCCTACAGATGCTGGATTCTCTACTCAATAAATGTGTACACCAGGATTCCCATAACAGAAGTCAGTGCTGATTTCTATGAGCAGTGTCTCATTTGCTATGAAATGGAAAGGGACTGTTAAGCCAATTTTTTTTTCCTTTTTCTTTTCAGCTTTTCACTTGGTACCAGAAATTTGGAGAGAGAATTATGCTTCTCTCAGCTGTGAAAGACTGTGTCTTGGCAGTCTTCATTCTGTGGATCTATGATCCTGAGGCTGGTTGCCGCAGATGTCATGAGCAGGCACATGGAGGGTTTTCAGCAGCTGAATATTTGGAAATGCATTAGTATACTGATTGTTTCATATTTTCATGGGGAGTGATGCTTTATGTGAGGCTACCTGGGCTAGAATGCTCTCACCTGAGCTGGTAGCTTGACTGGCACTCACATACCCACTAAACAGGGAGGGAAAGACAAGTTTCAGCTTTGAAAACATATTCAATACTTATACCAGTACATTAATTTTTTACCAGCTGGGGTAGCTGGCAAAAAAAGGCTTAAAATTTTGAACATTTTTGTTTTCTTTTATTTTCTGAGTATTTCCATTCTATTCAGGACCATACAACGCTGTGACTGTAAGAAATATTTCTTGCTGAAGTCCATGACAGTTCTATCAGAATTTATAGTCATTTGACTTTTGTATGTGTGTTGATAACAGAACTATTTATTACAGAAGCCTAAAGTGTCTCTTTGAAAAGAAATTACAAAACATAAATTTGGCCTTCTATAAAAATATCCTGTAAAAAGATTATTTTCATGAATAGCAAGACTTTGCTTCAATTTATATATCTGTTTGCAATTTCTAAAGACACTTTTAGATAAATCTCATTTCTATGAGGATTTGATAAGACAACTCTGTGGAAATAATAAACAGATTCTGTTTATAAAGGACTTGCTAACTAGCACTCAAAAAAGGCTTTTATGTGTGAGGTCTTTTTCTTTGAATTGATCTTCACTGATCTATTATCATAGGATAATCTATTATCTATTATCATAGGATCCCATTCAGTTCATAAGTATACAGAGACTTGATTTTGTCTGAATCCAGATAAAAAAAGAAAAATTCAGTGTTTCTTGGAACAGTAGGTGAACGCAGTATAATGACATTTATAT
The DNA here is from genome assembly GCF_031753505.1 of Anomalospiza imberbis. Taxonomy (NCBI): domain Eukaryota; kingdom Metazoa; phylum Chordata; class Aves; order Passeriformes; family Viduidae; genus Anomalospiza; species Anomalospiza imberbis. Next base: position 18,091,968 of record NC_089689.1, on the reverse strand, counting down.
TAAAAAAACCCTCCCAAACCCCAAAAGTTCCTGTTTCCACCATTTCAGGGTTCTTGGGGAGATCTCATAATGTTGTACCTACAATGTCAGACTGATTTCTTATCTGGTAGTATTCACACCTAGTGATTAGTGTGTTCACTAACTAGTTTATCAAGGAAGGAGGATCTGACCTACTTTTCTCCGATTTCCCATTGTCCTTAATAAGGATTGTAGAATTAATGTACTGAGACATGCTGAAAAGTTCAGATTTTCATAATTACAGGAAGCCCAAACTCCCAAAAATAACAGATTAATGTGAATGAATGGATTAATTTATGACCTTCACGTGCAAATATTTAAATACTTAATGAGAAGAGACTTCAGGAGTAACAGGCAAGTTTCCAGTGGTAATTCATTATGTTCAGGAGAAATGGACAGGATGTTTTTTTCTGAAATATCCCTAAAGAAGAGAGCCAATATGATACTACAACTGGCCAGTTTTATTCTGCTGCCCATTCCCACTCAACTCAACCATCAAAACTAGAATTTGTGCATTTGAGAAGTTGATTTATCTGATCTGATTCACACAAAATTAAGGAATATGAAAATCCGACTTACTTTCCCATTGCAGAACTTTGTATTGTAGAGCCTCCTGTAACTAGTGTAGACCAACAATAAATTCTTTCCTCTGCTCAAAGACATGAGACAGGATAATGCAAGACAATGGGAAAGAAGAACCATCCTAGATTGCAGGTCCCTTTCCCACAGTAGGCAGCTGTGAGTAACTCTGAAAGATTCGAGCATGAAGTCTCCAGCATCAAAGGTTACTGATGAAATCTTCCTGCACCATACATTTGTTGCCATCTGATCTGGCTGTCTGGGACAGACTCAGGAAATAGTGCAAAAACACATGGCCCAAATATTTTCAGATCTGTTATCTCTAAAATATTACAAAGGAATTGTAGTTCAGAAATATAAAGAATAATAATAATAATTTAAAAAAGCTTGATTTTAAAAGCCCTTTTTTACCACCACAATTTGTGGAAGAAAATAGAAAACATAAAACACTTCACCATTATTTTAATAGATACATCATATTCCCGAGCATCAGAATTAAAAAGGTATAATTTTTGTATTTATAACCTCTATCCTCATTTGCAGTGAAAATCTTACACTATTTTTAAAGATATTTCACTTGGAATACTTACCTACTTTGCTATTTTGCTTTTATTTATTGTTATTACATACTTTATTCCTTCTATGAAAAGAAATGGCAAAAGACTAACTCATTACACAGGATCTCATAAAACTCACATTTCTTGGGAAAAAATGGTTTATGCTAAGATTGCTACTGACAAGTACTTTTTTAATTGCTAGAAATGTATACACAAAGAATACAGTAGATCTTAGCACTGATATGGCTGCTGAGACTACAGTAATCTTCTCTGTATCAGAAGTCAGTGCCATAATTTTATTCTCTAGAGGGTATGACTTGATTAGGGCAGTCCCATTGTTTCATCTGAAGTCTTAGCAGATTAATACTTTCATCAGGGCATCAATTTGTCCCACTTTTCTTTCTGCTGCTCTTTGTGAGTGACACAGCCAAAGGAATGCACCTCTTTAAACTGTCATTCAGTTTAACTCCTCCTCTGCAATTATACTCGCATGCATAATACATCATAACAAATTGGATTTTGCAAAGAAGTAACAACAGAAATTACATTTGCTTGTGGCATAAGATATAAACTGTTCTAATAGAGAAGGGGGGGATGTGAGCAAGAGACAAAAAAATCTAATGACTTAAAACCACTTATAGAAAAGAGTTCCTTCTATTTTTCCAAGGTTTCTCCTTCTAATTTAGCATAAAGACCAATTGAAAAAGCAGAATGAAAGAAAAAAAAAGGAAATATTAAAACAAATTAAAGAGCTTTTCTAAAAAATTGTACAACGTGTTTGTGGTTTTAGCAGAAAAGTTTGCTTCTGGCTTTAGAGGTTGAATATAATTGCCTTACTTCAAGGAATACTTTTTGTTTGAGTAAAAATTATAACAGAGACAACATCAGGTGAAAAATCACATAGGAGAAATATCTTCACCAGATCTCCTGGCTGGAATAAGGAACTTCCATTTCCCTTTGATGAGTAAAAGCCCCTGCCTTATACACCAAACTCTGTGATGGTTTTCCAAGTCTCTCTAAGTCTAGAAGACTCAGTGGCTGATTATTCCTCCTCCATGCATCTATTTGGAGTTACTGAAGACAAGAGGCAACCCAGAATACCATTAAAGTAGTTGACTGGAGCCAAAAACATATCCCCAGTGTGCATGGGACTTCAAGACAGCAACCAGATAAGTTGTCTGCTCCAGATCCCTCAAAAAAAGCAAAATATGCATTTGGCAGAATATCAGCAAAAAGTCTTTTGGTTTATAAAATAATTTAGATGAAAGGGATTAATGTTTCCAGTAGAACACTGAAATCATTCTAATGTTTTAACTCTGACATTGTCTTCAAGATATCCTTTAAAACTTAAACCATGTTTTTTCCAGGAAATTTTTTTTTTTTTAACTTCAGCTAAGTTCATTTCTGTGGTAGGAGCTCCACTTCATTTGAAAAATAAAGAGGGATGAAGGAGAGATCAGCTTTGCTGGTATTATATCTTTAATCTTTAAAAAATAATGCATGTTTGGCTCAATATTTAAAAAATAAAATTTTGTGGGTAAAATCTGAACATTTAATGTGGGAGTTCCTCAAACTTCAATATCATAAAAACATACATGTATGCAAGAAAGATAAAAGGAAAGATCAGGAAATAAATAATTGAAAATACAAAAGCCAAAGCACAACTCCCAAAACTGGTAAATAGTGTCATCTTAATGAATTCAAAGCTTTTTTTAGCATAGACTTTATAATGATAGATATTCCCTGGAATGTTTCACTTAGCTTGAGGATAGTAGCAGTAACACAGGTGGCATGCTGAAGCTGTAAGTGATCTAGATGTAAGGGGAAACTGTGATAATTCATAGGAGGTGGGAGTTTAGACAGTGAACATTTCAAAATACTCATGTTAGGAAGATGGAGCATATCTGTATAGATAAGGGATTTATTCTTATTCCCTCTAAAACTGTGTCCTATTAACTTTTACCTTAATGATGGATGATAGCTCCAGGACCCTTGCAAGACCTCACAACAAGGAAGCATTATACTGTGAATTATGTGGAGAGCAGAAATTAGCAGCAAGATGACACTTTCTAGACCAGTCTTAAAATAACCAGGTACCGTCTTTCTTATAATTAAGCCAAGAACTTCCTTCTCAATTAGACTGGCAGAAAATCCTGCTCAATGACACTGGCAGGTGGATATGTAGTTATTTCCAATAGTGTTAGTGTTTGTCACAGGGATAGAAATGAATTAGAACTGGGAAACGGGAGAGCCTTATGTGAACAGGCAAGTTTGGCTGCCAGTTATTTAGGCTGCGGTGGCAGGCTGTTATCCGAGATACAGCCACAGCCAAAACTGAGAAAAGTCCTATCTTTTCAGCACAGACTGTGTTTGCCTACTCTTCTTATTGGGATGAGACTTTTGGTTGCTTACACAATAATTATCATATTAGTGGCCATTTAGAAGTGCCCTCCAGCTACTTTTTTCCACACACTAAAACTCCACAAACAAACCACTGGAATTTCACTATGAGTAAAATGAATATCTGTGGCAAATGATTAAAGAGCAGGTTCTAAGCACGTTTCTGTATTTAGTATCTTCCTGTCACAACCCTTTGTTACAGTAAAACTACATTTGCTATATTAATCTTTGGCTTGCACATTTATTTTTATACTAATTATATGACTATTTTGTTACACAGGTAATTGAGGGACTTGTCAATTAAATTCTCATTTCTATTCAAGTGGGATGAGTCTGCTCTTTGTACCTTATGCACATGCAAAGAAGTCTGCCTCTTATAAACTACTACTACTTTGCTTGATATATGCAGGTTTTTACAGTTTATCAGATATTATGCTGAAAACTTCCATTCTCTTTTTTTTTTTTTTTTTTTTTGCAATGCAGTGCTGCATAAGAAGGAACTCTGTATTCATTTTCCAGACCATATTTTAAAGTCCATTTTTTAAAGTTTAAAAATAATAATGAAAATCTCCACTGGATTATGTCCAAAGATCATAATCAGGTCTGTACCTGGATGAGATTTGTTTAATCATTTTTCCCTTCTGTTGAAGTTAGACAGCACATTTCATGGCACTAGGCCTTCTTGACAAAAAGAAATTCATTTCTAAGGCTAGGGCAAGCAGAATACTTGCATGTTAACAGATAGTTCTGTCCACTATATAATAGGTAATTTCCCACAGGAAATGTGCTGACACTGATCTACCTTTTCATGATTTTCATACTAATCAAAGTGTGCAACAGCATCACAGGTAATGATACCATTTAAAACAATTTTTTCGCTTTTTGGCATTCCTTTGTATTTGATGCAAGCACAAACAGTACAGTATTATGTAGTACAGATAATAAAAGTATAGGTCCTTTCCCTTTGTCTAAAATGAACAAGAAGTTGACTAGCAGCAACAGGTGGTGGAAAAAATAAATTGCATTCAGGAAATTCCATCACTTAATAATTTAGGGTGTAATTAATAATACAGGAAAATTGATTAATTATTTTTATGAGTTTTAGCCTACTGTGTCCTTCTCAATACACGGAGGATTTGCGGTCGAAATCAAAGCAAGTCCGACGGTTCAGCTCAATGACTTCTAAGACTTGCACATCAAACTTCATAAAACAGTGCACACACTGATCTGGAGTAGTGGATACACAGGTTTGGGTTCAAATTAAAGGCTGGAAAAGAAAGGGGGTATTGGCTTCACCCCTTAATTCACGTTACATTATCCTGCACAGAGTTTAATTGCCCACAGACTGCAGAAATGGTCCAACTGTTTCCTCATAGCATACAACATATGATATAGATATTTATTGGTCTTGCAGTGGTGGAAAAGACTCAGAGGACTGGGAGGTCCAGTAACCTCCTTAACTTTTAAGTACTTAATGAACCTTCTTGACAAAGCTAGAAATCTTGTGAGACAAGGCTTTTAGAAACTACCCAGTCCTGTCTATTTCTATCCAGATGAGAGGTACCAAGACAGCAGCTTATATAATTAGATCCATGGTTGAGTCACACTTTTTTCACTCATAGGACACCCTTGAAATTTGTCAATACAAGATGCTGTTATTGAGATGTTATTGATTATATTAAAGATTTGTTTTGAAACAGAGAACTTGGTAATGGTAAGGACTTGAATCACACCTATTACCTTGTTACTCTCAACGATGAGATCCATTGAAAGGCCTTCCCAAATCCCAAGGGCTTCTCTGCCCAGAGCTGCTGCACAATAATATAATTTCAGTCCTGACATTTCATCACACATCACATCCTGCATTGAAACACCTGGATTTAGTATGGATCTTCCCTACTTTAAGAAAAACAGAAAAAATTGCAACCATAGGACATTCCTGACTGAAGCAATCAATGCATCATTGTAACAAGAACTTTAATCATAGCCTAGCTAAGGAGAATGAAAACAGTGCAATGGTAGCAGGACTGATGAGCCAACAAACCTTGTTGCCCACCAGGAATGCCAGTGCTGTGGGTGGATAGTTAAAGGACAGAAACCCCCTTGATTTCTGGTACAACAGTTCATGCCTGTCAGCAATACAAACTGGTCTCTTCCTTCTTCAAAGATGCCATTATTTTCCAGGTGTCACTGATTAGATGATCCTAAATATCCAATTCAATTTATCTAGTGATAATCAAGATATACTTTAAAAGGCTGGACAAAACTTAACTGTAAATCTATTAAAGGATTGATACAATTCTAGACTTGAAAGAACCATTACTAAACCAGAGAATGACACTGAAAATGCTTAGAGATTGAAATGGATCTGTAACTGTAAATAGATGGAAGACATTCACCCTTATTGTACAAATGCATTCAACAACAGTCTCCCCGACAATATCTTGGTATCTTTTGGAAGAGGTGACAAAAGTACATGGCTTTTAATTCTTCCCAAGCCGTCATAATGATTTTTTTTTTGCTTCATTCATTTGTGGCATCCCACATTACTCCATTCTCTCCAGTCATTTTCTATATTTCTCTCAATCACCAAGGGGAATTTGTCAGATCATCTAGAGTTGTATGTCATTAAAACATTGATGATATTCAGCTCTTTCTATATTTTACCACAACTCAAGTACACAAAGTGCTTAGATAAAATCAATTTATTTATAAAAACATCAGGCTGCATTTGAATATAAAAAAGAGCATTGAGAGGCAGGGGGAGAAATTACAAAGAATATGAAGGAAGGTGAATTCTTCTTTGACTGAAAATGTGCCCCAAATCAACCAGTTATATATACAGCCTGAGAGTATATGGATCCCTTGATGCAACTAAGTTACACAGTACTATCCATAAGCAGCAGTTTCTATTATCACTGATTGCTACAAGGTTCCATCCCATTTTGGCAGATGAAGCCCAGTTTTTGGTTATTTACATGTGTCACCTCTCAGCTGGATTGCAGCCATGTAGTTCCTGGGCATGAAGCCATCACACCTTAGGAAATTCCAATTAGTACAACATGCTGTAATACATGAGCTGCCCTGAGCAAATCTATCCTCTCTTACAGGGACTTCTTTTTGATTCCTAAAGCAAGGGAAAAACTCAGTTACCACTTTCAAGACAAACAATAGCCTGGGGCCAAGATTTTTAGAAGACTAAATTTTGATATCAACAACCTTAAAATACATCTTTACTCTTTCAGTACCATAAAGCTCAGAAAGGGAGTTACAACTCGTCTACATAGGAGACAGAACATCCCCAATGATGGAAGACAAAAGTAAATTCAGTGTGCACTTCTGTGATCATACAATATTTATGAAATACTTATTGTTACTAGAGAAAAGAGAAGAGAGAGAAGAGAAGAGAAGAGAAGAGAAGAGAAGAGAAGAGAAGAGAAGAGAAGAGAAGAGAAAAAGAGAAGAGATAAAAGAAAAATAATCAACACAAACAATAATGCTATCAAAATCATAGCTTCCACTATAGATGTTTTTGCCCCTAGGGAGAATACTTTGAGAATGAAAAAGAACACACAATAAGGAAATAAAATAATAAATATTAAACAGATGTTTCCTAATAATCTGCTGAAAGGCACTCTCACGAGATTAATGAGTGCAGCACAATGTCTATGTAGAGCTGAGAGCATGGAGTACCTGACCAGGAAGTCATGTTCCAGTAATTTAGTTCTTTCTTTTCCAGCTAATATCAAATCTGTGGTTTAAAATAGACATTATTTTTTAAATGAGCATATTCCTCACAAAAGAGAAGGTGCCAGTGTAGTGACAAAAGTTTCATTACTATCTACTGAGCACCCACTATCATCTTTCTGAAAAGAGCCCAGCTCTTTACAGAGGACAAATTTCTGTCTTGAAACTGACACTGCTGCTGGCAGTCTCAGATCACAGGCCATGGGACACTGGCACTTTCATTTTCTCTCCTCTGGTGATTTTCCCTCCCAGTGGGATGAGCAAATCTGTGCTGGTGCTGGAACAGAGGCTGCCAGGTTGCTGCCTGTGCCACCTGCACTGCACCTGGTGCTGTGCCCAGCCCAGGGCTGCTGTCTCCAGGGCCCTATCCAGCACCTTTCTAAAGCAGTATATTGACTCTGTAAGACAGAGATTCCTACTGCAACTGCCACACATGAGGAAAGGATGCCAACTCTATCAATGATGAGTGTTCTGCTTGCCATGTTGAAAATGTTTGTCCTGTTGTGCATATCCATAAATTAAGCAGCTGTTTTTTCCCAATTAAACACAGCCCTTACAATTTATAATAGGTCATTCAGAAGTGTGTCTAATCTGTCTATCCTCACTAAACAAAAGTCTAGATTCAGGCTTACAAACAAGGAGTCAGTTATAGTGATTAATTGGGAAAAAAAAAGCAGAATAAAAAGCAGGAAAAAAAAAAAAGCTGTGGAGTTGTATTCTTAAAGGATTAACCCTGGGAAAATCTCCAGGCCAATAAAAGAAAAAAAGGACAAGTGTGTCCACACTCCAAACTTGATGGCAAAACTCCTTCTCTGCTATTTCAGGGGATAAGAGCCACTCATGTACAATTAAAAATAACCATGCATTTGCACTTGCTAAACTGACCTTCAGAGCCCATAAGTTTTTTCAGTAAAGGCTATACAAAATACTTTGCAAATTTGTCATCTCAGTATTCAGCTGGTATGCAGATTCCTGCAGACAGGTGAAGCTTGTGTCACAGGTCATTAATCAGATATCCTCCCCCTCGCATACAAGAAAGCATGGCAATTGATCAGTGATCCTTAAATCTTTTTGAAGTCACTGAACAGCAAGAGTTCAACTCTTCTTAGCAACTGAGAAGTTGAATTTCCTTACAAACAAACCACTCTTCTGCCACTGCATTAAATAACTCAAAAGGAAACACTGGAATTCCAGATTGTGTGCAGAGTAATGTATCCTTTGAAAATATTTATTTCTTCCCTCCATTCCACTCCCCTGTTTCTGTGGTGATGAAAAAACACATCTAACCTTTATAACCTTGACACTTGCCTGCAGTAATAATCTTTTCTTATCCATATGAAATGTCATTTTCTGTGACTCTTAAATATGTCATCAGTGACATCTTAAAGCAAATAGTTCAACAGACAAGGACAAAAGCAAAAGACGTCAGCATGAACAACCTCTCCAAACTGAATCTTCTGGTCCATGTGAGTTAGGCTCACTGAAGACTTAAGCAGAAAATGAAGAGTTGAGGATAAAGTAGAGGATAGACTTGGGTTGCTAAATTCAATCTCATCGTAGGGAGAAAGTCACTTAAGAGCAAAAAAGCAAGCTAGCCTCAGCTGTACCTCTTTATCACACTGGCAGTTTTGGAGGGTGAGACTGCAGTTATAGGACAAGGAACATTTCCAGTCCTCATTTCTCCTTTTGTAGTCAAGCTGAACTGGCAGAACTTACTCAATATCTGTATTATTTAATATCCTGTTTGGTTTGGAAACCATTCATTCCATTGTTATGCAATGCTCTCCAGGGCACTGCCTACTCCCCTCTTTGCAGGTTTGGAGTGGATCAGAGCTCTTGAGACCACAGCAATTCAGGCAGGATACAATGAAAAACATAAGGGAGACTGGACAGGTCTCAGATTTCATACATGGTCATGGTGTAGTTATTCTTAATGGATGAATTCTGACTCATAGGATTTCATGCATCTCTATGAGTATCAGATTTATTAAAAATGCCAAAGAGCTGCCATAAAATGAAAGGGAACTGGGGAAAAAATAATTCTCTAAAATTCAAAAAGTCAGTTTGGTGATATTTTCACCCAAGTTTGCTATTTCACTGGCTTTACAGATGTAAAGCTTTTAATCTGCCAAAAACTTTGTCTCCTGCTGGGGAGAAATGGGACTTTTTCTAAAGAAAAGAATGGAAACAGAAAAGAAAATAAAAACTAAGACATTTTCTTACAGATATTTTAGTGAGACTGTTGGTGGTCCTAGAGTTGGTGAAAATTGTGTCTTAGAGAATAAATCAATTCTGGTAAAGTGGTAGATTGTTCGATGACATTTTTTTCTTGAGTGAAAATATTAAACTATCTTTTAAGTGACTTTGAGATATTAGAAAAAAAGAGTGGAGGAAGGATTCTTATCAGAGAAAATAGAGGACAAAGGCAAGTGAATAAAGGTCTTCTCCACGAATTTCTTCTGCAAATCGTCACTGTCTGTTTAGACTGCAAGGATGTCAAATGGGGATAGCTTCCTGCTGGAGCTGCTTCAGGGCCCTGGTAGGTCTGGGCACCACCCCAACAGCCACTTACTATCGCCACTCGTCCTCTTCCACTCTGATATTCACAGCAGCAGGTTGATTATTGGGTTGTAAAATACAAGGGATTTAGTGCTGACTGCAGCACTGAGTGCCTCGTCAAATTCCTCACTGTAGATCATTTTCATAAAATTTGTCAAGGGTCTTGTCTGAACTGTATTTTCACATAGTTAATCCTCTGTCTGTACAGCAATCTGGCCCTGAGTTGCCTGCACTGCAGAACACGCCTGGGCTGACCTCCCTGCACTCCCTGCACATTCATCAGGATGCAACTGGCCCAGCCACCCACTTAGCAGGTCCTGACAAATACTGCCACAGGCACATGTGGACTGACCACAAAGAAAAGTAAAGACAGTGAGGAAATGAAAAAAATCTAGAAAAGGTAATATGAGATTACTGCTGACAGACTTCCCTGAAGTACACTCTGCAATGTGTAGGCACAGTCTGAGAAAGGAGTAAGACATATATCTGACTTCAGGCCCTGAACTTTGGCAGAGTTCACAGAAAAGTTCACTAGGAGCCAAGCTTAGCAATTTATGATAAGGATGAGTTAATAAAATGAAGAATGGACTTAACCAGTGCCCAGCGGTAGTAGTAGAGCAAGTTCAGACTACAAGAAAATGGAGTATTAAAACACAAATTATCTGCTTGACCTTAATACCAGAGAGAAAAATAGCTCAATTTTCCCCATTTGCTGGTCCATTTCAGTTAATTTGCTGTATTTCTGTTTTTCTTTCTTTCTTTTTAATTATGGGTAATGAAACTTTGCCACCTAAGATCCCACTTATGACCGTATTCCCAGTATTTAAGCCCTGCAATTAAAAAACAGGCATTTTTTTCATTCTTCCTCCAATGCCTCACTACTTATATTGTTGAAAATGACCACAAATATCTGCCTAGAGATAGGGGAGAAATGAGGGTAGAACCAGGGAAAGACAGCACAAAAATGCATTGTGTTTCATCTTGACAGACAACAATACTCTCCTTAGGTCATGTTTCCATACTGAAAATTAAATACAGTGGAAAACAATGGAATCATTTTGTAAAGGAAACAAAGATTATATTATTCAAGAAGGAAAGGAAGTAGTACAAAAATAACTCAGGAGGAGAAAAGAAACAAAATGTCAAGAACTGCAACATTTATTTTTGGAAGCTCCATAATTTTGTTTTTAGTAACTCCTCCCTAGCAAACAGTGTTTTCTTCCATACTCCCCTTTAAACACAGGCCATTTCCATTATGCTTGCATCTCCCTAAGTATTTTTAACAGACAGTTTTCTTAGTAAGAAGACTGATATATTAAAAAAACAAACAAACAAAAAAAAAGAGCTGGATGTGCAGCTGAACTGAGAAACAGGATTTTGTTCACTCTCACTAATGGATCAACTGACAGTCAAAAATAGATGACATTTTGTCTGAAGGAAGTCACTTAGCCAAATTCAGTGATGATTTCAGGTGAATTCAACTATAGTTAATTGAAGTCCATTATTTACAAAAGAACATACAAACCTATTAGGTTTCTTGGCTTAAAAGCTGAGAGAAATGTATTGATACAAACATGGTTCAAAAGGTATGGGAAATGCATAAATACAGCCATTTAAACACAGACTATTTTTATTTCTGTAACAACATTAAGATGCCTGATGATCTAAATTTGAGAGCACTGCAGCATACAGTGTTTTATACAGCAACATGGCCAACTTCCTAAAACTTCCTTCTTTACATACATTTTAAATACTCTCCATAAACTGTAAAGTAATACAGGTTGTTGCAAGCTCTTGGCAAGTGATATTTGTAAAGGTATGTTAAAATTTTTTCTTGTGTTCACATCACTGCTTTGTGTTCACAGGAAAAAGCTGCTGAAGACACCTTCATGATCACATTTATTCATTTTGCCTGATTGTAAAAAATGTCTATTAGTAGAATTTTTGCACTGAAAAATATTACTTTGTCAACAATGATCTACTTTACCATATTTCTAATATTTTGCTACATATTCACAAGCCCATTCTCATTTCTGAACTTCAGGCTTATAACTTCTGATAAAAATAAGATTATATTCGATTTTAAATAATCTGCATGTGAAATAATTGTAGTACCTTATAGGGGTGACACTCCAAACTTAAAGCATAATTGAACTCAGAATCCAGTACTAAAGTTTTTACCTCTCAAGGTTGTTTCTAAGTATCCAAGAGGTGCACAGAGGAGAAAAGAAGAAGAAGAAAAGAAAGACTCCTGTTTCTCACTTTCCTGAATTCAGAGTGTTTTGGTATGGCAGTTTTGTACTGACAAAATACTGCAAGGAATAAAATCTTTATATGCACCTTCTATTTAAAATGCAGTATTCTCTTTCTCTTCAGATTGTAGCTACTTAAAAAAACTCAACAAAAAACCATATTGTAATACTGAATGGTGAACAATCACTATCACCCCGAGGCAGTCTCTATGTAATGTAGCAGGAGCCCGTGTTTAAACACACCCGGAACGTCTGACACGCGCTGTACGAGCAGCGCCTGGCACGACTGTGCTGTCCTAGGGCCAAAGACTCTGAACTGCTGCCTGAACCCACAAGCTACAGTTTTTGAAGATCAGGATTAAAATACAGTAGCAATGGGGAAGAGTAAAGATGCTGTTATCCTAGGAATTCATTACTGAGTTATTCGGTTGCATCCTTTCCACAAACACTAAAAATTCCTTAAAAATACACACAAGCCACAAGAACAAAAAGGTGTGTGGGCCTTGGTTGCTGGCTGGGGTTAAACCACGACAACTCCCAAGACTGGGAAGCCTGAAGGCTCACAGCTTCTGGCACCTGGCTCCTTCTCCACCTGCAGCTTTGCATTTTCAAAGCAGGTTCAGTTCCCTGGTAGCAGGCTAAGGGAGGAAGTCTCTGTTTTGAGCAACATCACCAACAGGATGCAGCAAGTGACAGTAGTGGCACACCTGCTGCTGCAGGGAAAGGCATGCCTATCTGCCATCAAACTCACAGTGCAGGCAGGTTTGTTGCTTCCTGGGGTGAACTGAGCAGAACAGGAGGGACCCAAGAGGCTGCACAGTCTCCTTCCTTGGAGGTTTCCAAGGACCAGCTGAACAGCCTGAGCAGCTTTGTCTGACCTCCAGCTGGGCATGCTTTAAGCTTGCAGGTGGACTAGAGACCTCATGAGGTCCCTTCCAACTTGAAGTATTCTGAGATTTCATCAGGCGAGGAGAACATATTGCTCAAATTACGGGCAAAGTGCACGATAGCATGTTCCCTCAGTTACAGCAGCATTAGATCATGTGAAAGAAAACGGACTAAATTTATGCCAGCTATCAAGCGTAACTAGCTGAGAACAGAAATTTGTACAAAAGAGAGGGAGATGGAAAGCAGTTCCATCTCAAAGCATATCAGTAAAATACATTAGCTTTGTTGCTTCAGGCCAGGAGAGTTCAGGTACTGCAAGAGATTTTATGCTTTAAAATACTGCTGGGGTTACACATCAGCAACAAAATTCAGTAAAAAATTTCCTTACACTAATAAAGTCAGAATGAAAAGCAAGACCAACTCTTATAATTGTGGCAATGCATTGCAACTGTGATACACAAAAGCAGAGGCAGAGATAGCAGCAAATGCCACAGCAGTTCTGCAGTTCTCCACCCAGTGGTAGCAATCACAGATGTTCTCCCTCACCTTTTGCATCCATCCATCTTAACATATTCTCATTTCATTTTTCCCCATTCATAAAACCCTTGGTTTACTCAAATAATTTACCTCTGAACATCACCTCAAAGAAGGAGCATGGAAACCACCAAAAAACTTTCTAGACTCAGTTTTGAAACTTGCTTGGGGCTTGTAGTCAACAGTGCCAATGTGCTCTGGGGAATAAAGACCTACAGGAAGAGCATGGGGTGGCCTTTGATGGATGACCAGGCTCACAAATCCCAGGTATAGGGAGCAGCAAACTGAGGTAATTGTTGGCACCTGGTGTCAGGGTCAGACCACTGCTTTTGATTCCCACGTGCCCTTTTCATAACCTGCCACTAAGTGCTAGGAGGATCTAAAACATTTCCAAAGGGAGAAGGTAGTATTTAAATGCCCTTTCCCCTTTGCTCTGCACTGGCATAAAGAAGCTCTGTTATGCCATCTAGAAGCAGTATCAATGATTTAAATGACCCCTTTTGAGGATGAAACCACTTAATCTACCTCTGCCTTCCTGACATGAAATCCATATGCCTAGTTTCCCTTCTGGTGACTGAACAGTATTTTAGACAAACTGCTTCAATGGCCAGACTGTTAAACAGGCAGAATAAACATTTACTCATTTTTGTTAGTAAGCTGCTTTCCCTTCCCATGGAAAGACACTGTGAGCTGGCTGTCTGTAAAACTTATTGCAGCAGTGCACCCAAAGAAGATAACTCTAGCCCATATCTTTTAAAAACTACTAACATAGAGCTCTGTCCATACATAAATATTTATGACAAAACAGCTGGTTTTAGTTGAAGATGTTTAACTTATAAGAGCTCAATTTTATAATCAAGGCTAACAAGTCCCACGAGCACAGACTGGAATGTAAACACCCATTTTGGTGATTCCAACTGAAGAATGCTTTACCACAAATTTTCAAATGAGAAGGAGGAAGGAAGGAAGAGTATGTGATATGATGAGAAAAAGCACCACTAGTTTATTTATGCTGTTCAACCATTTGTATAATTAATGAAACATCAATAATTTTTATTTAGTTTATAATATTTTTACCAGTTATGGCCATGATGGTGGTGGTTCCTTCCTTGGTAAAGAACATAAATATCACATGCTTTCATTATAGTGCCTGTGCCTACTAAAACCGTGCTTAAATTTAATGTGTGAAAATTTAAGGCTTTTTAAAGACAGGACAAGGTCTCATATGATCGATATTTGTCTATTTAGGTATCTATTTATTGAGCCAATGTGTGTGTTTACACAAAATGCACAAATGTTATACAAAAATTATATAGTAGCAGATGCTTTAAACAGATTAAATGTTATTTTTATACATTTATGAAGTCTGTGCCTCATATTAATAAAATGAGTTGTCAGACTTTTCCATTGTTCCACTTCAAAGCATGCAATTATATTACCTTAATTGGAAGCACTGATGTGTTTTTACCAAGGATGTTTATTTGTATTCTGACTACTGAAATATAAATATAGGACCATTTGCTACATTCAGTTTTCTACTTATATGATTTTTTGTTCTCTGTACTCAAACTATCATACTGAGAATATTTCCAATGCAGGAACTATGATTTCAAGATAATATAATCTAAAATCCTCTTTCTTATTGAGATCTCTGTTTGATTCTCTGTAGTCACAGAACTTGTTAACTGCAAAGTGTTAAGATTGGTGAGAAGCATCACAAGTTTTTGACTTGTGAATTGCAGCAGAATCCAACAGGTTAGGAATTCTTATATGGAAGCATTGGAATCCACTAATCCAAAAGCAAAGCTTATGTGTTATTTGTTATCAGAACAGTCAACATGGATATCAAGAAATTTTTGTAGCTTCTGCATTAGTGAAAATACAGTTCTGAGAGAGGTTCTGAACTGTGGGGATGAAAATGGAATCCTTTCAGTTTTCCCTACACACCATTTACCAAGTAAAAATACATGATTTTGTCTTGAGTTTTGTTTACTGTGATAAAGTTTTTCTTATCCCAATACAGAGAGAAGTCTGCTCATGGTTTGACAGTACATGCACACCTGTGGTCAATGGTGGTAAGAACTGTGTGTATTCATTAGAGAAACAGCCTTTATGTCACTCAGTAGAACATGCCATCTAATTGGTGTTTTTCCTCAAATAATTTGCTATTAACTGAAAAAAAATGCATTCAGAAGTCTAATTCAAAATTACTTATCAGATCATAAAATTCTAGATATATAATCTAATTAAAGTTTAACTTCACAGAAGGATACGTTTTTGGGCTTTACTTTCACTCATCTAATGTGCAATGAATGTGTTAATAAGGGTTTAGGCTTGCTTAGTTTTTGGTCTCCTGGTGATTTACACTTGAATTTGCATAATAGCACCAATGAGACTGTCTCAGAAATGCAATTCCCAACACAAATCTAAAAAGTACACATGAAGTACCTAGCTGTAACCTTATACAGTCACATCTGTTCACCTCAAAGTTGTCTAATGTGACCTTTTGAATTTAGCTGGGTTTTTTGGTATTCACACAGTGTTCAGTCCAACGAGAAAAACATTTAGGATTTCTCACAACGTACACCCAGAGATGAAATGTCATTTCTCTGGGGGATGATCAGAACATGTTTAGTGTTACGCTTGCATTAGCTGACACATGAGTGCTGATTAGATGAAAAGGTCTGCAGCCATCCTAAGCTGACAGTGTACAATAGCAGCACAGGTACTAATCATGCCTCCCCTTTAGTCCTGAGCACAGAAATATGTGAAGAAGAATACAATGAGAGCAAACTATCCAAATTCTAAAAAAGAATAAAATCCCAGGGAGGTCTCTGACAGCCCTGTAGCCCAAAAATCAGTATCCACATTCTCAGTACATTTTGGGGGGTTGTTTTTCAGAGTGAACAGGAATGGAGTCAAAATACTGTAAGTCAGTAGTCTGTACTTTGCAGTGAAACTTCCCTGCATGACTCCAAAATCTACCCTCTAGGCATGTTCAGAAGATTATGGCAAATCCTGTGACTTTTATGAACCCTTGTTGCACTGTCTCATGGCTTTTTATTTCCAGAGGAGACAAAAACATGCACCAGAAAGACCAGAGAAGCTTTGATTTTTCACAAAACATGGAAGGTAAGAAAACACTCCTTTTAATTTGGTTAGGAGTAAACTGCTGTTAAAGCCACAACATTAGAATACCATTATAGAAAAATAAGTTTTGCTGAAATGCAGATAAATCAGAGGCTTTTCTATTAACAGAGATATCCTCGTTTGGAATGAGCATATGTCTAGCAAGGAATTGGATGGTTTTGTCCTTGCAATTGGTACTGACACCACCAGTGGAATTCATCTAACAAAATGCTCGTATGTTCCCTTACCCTGCCCCTCCCTGAGCTCATCAGTGTTGTCACACAAGTACTGCATGAGGAAGAGGGCAGGATGGCATTTCTGTCACAGACCAACCTGGTACACACACATTTGGCTACCTCAAGATGCCACTAAACTGCTGCAACCAAACTGGGAGAAGGGCCATCACTGAAAGAAAGGAAAGAACAGAAATGGTTTTGTAAATCAAACCAGCTAATATTTGTCAGAACAACTTCCTTCACCCTTTGCCAAAGCTTTTATGAATGAAAAAATACACTTACACAAGGGCTAAGCAGCTCGAGGGTCCATGTGCCAAGGTACAAATATATCTAAAGGTGGGTAGAAATGTGGCAGCCAGGTAAGCAGGAGACATCCCTCTTCTAGGGTGGTCCAGGCCAGCTGCACTGTACTGCTGCTCTCTCTGCCTGGGCCAGAAACAAAGGCACCTCTCTTCTCCTCAAAATCCATATGCTTAACAAATAAAATTACTGACTTGTCAAAGCATCTTGAATATGCTGTATCTAAAGCGTCTGTGACCTCGATGAGACACTAAAGCTGCCTAGTCTTTGCTAGAATTTTTAGTGCTATAACTTTCCTTTAGCATGAAAGTTCCTCCCTTGGAAGAGCTTGTTCTCATTCTTTGTGCATCACTGATGGTTTCAGCTCACTGGAGAACGGATCCAATCCACTGGAATCAGCTTTCAATGATGCAAAATGCAATCAAATCAAGGTACTGCCCTAGGATATCAGCTAAAGAATAGATTATAAAAAAAGGTTTCAAATTTTAATTTCAGTTCAGGGAAGTTTTTTTATAAGCATTTCTGTAGGTGCCCCTGCAGAAAACAGTTGATGTAAAATGATTACTACCAATCTTGACAACTTCCTACAAAAAAAAAAAAAAAAAAAAAAAAAAAAAAAAGCCCACAATCAGACAAACCCCACAATGTTCTTTCACCATCTGTAAAAACTGAAAACATCACTACACTCTATGGACCTAACTCTGCTATGCCTTGAATATTCCAGGAAGACAAGTTGTAACTTTTGTCTTTAAAAGTAAATGTACTAGAGAATTTGCCATTAAACATATACAATATACTGTTTTAGGTAAGTATGATAAAATAATCTTTTCTTTTTTCAAAGATTCTTTAATGTGTACTAAGTAATACATGAAAATGTGTGGCTGTGTGAGACTGCGGCACCACCCGTTTTATGAATTCTAACCAGAAATACTAAGCATTGCTTCACTTAAAACGAAACAAATAATAAAAAAAAAAACCACCCACCATTCCCCACGGAACAATGGTGTGAGCAAAGGTCTCTGCAAGTTCCCTTAATGATGGAACAAATCTTTATATTGCAAGCCATAAGCATGATTGAAGGATTCCTCAGTAAAAGGTGAAAAAATAATATATGGGGAGAAATATTTTAGACGATGCCACACTAAATTAGGAGTTTCATGCCTGCGAAGAAAATCCAAGGAAAATCTGTCTATGGGACAGATTTTCTCTTTATTTATTACATTAGAACTAATTATACATTCATTAAAAATTACTGGTTTATAAAATGGGATTCCTTCTGCTGCATTTTTCTCTTAATGAATCTATCTAATGCTAATTTTAATGTCCTGTACATAAAAATTAAAAGTAAAATATATGGCGCACGACTCCTTTTGCTTAAATTATTTGACTGTACTCACAGAGTCAAAACCGATGTATATTTTGACTATACAAATTAATTAAATGCAAATTCAAATTCTTGAACATCTCCAGAAAACTATACCTCATAGTATCAGTATAATAGCTAATTTAGTATTTCAATAAGGCTATTTGTCTGTTGATTTAAGTAGCAATTCTTATTATTGAAGAATTCATCAAAGAAAGATATTTTCAGGAATTTCCTTTTTAGGTGTTTTGCAATTAAAGTATTCTGGAGAATTTTTTTAACATTCTATAATTAAATAAAAATTTATACATTAAGATTCTTATTTACATAAGAGAGATATTTAAATTGTGCATTTATTAGCCAATATTGTTCCATTTTTAAAATTACTGTCAAACCAAATATGTCTGGTAACTCCCTTTGAAGTAAATGAGCAACATTTATTTTCAATAAAGCTTTCATTTTAACTAGGCACATTAGATATCATTAGTACAAATTCATTATAAATTATACTTCAGATTTCACGGAGAGTTATTTACCCAGCCCTTTTTTATATTTGAAAGTTAACTAAGATAATATTAGTTTTAGTAAATGCCCCGCAGTTACCCAGATTTTAATATGAAATTATTTTCCCTGTTTTCTATTATACTCACAAGGCACAAATATAAAACCTGGGTTTATTTCACAACTATTAAATTAAGTTCTATATTTATTTTCATTCTGATGATATATCTAAATGCAATTTAAGATGATGCATTACAAAATACTATTTTGAATGTAACTAATTACTTTAAAAGTTACGTGAATTCTAAATTATTGCCCAATTATAAACGAGTCCAGCGCTGTTTTATACGATCCATCCTCCAAAAGTGATTTCTGCCTAAGGCGCCGCTTCCAGCTCCACGCGTTACCGCGGGCCCCTGCATTTGGTACTCGGGGTAAACGTGTGGGGCAGCTCACAGGTGACTGCTGCCGCCCCTCAGCGGGGCTGCGGGGACCGAGAGCAGCCACTGCCACCCTGCTCTGCCATGGCACAGGGGTGCTCCTGGTGCTCCAGTCACCCCAGCTCTGCGGCTCTTTGGGAGCTGTACTCCAGAGACGCTGGGCAAAGCCAAAGGAAAGGGCAGAGGAGAGGAGGGAACCGGGCCTCCTCCAGGCGCGGCATCGCGGCGTCACCCTGGGCGGGCAGTGCGCCCTGCTCCCAGCCGGGCCGGACCCACCTGCCCCGGGGCACAGGGGAGCTTTGCTCCCCTCCTCGCAGCCGCCCTCTCCCAGAGGAGAGGCACGGCGAGAGGGCGGCAGGGATCCAGAGCCGCACAAGTCCCTGCAGGACAGAACAGAGGGCTGCGAGCCCCGGCTCCACACCCTCCCTTCGCCACAGGAATGTTTGCTGGCCGCGGCCCTGCGCGCTCTGGAGGAAGGGGGCAAGGGAGTATGGAAGGAGAAAATGCAGCCTCTGCATGGGCCACAATTTGGGTCCAAGGACCTCAGCCCCCATGTATAAAACAAGGAAATGTAACTGAGAAGAAATGACCCGGATTTTTCTGTCAGAAAGATTTATGAC
This sequence comes from Anomalospiza imberbis, assembly GCF_031753505.1. NCBI lineage: Eukaryota > Metazoa > Chordata > Aves > Passeriformes > Viduidae > Anomalospiza > Anomalospiza imberbis. Next base: position 18,071,845 of record NC_089689.1, on the reverse strand, counting down.
TTTTTTTGCCATAGAAATGCCAGGGAAGAATAATATCACTGAAGCAAGAACAACTGAATAGATGTGCAACATGACCCTTATAATTAAATAAAGGAGGCAAATGGCAAATCTAATGAGGGAAGAAGTATGTATATGATCACTTTACCTGCTATCTTTAAATATTAAATGTTTGTTTTCTCTGATTACATTTAGATGTTTTTCCTTTCTTGCCCACCCCAAATTAGATATGAAAGACGAACTAGTGTTCAGGTAGGAAAGGTAGCCAGAACTCCAGCTGTGCCTGCATCTAGAGAAGCAGTAGACAAAAGAATTTTTGTGCTCTTAACAGCAAAACAGCACAAAGGATAAAATGACCTTTTCCCTTTGCTTCTTTTTTTCAGTCTTTGTTTCAAGTGGGCAAATCTCTTCAAAATGAATGTCCTCAAACAATCACCAAACACAAAAGATTTTTTCTGTCCTCTGTAAACAGAAGAAAATATTTGGAAAAGCTCGATATGAAATGCTAGTCTGATTTTCAAAAGCTGTCAGCAGCCACAGTTTCTGAGATCTGCATGTGTTTAGCAAGTAAGACCTCACTCAGCTTTGTTAGCGTAGTCATTACATTTTTAAAAAAGAATTCATAAATTAATACATTTAAAGAGTCAAATTCTAGAAATAAGGTGGGAAGACATAACTAAAGCTTTGTTGACCAACATTTTTCTTCTGTTTCCATAAATATTGCAGAATTTCTTACCCATCCTTAACTTGGCCAATTTTTTATTATCTTATAAATCAGGACTGATTTGAATAAATCTTCTCACTAAGAATTAAGAATAACTGGCATATAACTGGACAGAAAATTAAAAAACAATGAGCAAATTTCTATGTGAAATAGAAGATAGAACTTCCTAATATTATGTCACTGACTCTCACCCATGCTTTTTAGCCCTAGAAGTTTTTCATTGTAAGAATATCATGTTATGAATTTTGGCTGCAAAGTTCTTTTGGGGCTTCTACACTTCTGCTGGGACTTGCCAGATGAAGCAGAACACAGAAAGCAGCCCTGAAATTACCTCCATGACAATAACATACACAGGTTGATATCCACAACTGCAATTCAAAGTCTGGATGGTGTTACTTTCAGAAGTCTCATCAGAGCCTCTAAATACCACACAAAAATTAGTTTTTATTTTCTCTTAGGCTAGTGTAGTGAAAATAACTTTGTTTACATTCATCTCCTACACAAGGTCAAAAATTTTATTATTTTTCACAAGAAATCACAATGTATCCAAACAACTCTTGTTCATAATGTTTCACTTTTACTTGCATCACTCATATTTGGTATGCGTTTCTATTGGCACTTTTGAAAAAAAACAGGGTATTCTGTAACAGACTCTTATCCAAAGGCATCGGATTCTCCTCTAAGTGCCCCGAATTATCTCTGGAAAAACCCACAACTGATAGCTGACTCATTCACGTATTGCTGCCAACTCAGATGCTCACTGCGCGTCATCACATGTGGGAATCAAAATTATCTCTGCTGAGAAAGTATTTACATTGCTGTGAGCCTACGTCTATATACTACTTTCATTAAATCACTTTCACTGCTCTTTCACCACATCTCCCAGGCTGACTGTGGCCTACTTTCAACATGGCTGCTTCATATGACCTGGAATGGTGACAGTGGAAGCTCATCCTCCTAAAAAAGCTCTTTTATTGTTATAAAAATTCCCTCTGCTTATGAATTATTTAGTGTCTCAGACTTTTTAATGTTGATTTTTTTTCTAAAGGAAATTTAAGAGGTACCCAAATTAAATAATTCAAAAAATAACAACTTGGATAATCTAAAGTGCCAGGAAAACATTAACCTTACTGTTACAAATTAACTTTATACACATTATAAAACACAACTATGAAAATAATGGAAAAAAATAGTGTAAGATAAAGTAAAAGCAATACATAATTAATGCCATAATAAAAGAGCAATATGATGGAAAACTGTAATGGAACTAAATACAGCACTGTGAAATGCAGCCCATAAATGTGCATAAAATATGCATAAAGGTGCAACTGCTCTCAGCCTGGTCGCACAAAGGAGGATTTCATGAAGTGGCTAATGGTTCACTCGTTCCTACCTGTAGCCTAGGAAAGTACTGAGAGACAGGAATTTTATTTGTCACTTGAACCATTGGTATTGACTGAAGGGAGAGAAAAGCACCAGGGAAGTGGTAAGGAGAGGGTGGGGTGAGCAGGGCTGCTGAGGAAGCTGAAAGAGCATACAAGGTATTGCAGTCAGCAGTAGAAAATTTTATTCTATCATCATTTATTCATACCATGCTAGTACCTAAGTGCCATAATCAGGTTTCAATACTTTGTTGTGACAGGCTCTGGAAACATTTTGTTAAAGGTGGTGCTACCATTTAATGTGCACTTTGGTGCACTCTCAGTGCCACGCTAATTACTCTTTCAGTGTACCAATCATCTACCAGAAAACACAAGGCAAGTGTTATTTGGAAATGTTGCTCTTTGGCATTTTAGGATAATATGTAAGAGTACTTAGGCATTTCTTGAGTAAATGATTTTTTAAATTGCTTCCCAATGTCAAAAAACCTCATGAGAAAAAATAAAACTATGTTTTTAATTATGGCCAATCTTCAGAATCAGGGCTGCACTGTATCCCAAACACTAAGCACAGCTTTCCCCAAAGAAAGGACTTGGATACCCTTTCACATACTGGGCATGAGGCTGACAAAAGTTGAGTTTCACTCAACAAGGAGAATGAAAATTTACGAGACTGATTGCTAAATATTCTGTGTTATGCTGGGCTTTTCATCATTCAAAAGACAATTCATGACATCTCTTTTAAAACTGCGTCCATCTTTCTTCTCTTTGTTTATTTGCCTGTTGTCGAGGACAGATATCTGACTTCATGCAAATGAAATTGTGCTTCACATCTATCTGCCTAAATTACTTGAAGTCCTAATCTTAAATAATTTTGAAAATTAATAGCTGTAGTGAAGACCAATTTCCATTTTATAGAGGTTCTGTTCCAAGCTAAGACTATGCTATACTGAATCATACTGTTTTCTGTTTTAATCTATAGAAAATATTTATATTATGTTATGTCATAATCATAACATGACATATTCCCAACTAACTCAACATATAAGCTGCGTGTTAGATACCTTTGCTGGAGCCAGTGCATAAAGAGAAACAGATTTTGTTTTAGGATGAATTACAGGAAAGGGGGTACTTGAAAAAAAAATGTGGGCAGAAAAGCTTTCTTGAACACTAGAAAAATAAAGTCATATGAAGAGGGTACAAGACATTTCCTTCCTATTACTTTACAAATACACTACAGCACCATGAAAAGAAAAAACAATAACTTTAAAAAAAAAGATGAGTCTATAAAACAATATGATTAAAAAAGTAAACCTGCTTTGACTAGGAGAATTTATGCTTCTCAGACCACTATGATTATTTGAAATTGTAAACAGAAGAATGGATAAAGAAGCAGAAATTAATATTATATACTTACAACTTTTAAAAGCTTTTGATAAAGTTCATCACAAGAGACTATTAAGGAAATTTAGTAACCACAAGGTAAGAGGTAAATTCTTGTCAGTGATTAAATGCTGGCTAATAGGAAGGAAGCAAGGGGTAGGAATAAATAGCCCATTCTCAGTGTAGGAAAGATTAATAGTGGAATACTCCAGGGAACAGCAACAAGGCTAATATTGTTTAATATATTTAATTATGATGAGAAATGGGTCAAAATGCCCCTACAGATCTGAATCTTTCTGAACATACAGAAGGTTTGAATTCAGGAATTCAATAGTTGTAGCTCAGAGTCCTTTAAACCAAGTGGTCAGAAGAAAAATGGGAGAAATACACAAGAAATACAGAAATTCAAGGCACTTGGTCCAGAAAAGCCACCAGTATGTGAAATACACTATCTGAAAATCTGTATTTTGGAAGTGGCTGATATTTTTAGATATGTGAAGTAAATCCCTTTAAACATTTAGGATGATATTCACTGAATAAAGCTCTTGAAATTACTCTGTCTTGCCCTAACCATTCTGTTGCAGTTCAGGACTCTGTCAAGGGAAGAAATTTCTCTTCTCTTTCCCTTCTCTGAAAACATAAGGACATTGCTTATTTCTTCAAAAGCATGTGTAAAATCCTGGTCCCCTCAGCACAGGGGACAGATATCTTAAACTATTTCTCCCTCTGTTTTTACAACAACACTCCTTTCAGGCTCTTTTATTCATTCATTTATTTATTTAGGGCAAGCCTACAGGCATACAAGAGGGACAGTGTGTGGATTTCTGTTTGGTTTGGGATTTGGTGGGGAAAACACACTCATGCTTTTCTCTGTTTTTTCACCAGTTTCTTTATGTTCTTTTTATTTCTTTGCAGGCACAGACCTCTATAAAATACACTCAGTTAAATCAATGACAGCAAATACCATGTGCCTTTTTGGTTTTGGAAGAATGTAATTGAGAAAACCATAATGTCTAATACAGCATAGCATAAGAAAGTACTAGGATAACATACAAGAAGTTAACAGGAAGTAAGTAAATCTTTCAACCGTATATTTTAAATTAAGTCCAAGTTGTGAAAGGCAAGGGACAGAATTCAGTGGTCTTGATAGGCTCCCCAGCCATATGCTCTTGTTGCACTTACACGCCTGACAGCAAATTTACTGTCTCTGTGAATTTCTGTTATTTTTGTCTGAATCTTCTACAACAATTTGAGTGTATGTATAAGCAGTCTACAATTTGCACACTTTCTGGACCAACACCAAGAAGCACATTCTACATTAGTTTGTTAAAAGTGGATCTTCTCTCTATTGATAATCTGAGATGAGATGCAAGATATAGCACATGTGAATATTGGAAATCAGTGAGTTGTATAACAGGTCTCACTTAGCACGGATTTATTGTGGAATCCTACCACTATATGCTGCATGCTGGAACATATTGTACCCTAATACAGAATATTTCAGAGACGAATGAAAAGAACGAGGTGGATCTAATTCTTTTCAGCTAAAGAAAGCTCACTGGCATTAGGAATTTAATTTGGCTGGCTGACTGGAAGGAATAAGGGAAAGCTGCAGGGCAATACTGGGAAGTGTAATAAAGAAAGAAAAAAGTCTTCTTCCCTGTGCAGTGCACAGGGCTGAAGTTGGAGGGGCTGTGTGTGCCAGTACCTAAAAGCAGCAGAGAGTGGGAGCAGATTTTAGTAAGTGAAACTGCTATTGAATTCTTTGCTTGTCTTTTTCAACCAGAGCTGAGAGGAAGATGATTAAGAAAAAACAGGACTTTTAACCATAGCCATAGAGATCTATCCAGAAAAGCTACTGAAAAATAGTTGCTTAAGTATTTGCTTAAGTATTTTAGTTTTTAATAGAGTATTCTACATAATAAAAGACCCCTTCTCTGTTTAGCAATGCAAGTAAAATTTGCAGGGAATTTTTATGTTCTAGAGAGATCAGTGAGTGAATATACTGTGACCACATTTACCAGTGTGCTCAAGCGCACTGGTAAATAAAGGAAAGTTTTCTTCTTATATATATGAATAGAGAGCAAGGAAGAGCAATAAGAGCAACAAAGTCTGCAAAGCTGCCTCTTTAGATTTTAGGATTGCTGTCCTACAGAAGCAATTAAAAAGAGAATGTTAATCAATGACACAACCAATTAAAATTGACAAGTGAAGAACTGAAACATTTTTGAAAGGGATCCTGTTCAACACTGTGTTTGTGCATTCATGGAAAATTAAGTGTAAGGAGACACCTGCAACCATATAATTATTACAACAGTTTTTAGGACCAAGATTCTTGCTTGATGATTACAAAATCCCTGTGTATAATGAGCTTTCTTGTTCAGAAAAATCAATCAAATACATATTTCAGAGAAAAACCTACCTGCTTGGAGGTGAAAAATAAGTTTTTATTGTTTTTATAAATTCCTGATTCCTGTACAGGAACAAAACAGACAAGAGCATTTGGGATGGCATTTGTTCTTCGTATTTGTCTCCTTCCTTCATAGGCCATTGTGAAGAAGATTATTTTGAAACTCCTGCAAACACTTGCCCTGCTGCATCAAGCCTCTTCTAGTTGCCAAAAGCCAGAAAGTCTCTCATGCTAGACAATATCCATGCTTGTGAATACTGAAACTGTGCACCTGCAATGGCACAACATTCCTCTGGAGTCCATAGAGTTAATTGTTCCCTGTGTCTCGGCTTATTTGGCATACCACACAACCATAGAGATATATTGCTATCAATGCCCTTAACTGAGATAAAGAATTGGAGAGGGAGAAAAAGATGCACTGCATATACAGTCTACCTATTAACAAAATATTTTCATTTTTTGGCACAATCCCAAGAAAAATACAGCTCTTCATTCTTGTTTTGGTACATGCTAGAACTTAATTCAGTCTGAATTAAATTAGTAATTTAAATCACTTTGGTAATTTTTGCATTTGAGTAGGAAGACTATGTTACACCACAAACAAAAGAGCTACTTTACTTCAACGGTATATTACAATTACCCATAATGGCCTCCCATTTTATGAAATTAAAGACAAAGCACTAATCTTTGTGTGTCATCATAGTTAAGTCTGCTGGGAAATGACATACAAGCTTTCAACACCTTAGGAGAAATTAATTACATAAAATCTAACAGACCAAATGGTCAAGCATAAGGAGTAGCATCACTCGTATTGATGAGCTGCTGTATAGCAAAATTCTCCCATTACCTCTTTGTTCAGCTAACTATGGTATGTAATTTTAACAAGCTCTCTTTAATGTCATCATTGCATGTTGAGCTGCTTAAGGTCTTTTACTAATTGGAAGTCACTCCCATGGATCTCATGTAAAGATGACATCACTTTTAAGTGAAGATGATCAATGTAAAGCAATGGACTCACACTGTTTTTCTAAATTTCTAATATTTCTGTCAATTTTAAATTGCTACTTAGATCAATTGATGCTTTCATCTATTATTAAGGATTTAATGGGTTCTCTTCTGTGTGTTGATTATACTTGAGGTAAAATGCAGGAGGTTCTCAGGAGAAGATTTGTTACTCAAAAGCTCTCCATCATTAGTGATTTGCTAGTGAAAACTTCCCAGTTTTCAGCATTTAGTTCAGTGTTCTCTGTTTAGATTTGAAACTCAGACATTGCTTAGAAAAATACTTCCTTCATTTTACCACTCAGTTATCCTTTTAAACAACAATTGCTGTTCCTACTTCTTTGGAAAATTTGCATTTGCTGAAATACTGTGGGAACAATAATCTGTAAGGGTTATACTTTTGATGGATCCATATCCACAGTACTAAAAATTTATAAACACAGTTTCTACATTTTTGAAAAATTTAAAATTTTTACAACTTCTTAATCTACATATTTAGACTGAATTTTAGCAAGCAAATGTTACACATTTACATGCATAGAAATACATGCTCCCATTTCTGATTACATGAAACAAGTTTTAAAAGGAAGGTTTTACAGAGTTTTGGTAGCTTTGCATCTGGTCCTTCTTGAGTCAAAAGGCAATTTTGATACATTTTGGGTGCAGCTCTCATGGTTGCATTGGTTTATTAATTTACATTCACGCTTACCATCAAAAGAATCAACTTGGACTGAAACAGGTTCCCTTTTAAGTCAATAAGAATCAGATTTCACTTCCCTCAGGAGCCTGTTCCAGTGCCCAGCCACCCTCTGGGTTCTGCTGATACCCAACCTAAACCTGCCCTGACTCAGCTTCAGGCCATGCCCTGGGTCCTGTCACTGGTCACTGAGCAGAGATCTGTGACTGCAGTGAGGTCTGCCCTCAGTCTCCTCCAGGCTGAACAGACCCAGTGCCCTCAGCTGCTCCTCACAGCTTCCCCTCAAGGCCCTTCACCAGCTTTTGTCCTTCACCATCTCCTTTCCCAATGACATTTAATATCAGGTACCTTCTAGGATGATAACTGAGGGAGGGGAGGCTATAGAAACACACTCAAAACTTGATTTTAGTTTCTTTTCATTGATTTCACCTTTTCTGTATTCTACAAAAAGAGATTATCAAAAAAAAAAAACCAACATAAAATGCAACCAACCAACCAACAACCCAAACAAAAAACCCCTCATGCATTGCCAGCTATAAGAAATCTGCCTGTGTCTACATGCAGTCTTGCTGAGAGACCAGGACCAGCAGCCAATATTCATTATTTAAAAAACACAAACACTGAAGAAGAATTTTTGGCGTCCTGTATTTATCCACCACAGTTAAAAGCTGCCAGGTGATGAAGAAGAATACATCTTACAAGAAATGGGAGCTGCTAGGAGCTCTGCAGATGTAATTCTGTATAGCTCTTTATGGCATGTACAGCTCTATAGATTCCTGTAATCCAGGCAGAATCTCTTACAGCTTTTCCTGGATCAATGAGCTAAACAAATGTTATAAGGAAAAAAAAGCCTCAGAAAATTATATTTTTAGGGAAAAATGTAAATATAGCATTAATGTCCCTCATATGATTTATTGCTACATTTTATCTTTAGGATAACACAAGTCCATTTTGTTGTTTTACTTGATGGCACTTTTTCTCATGTATGGTTGAGCACAGAATAAACAGGCTCATAACTGTCAGCACATAAGTTACTGCCAATGCTGCCTTGGGGTCACATTAACTTATATACCTAATTTTTCCTTTTCAATTTTTTTTTTGTTTTAATTAATAGCTTTTCCTACATGTATACATTTAGCATTTTCTTGTTTAGCTGACATAGTATACTTTTGGGGTTTCCCCTGTGGGTGTAGGAGAAAAAGATTGATGAATTATAATTTGATTAAGGTAGTTATGGTAGCAAAAAGTGAGAAATAGAATATTTGCAAAATGCCAGAGGTGAAGGAATAAGACACACATGATTAAAGTTGCTATAAAATCAAAGCTGTCAAAGCAACTATAGCAGTAAAAGAGAAATATTTAAGCAATGTTGGCTTCCCCAGAACATCCAGTGGTGCCATGAAGCATATTATTTAGGCAAGTCTGTTATAAGAATACATGGAGTTTGGATTGGTTGTTTTTTTCACTGACTACCACACACATGTTGAATCATAAACATTGCTTTCTCCAAGAATTTTGTCCAGAACAAGTGGAGATTGCAATTTCCTAATAGAATTCACAGTGCAAACATTTACAGCAGCCCATCCAAGGACTAACTAAAAGGAAGAAAGGTAAAGAACCTGGGGATCAGACCTGAGCAACAAAGTGCAGCAGAAAAACCAGACAGAAACAGGCTTAGCAAAGGACTGGAGCAAGCAGGATGTAAAGGCTATCTTTAATATAAAGTGCTTTTCATTGTGGTTAAATACAAACATTTGTCATATTGGTGTCTGAGTCATTTGTCCCTCAAGTAAATGAGGGCAAAACAACTAGAAACCAGCTTGTCTTTAAAGTATAATCTAGAACTATTTTTTTGAAATATTTGTAATTTTCTCTCTCGTAACACTGTTTCCAGTTTTGTTAACAATTATAGACAGAAGCTTATTTTCACCTTTAAGGTCAGGAATGATGGGGGATTTTGTCCAAAACACACTAATTTTTTTAAACTCAAAAAAACCTGCCAAAACCCAAAATGAAGCTCTTTGTGTGCAGACAAAATCCTATAGACAACTCCAAGACTGGGGAATCTCAGGAGATACACATGTCAGCCAGCATCCCTCTGGGTGGGTAGGCAATGGGGAGACAGTTCCTATCAAGGATAAACTCATGTTTTTCCTATTCTCTATCTGCTATGAATAACTACTGGGAAAGAGCTGAACTATATTTTATACATTGTTATCAGAAGAGTTCTAAAGGGAATAGCAAAAGAGGATAATGACTGCAGGAAGAAGCAAAGAAATATAGTAGAAATGAAATTATTAAATACAAGTGTTAGAAAGAAAAGTGCAGTGACAACTGCTTTACAGAGTTACTTACAGATGTTAGTGTGAAGCAGGGGCTACAGAAGAGTAAAAGAGACATGTTTTCAGAAACAGAGCATAGCAGTTAAGTTGCTGAATACTTCTTGCCTGTTTTAGTTCAGTGAGCAGCTTTATCTGCTAGCCTAGGGAAGCAACATATTTCTCACACAGAAAATCTCAAAAAGGTTCAAGACAAAGCTGTAGAGCAGCAATGATGAACAGAGTTGGTGCCTAGTGTCACACTTATTCTTGAAAGATCCATGCCTTATTGCTCCTTTGTGCCAGTACAGAGAACTGATAGTGCTAAAGCCAACTCTGTTGCCAATGGTTTTCAAGAAGGCTGTGAGAAAACTGACAACAAAATTTCAGCAGAACCAGATGAGATTTTATGTGACACCAGCTTTTGTCATAAACCTGGAATTCAGACCAGGTTTGTCCAAAAATGTTTTCAGTGACTCATACCAAATGTTCACCTTGCACTCTTTTTTCAGTGAAACACATAACATATGGACTTGTTTACACAGGGACTGAGGAATGGCTTTAGTTTGACTCAGAGATTCAAAAGCAAAAATAAAAAGTGCTAAACCTGCAGCTGCATTCAGAACCACACTAACAAAGGACTCATACCAAGGAGGACAAAACAGAGATTTCCTTCCTCTGTGTCATTTTCTGAGATGCTGACAAGTACTGGAGACACATTTAAATGTAGCTGTTACTGCTTTAACTTTTTCTCTCCATCTGACAGTGAAATAGAGGATGTGAGGTTTAGCCCTGGAATCAGCACAATTGTTCCATTGCCAGGTTAGGGGCTTACCTCTTCTCCCCCAGTGAAGAAGGTGTAGCGAGTCTTTTGTTTCCATAGTGATGGGATGTTATGGAGGCTGGAGGTTTCCCTCCTTCTAGGAGAGTTGGAATGCAATGGAGAAAGCCCTTAGCTAATGGCAGTGAAGGGCCTTCAGAGATTTATCAGGTGCCAGAATGTCTCCAGGAGTGCCTTGCTTTTAGTGCTGTCCTGCATTAACACTGAGATTTCAAAGCTATCCAGAAATACCTAATTCTAATGGGAGATTGGGCACCAAAGGTCTTAGGGTTAATTTTTCAGTTTATCTGAACAAAAGATCCCAAATACTGAGTTTTTCATGAAGACATATACATTTAATTAAGCAAGTATATTTGGTTTTGTATTAAATAAAGTTTTTATGAACACAGCAAAGTTACATTCCTAAACACAATGTACTAGCACTTTTGATATATGCTAGACTATTTATGTCCCCATCTGTTCAAAAGACACTGTCTGATCCTTTATTCCTTCAGGTTCTTTATTGTGTCCTCATTATGTACCCCTGACAGTACTAGCTGAATTTGGACACTGAAATATTTCTCACATTTAATGCACTCCTCATGTTATCTGGTTTTTGCTTTCATTTTCCCTGAAGTCTTTAGCAGACATGGCGGCCATCTCACTAAAAGCAAGGCCTGAAACTAGCAAAAAAAAGCTTCCAAATCTATTTGAAAACAATGTACTTATTGTTTATCTTTTTTGTTCAAGTTCATTGAAATTTTATTCACTAGGATGATGTGATTTTTATCAGGAAATTAAAATTAAACTTCTCCTATGAACTAACTTTACAAAGGAAATACTAAAGTAAAATCAAATTTCATTAGTCTTGATTCCATCCAGTCACCAAATCTGAGCTTCTAGTTTTGTTGTGTTGACTCTAAGACCAGGCAGCAACTTAAAGAACTAGCATCTATCTGAAACAGCAAACCTGCTAGGGTTGAGAGGTAACAAACAGAACTATGCAACACCCAAATCTTTGGAATGTATGAAGTTTACCTGATTTTGTATAAATCCAAAGCTCTGTCCAGTTTACTGCAGACTAAAGTTTTTGAATAAAACAATGTATACAAGGCCTCCAGCCACATTTGTGATAACCAAAAGCAAAGCTATAGACTCTTGTTCCAGAACAATCTCTTGATTTTTTTACTCATTCAAGTCCAACATCAAAGGGCAAGAGCTGAAGTAACAAGGATCTCAAGTGAGACACAAGAAAATGCCCAGTGATCCAATTCTGTAAACATAATAATTATCAGTGTGTACAGGTGAAAGCTTGAAAATATTATTTTAGAATCCACCACATACAGAGACACTGAATGCCTGTGCTTGCTATCCACAAATTCTCTCTTGTGTTTTACAAATGATATTATCTTTAAAAGCCAAAGAGATTTCTTATAAGAAAAATGTAGTATATGCCCTTAGATATTTGCAGACACTTCCATCTCAAAAAAAATACCATAGAAGAGAGAGACATTAGCTGTGAAGGAATTATGCTACAAAATAGTAGTTCCTGGTACTGTAAAATTACAGCATCCATTCTCTACAAAAACAACAAGGACACTTCAAAACTAAGACTGTAAGTTATGCTCTGTATTAGAGAAAGTGTAAAATTGAAAAGCAATCCCACAATTCTAATGGAACATAGTGTTTTAAATGTGACAAAAAAGTCACTTCAAAGACCCAAATCTTACTTTGAATACTTACTCCACAAAAGCAGGGGATGAATTTTAAAGTGGGATTTAATGTTTCTGTTATAAAATGCTATTTTCTCAATTACTGAATGTTTACATGTGCAAAGAAATGTAACTTAGTAGTCTTTTCTGTACTAGAGATCTTATTAAATTCTAATATCTGTTTTATCTTTCCAAGCAGAATCTTTTTGCTGTTCAAAGAGAGTAATCTCAGGATGAAAACTCTCCAAATAGAAATGAATTCAAACTGTGCATGACACTGGATTCTACAAAACTGACCAGTTTTTCAATATCTTTAGGTCACTGTAGATCTGATATGATATTGTGTGAAATTCCATCTGAAATAACAGGCTTTGGAATATATTTATAGTGTTATTTCTGTAGTTTTGAGTACTTTTGCAGTACTGAGGCTTTTCTTAGACAAAAAAGAGTTCACAGCAGGAAAGAAATCTCCTTCCTTCTACCAACTCACCTTCACCAGAAGCTCTTTACTAAAGAAAGACAGTCCAAGAATTTTACTCTAGTTTTGTCTATCCCTAGTTCGATCTAAAAGTGTTCCTGCCTAGAAAATGGAATGCAGTAATGATTATAACCTAGATCTGAAACTGAAAACCTGGCTTTTATATTTTAAGAGAAAACTTTGGGGGTTTTCCTCAGGCACTCTATTTTTGCTTTCATACATGCATTTAAGAATGTCTGTGCAAGGAATACAAGTGCTCCTTTTGCAGGAGATACATAATCCTTGCATGTAACATTTTTAAAGATCACACAATAAAGAGAACACAGACAATTATTCCCTATAAATAAACATTCATAACTATTCTTAAAATGAGTAAGGAAATAAATTTTACTTTATTTTCCACTAAATATTTTTGTGTTGTTGCACTTGTATCTAATCAGGGCTGGTAGCAGATTAGGGAAATACAGAAAAGAAGCCAAAGAAGGGAGTTGAAGGCCAGTCAGAAATATAAAGTGCCAGAGTCTAAAGCCCAAGCTAATTCTGAGAAAATGGTAAATGCAATAATGCAGACCCAGTAAGGCTCTGAGTTGAGTCACCTGCTGGCAGCTGTAACACCTCGAGGTTTAGTTGCAGCTACTGAGGTTTATAATGAGGGCAGGAAATCTCCTAGATGAAAAAGTATTCTTTCATTCTGCTTTGGTTTTAGTGAAATTCTCCCAGCACATGAAAAATGCTTTCCCCAACATGCAAACATGATTTCTTTTCCACTTGCACAAGGAAGGAAAGTCCCAGCCACCAGCCTTTCCAGAGTCAAAGTGACAGGAGCACACTGGGGATCTCACTCTGGAGCTCTTTCTTGCCTAGAGAAGCAGAACACTTTGTGCCTTTCTCCTAAACAGCATGTTTGACCACAAGTTAATTCTGTTGGATTGATGACAGCACTACATAGATTGAATATGGAAATTCTCAAAGCACCGATTCACATTAACTCTCTAAGAACTTATGCACAGGGTGCAAGGGGTGTCTTTGTGGAAAAGGACAAAACAAATTATACTAAAGGGACCACGCTATGAAAAAATTTCTTGGTGTTTCTTCAGAGGAGAAGTAGTAAAAAGGCAGCTCATCAAAGGTTACAAAATTATTATTGCTATTACAGTTTGTCCTCAAAATAAGACAAAGTTTTTACAACACAAGGAGATACAGATTATTTGTGGTTTGGCAGCTGAACTGAAAGAGAAAATATTTACTCAAAAAAATAGTTCAGAGCAAACAAAACTTAAAGTGATTAGGACTCTTGTTGCTGAAATGAAAAAAAAATCAAAAAACACTTTTTTTTGTGTCTGTAAAATTGCAAAGGAAATGAGAGATTCCCATAATAGAAGACAACCTCTTTTTAATAAACAGATCAGTTGATAACAACTTGCACCTGGCACATGGAAAATATGGTTTTAACATCTACCTTCAGCTGAACCAATGTTTCTAAAGCACATGTCCTAACCAACCGATTAGAGGGGAATTCTTGTCCTTAGATTCTCAGTGTAAACAACAAACAGAAATTTTATACATCACTTGTAAGATATGAGAAAGTGATGACCTTCCAAATGCACTTTTATTTCCATTACTCAGATACCCATTTTGACTTTCAAAATCCACTTTTATTTCAATTACTCAGCTACACATTTCAGAGCTAGGTATATTGGCTTGTATAATCACATACGGTACTGAAGCAGAAAAATACTAGGTTTAAGCCAGTCTTGTAGCTTAGTAACTGATAAAAACAGGCATTTGAAGTTGCATCCCTTCTCTTCGACTTTGCAAAGAATATTTAGTGATTAAGACAACAATAAGAACGGTCTCCTGAAGTGCCACAGTAATGGCACTCAGCTGTGCAACCAAAGGTACTTCATCCTGCCCCTGATCATTTCAATGTTCCACTATTTCAGGTAAGAATAAAATAGTTTCAATATCAGAGTGTGGTTAGTGTGCATCTTAAACATCACAGCATCTTCTTGGTATGTGAGTTTCATCCCCTCAGACAGGTGCGTGTGTATGCACATGTAACATATATGCATATTTACATACATATACATAAATAAAAACTGAACTTTGATTTTTCCCACCTACAGAAACATGTACTTCTGAACCATTCAGTGAAAAGGCAACACAATATTATAACAAATTTTAAAAAAATCCTCACAGATAATTTTTTATTTTGATAATTCCAAGCAGATGTTATTACAACAGTGAATGCTTGAAATTCTCCACTTTTCCAAGGAAAGCTAGGGAGGAGTCAGATGAAGCTGATCCAACCCTTCACTGATTGTTATGATTGGCTTTCTAGCCCTTTGAACCTTGGAGCAGCAAAACCAGGCTGTAATGAAGACCAGAACCTGGCTCTAAGCCTTTGTGTTTTCAGCAGCAGAAAATAGTTTTCAGTAAGCACAATGAACCTCATAGGCCTGACAGATCTTGAAAGTTTGGTACAAGCAGTTTAATGTAAAGCCATACATTTCTGTACAGTGTCTAGATTCATATAACAAGTCTTTACAGAAATTTAAGTGTTGACAGCTAAGATGGAATGCTTTCATGTATTTAATGTCTCTCCTGCCCTGCTAAATGAGAATTATAGTGCTACAGTTTAATGTGCTTGTAAAGAAAACTACCTTATCAAAAATTTAAAATCAGTTTTATTTTTAAAAATGCAGGAAGAAATATTAAATAAACATAAACCTGTGTTATCTAAAGTATTCAAAGTTATAACAGTCTCTGCAGTTTTTTTGCTCTTTGCTCTCAACATTTATAACTGAAGTTGTTTGAAATGCAATTAGTGAGAAAACTTTGAAAGGAAACCTTGACAATTCTTTTCAATAAAAATATTTATTTTTACTTCACTGGTCTGAGAATGTCATGATTTTTCCTTTGGGGCTCAGAACTGCACTTTAATACCTTGATAGATCATAACTGTTAGGTTATTATAAAATGCTGACAGATGAGGCTGTGATTTGTGAAAGCTCCATATGAATTTTACTTTTAATTTCTGTTAACATTTGACAGAGCTTCAGGACTTTAGAACCACTAAGTTCATTGAAATTCAGTAGTAGTTGAGCACCTTGCATACATTTCTCATTTAAAAATAACACTTGTACATCTCCTGACACAAAGATTCAGAATTAATCTCATCAAAAGCTGGAAGAAATACACAGTGTTTTATTTCACAATAAAACTGAATGCATCAAAGGGCCTCTCTGTTTGTAAACTGCTCCAGTTGGGCATAGGGAGGATTTTTAATTGGTTTGCATCTTTCCTGTTCTGACAATATTATATCAAACACATCAAAAAGTAAATAAATGACTGAGGTTGCCCCTAAGGTGGCATGTCAGCAGTGTTCCTCAAAATTATTACCAAAATCATGAATGGCTCATGCAGCTTCTGGAATTTTTTGATTATTTGTGTAATAAAGTAGGAACAAGCTTTGTGAGTTATGAATCAATATTTAATGAAGTCTAGTTTTCATAACTGACATCTTTTCTTATTAGCATAATCAGCTATTTGAAGAAAAATGTACTAAGATAATAAAATAAGAAGCAATAAATAACTATACAATAAATATAGCAAGAGGAATATAATCATTCTGGTTTTCTCAAATATCATGTATTAGTCCTATTTTACTGACTAGGGTAAAATATTACTCTAAACTGTTTCTATATCCATGGTTGGAGTGATAGAGTGATAGTCTGTGTAGAAATTATGAGCAGTTTTAAGAACTGCTTCATATCAGGGCACTTCTTAAGAGGTTCCTCAGAGGGAAAGAAACACATGAGGGAGAAGAACACTAGCCAACAACAAATCAGCTGTGGAAGCTGGAAATCAAGCAGGTGAAGCCTGGAAATTTACAGACCCTCTCTTGACAATCGGCAATACAGAGTGGATAATCCAGATGCCTTTCTGAGTATTCTTTCAGCTCTTAAAAGACCATTTGGCTTTGTGTGTGACTGCAGAAGTTATGAATGCTCTATTCTACTGCAGAAAATAGCCCAAGGTGTAACTCATCAGTTATTTCTTTGATAAGTCTTTAAGATATTTCTTGAGGAATAAGAGCATAAGAAAATGCCTAATAAGATTCAAATTTTCTTCATCTCATGGACACTATTGACCTAAACTAGCATTGATTTTAGCAGAATATGCAGACTAATGACAAGTTTATAATTTCATATAATAATTGCATCATCTTTAGTACTTTATTTCTAGTTAATTATCACCTGAACAGAACTGAAAGTGAGAACACCATTTTCACCTTTCTAGGTGGGATGAAGCTAATCCAACTCCATAACCTGCTTCACATTTGAAAATATCAGACAGCTGGTACTCCGATCACAGCAGAAGGTATTTAGTAGAAACAACTGTCAGATTTGATTTATTCAGCATTATTCAGATTTACAACCAAGGCTTTTAACTGATGTGTGAATTCTAGAGAGACATTTAAATGCCTTTTTATTATTTTGATTGTTTGTTATAAAATTTTCTCTTTAACAAATTTACAGAAGTGCATTATTTTTTATCATCATGACCAGGGTCTTTTAGGTTTTGTTGACATGTACGTGACTTGAGTTCTATGTTTATTTAAACTACAGAGATACGAGACATTCTTTCTATAGCCCACACTTTACTAAGGACTTCCAACACACTCCTAATGTTTTTATTCCATCTGCAGAAACATTCAATAAGACAGCAGGCACCTATATTTATTCTGGTGATGAATATACAGGGTCGTTCAAGTACTGAATGTGGATTTCCAAGTGCCAGAAGTGTGGGTTAATTTCATTTCCCTACAGTAATAATTTTATTGACTACTTCCATATAAGCAAGTATCTTTTCCTGGGACAGAAACTAACTGCAGGTAGTTAAAGTGGTACTTTTTCTGGCGCTGCCGGGCCATGCCAGCCAGGGGCTATATCAGCACCCGGAGCAACCACGTGGCCAGGGCAATGCTGTGCGGCCATGGCGATCCCGGCATGGCTCGCGAATGGGCTTTGTCTACTCTGGGACCAGCGCCGGGAGTGGCCCTGTGGCTGGTGCTGGGGATGGTCCCAAGGCTAGGAGTGGCCGGGGCTGGGAGTGGCTGCCACTGGCCCTGTCTTGGAGCGGCCACGTGGCCAGGACTGCGCGGCCAAGGTTGGTGCAGCTGGGGCAGTGGTGCATGGCCGCAGCTATCTTGGCGTGACTCGCAATGGACTTGGCTTGCTTAGCCACTTTTAGCCAGCTATGCTGTGGACAGAAGCACACAAGCAGCGGCAGCAGTTTTATTTCTTTTTCCCGGTGCCTCCCATGAAGGAAAAGCACGGGGTGGCACCGGCAGCCAGTGTGGCTTGTGCAGTGCTGGTGGGGACCATGTGATTGACAGCAAAAGACAGCGATTCCTCGACTGCAGAGCCTGGGTGAGATCAACCTTTCAAGGCTGCAGAACTCTATAAAAACTGTTTCAATTGACAAGGCTCGAGAACAAATGGCCCTACAAACACCAATTCTCTACCGAATCAGGAGAAGGAAAGACTGAAGACATGTAGAGAAAACAACATGGGAGACTGAGGTCAGTAAAAAGGAGTCAAATTCTAGATGGGAGAGGACTGAGGAGATGCCTTAGTTTTGGGCTGAAATTCTCTTGTAAGGCTATGGTGAAGATATATTTGATATATCAGACTTTGTTTTTTCCCTGTAATTCATGGAATGCATTGGTGGGATGCAGCGTTCTAACTACAGCCATGAGCAGAAGCACCATTGTTGAAATAAGCTGATGATGCAGTAGCTGTGATCCAATGAGACGTCTGAACAGAGAGAAATGAGAGAGATGAGAAACTTTGCCCCAGGAATAGAAAAAGAAAACCTCTATTTCCCAGAGGTGGATGAAGAGAACTTTTGTTTTTATGCTAGAACAGCTCATCCTTAAAATAATACCCCAATAAGTTGACGGCCCATGAAGGCAGCTGTGGGAGCTGCAAGGCCTGGGAGGGACCTTCACACTGCACACAGATTTTCCTTTCCCAGGGGGCTGATTCACTGTGACATTGAAGCCACAAAAGAACTGTTTCTTGTGGAGAAGTCTCCATGGCATGGCAAGAGAGACTCCTCTCCCTAAGTGAACTGAAAAAAGTCCATTCTAGGTGTGGTAAACTGACTGAAAGTTCCAGGTTTTGTCTCTTTATGTTGTCAGTGGAAAAGAAAAGAGGGTGTGTGGGGAGAAGTGTTCTGAAGGTTTATTCTGATTTTCTTATTATTTTTCTTTTAATTCTGTTAAAAGGTTTTTCCTTCTTCCCTTCAAAGGTTTCAACCTGTTTTGTTCTCTTCCTAATCCGTATCTCACAGCAGGAAATTATTAAATAATTCTAGTGAATGCCCTGGCATTTGGCCAGCACTAAACCCACTACAATAATTGGTGATTGGCTGGGAAATTCAGACTGGGGAACCAAAACCACTGCACTTGGTGTTTCTGCCCAATTTTAGCTTAAACCACTACAGGATTACAAATTAAATGCAATAACTTGAGAGATGGACCAGGATTTCAATTTTTTGCATGCTGATCTGACTGGATCTTTGAGCCTCCTGAACTTGTGTTACCAGTGTGAAATAGAATGTTGTGTAAAACCAGGATATTTGTTTAAAAAAAGAAGCAAAATGGAATGAGTATCT